>NC_140593.1:208324718-208631745 GCF_964204655.1 Triturus cristatus
TAAATTCCTCAGCTTCACCTCTGGTACCATTCCAGACGATGAACAAGTCATCAATGTAGCGACGCCACATGACAACTTTTTGGAGATCGGTTTCCAGGGTCCTGCTAGCTGTTATTTCTTGCTCCCAGTAGCCCATGAATAGATTGGCGAAACTGGGAGCAAAGCAAGAACCCATGGCAGTACCGTTCACCTGCCTGTAGATGGCGCCATTGAAGGAAAAAATATTGTTTTTGAGACAAAAATCGATCATTGCCATTATCATACGGCTATGTTCCCTGTATCTGATCGGTCTTTGCATCAAAAAGTACTCACAGGCTTCCATCCCCTGTTGATGATTGATTATTGTGTACAGGGACTGGACATCCAGCACAATAAAGAGGTAGGTGGGCTCCCAGGTCAATTCCTCAATTTTACCAAGAAAATCCTTGGTATCTCTCAAGTAGCTAGGAAGGGATATGACAAATTCCCTTAAAAAATGGTCCACATACTTAGAGATGTGTTCACTAACACTCCCTATGGAAGAAACAATGGGGCGACCAGGGGGTCTGACTTTGTCTTTGTGGAGTTTCGGCAGTAAGTACAATATGGGGAGTTTCGGGTGGTCCCTTTTGAGATAGCAGAATTCTTCCCATACTAAGAGGCCCTTGTCTTTCCAATCAGTGAGTTTATCCCAAATGTCCGTGATGCTCAAATTATAGATGTCCCAAGATATGGTTATGTAGAAGTTAGTGTCTTGGAGTTGTCTTAAGGCTTCACTAATGTAGTAATCTCTGTCTAGGATAACCACATTGCCCCCCTTATCTGCCGGGCGTATGACTAAAGTGGTGTCACTGGCTAGAGTTTTGAGTGCCTGTCTTTGAGTGTAGGATAAGTTGTTGGTGCGGCTGCCCGAGTATTTTTTGCTGAATCTAAGATCAACTAAAGATTTAGCAATACAGTCCTGGAAAGTGTCAATGTTATCGTGGGGAAGAGGAGGCACAAAAGTCGATTTAACTCTGAAATCAGTGCACGCTGCCGCCCCTTGGGTGAGATCCATATCCCTCAAAATCTGAGTGGTGTGGATCTCACTATCATTGGATGTGTTGTCATGCGCTAAATCAGCCAAAACCAGAAGGTTATCAATATCATTGATCATAAGATTACCCATGACATCATTGTTGGCAATATCCCTACCAGGTACAAGTTCTTGTCCTTTCAATTTAAACCATTTTTTTTGTTTCAGTTTCCTCACATACTTAAACAAATCAATATGTGTTTCAGTGTGGTTAAAAGGGGAGGACGGACAGAAGGAAAGACCCAAGCATAGGGTTATTTTTTCTATGTCAGACATGGGCCTTTTGGATAGGTTTACTACAGTTAAATTTACCATGTTCATATCCATTAGTAATTTTTGTTGGAGCGTGTTTTTCTGTTTCCCATGGCTCCCCTTCCTTTGTCTGTGTTCCCAACGTTGTTGTAATCTCTTTTTTCTGTTGCGGCGCTTCCCCTGCCTCGTCCTCTTCCTCGTCCCCGGGTTCTCGGTTGTGAATTGTCCCGTGTTGTTTGTCGGTCCCTCTGCAGGACCCGAAACTCCTCTAAAAAATTGATTTGTTTAAGTATGTGAGGAAACTGAAACTAAAAAAATGGTTTAAATTGAAAGGACAAGAACTTGTACCTGGTAGGGATATTGCCAACAATGATGTCATGGGTAATCTGATGATCAATGATATTGATAACCTTCTGGTTTTGGCTGATTTAGCGCATGACAACACATCCAATGATAGTGAGATCCACACCACTCAGATTTTGAGGGATATGGATCTCACCCAAGGGGCGGCAGCGTGCACTGATTTCAGAGTTAAATCGACTTTTGTGCCTCCTCTTCCCCACGATAACATTGACACTTTCCAGGACTGTATTGCTAAATCTTTAGTTGATCTTAGATTCAGCAAAAAATACTCGGGCAGCCGCACCAACAACTTATCCTACACTCAAAGACAGGCACTCAAAACTCTAGCCAGTGACACCACTTTAGTCATACGCCCGGCAGATAAGGGGGGCAATGTGGTTATCCTAGACAGAGATTACTACATTAGTGAAGCCTTAAGACAACTCCAAGACACTAACTTCTACATAACCATATCTTGGGACATCTATAATTTGAGCATCACGGACATTTGGGATAAACTCACTGATTGGAAAGACAAGGGCCTCTTAGTATGGGAAGAATTCTGCTATCTCAAAAGGGACCACCCGAAACTCCCCATATTGTACTTACTGCCGAAACTCCACAAAGACAAAGTCAGACCCCCTGGTCGCCCCATTGTTTCTTCCATAGGGAGTGTTAGTGAACACATCTCTAAGTATGTGGACCATTTTTTAAGGGAATTTGTCATATCCCTTCCTAGCTACTTGAGAGATACCAAGGATTTTCTTGGTAAAATTGAGGAATTGACCTGGGAGCCCACCTACCTCTTTATTGTGCTGGATGTCCAGTCCCTGTACACAATAATCAATCATCAACAGGGGATGGAAGCCTGTGAGTACTTTTTGATGCAAAGACCGATCAGATACAGGGAACATAGCCGTATGATAATGGCAATGATCGATTTTTGTCTCAAAAACAATATTTTTTCCTTCAATGGCGCCCTCTACAGGCAGGTGAACGGTACTGCCATGGGTTCTTGCTTTGCTCCCAGTTTCGCCAATCTATTCATGGGCTACTGGGAGCAAGAAATAACAGCTAGCAGGACCCTGGAAACCGATCTCCAAAAAGTTGTCATGTGGCGTCGCTACATTGATGACTTGTTCATCGTCTGGAATGGTACCAGAGGTGAAGCTGAGGAATTTATCATGAAACTGAATACCAACAGCTACAACATCGTTCTGTCTGGGAGTATCAATGACATCAAAACTGACTTTCTAGATGTAGGACTGGAAGTAATACAGAACAAGATATGCACCACTCTTTTTCGGAAAGCGACAGCGGGCAACAGCATCCTACATGCCCTCAGCAGCCACCCTGATACTCTCAAATGGAGCATACCTTACGGGGAGCTGCTGAGAGCAAAGAGAAATTGCAACAATTCCGATGCCTACTTAGCTGAGAGGGATAACATTGTCAGCCGTTTCCAAGCCAGAGGCTATCCTAACTGGGTTCTCAAGAAAGCGAAAGAACGCGCGGAAGGGATTAGTAGGGCGGATACCCTCAAAGACAGAGTAGAGAGAACGACGGAAGATACCACTGATGAGGTCCGTGTGATTCTCACATATAATTCTGATGCGCATAGAATCCAACGCATCTTTGCCAAACATTGGGATATCCTGAAATCTGATGGGGTGGTTGGCAATCTGGTTCCTGACAGGCCCAGCATAACCTACAGGAGGGATAGGAAAATAAGGGACATAGTAGTCAGAAATGATATCACTGATCGCACCACCAATACTGGCCATGGCCTCATGGGATTTTTCCCATGTGGCCACTGTAAAGCCTGCAGAAACAGCACATTCAAAGATAATCTGACATATGGAGGGGTGTCCAAGAGGATCACACAATTTCTCACATGTAGCACCTGTTTCGTGATCTATGCCATTGAGTGTACGTGCGGACTCTGGTATATTGGTAGTACCACATGTCCTGCCAAAAAGAGAGTGATGGAGCATCTGAGGGCTATTACCAACAATGACCCCAAATACCCTGTTGCCCGTCACTTTTTCGTGAAACATGGTTCCAACATCAACGACATGAGCTATTTTATTTTGGAACATATACCTAGGAATCCCAGAGGGGGGGACAGAACTCTTAACCTCAGACAACGTGAATCTAGGTATATTATAGATTTTCAAACTAAGAGCCCAGGTGGGTTGAACATGGACGAAGAAATGTCAATCCACCTAAAACAGTAAATAATCATGTGATTACAGCAGGCTAGTATTGGTACATCACTATCTTTATTGTCTTGGCTGCTGCGTTATTTTTCTAGCATACAGTGTTCTTATGCTCACCCTTGTACAGCATTTCTTAGCTGTTTTGCCTCTCTGCATTTTAAACAGTCTCGTGTTCCATGTACATGTTATGTAACTTATTAATGTGTTTTTATGAGCTATGTTATTCGTTGCACTGACATGTTCATTCTTTTTGTATTGTTTACAGGAGAGAAGGAAGGAGCCCTTCACTTTGACTCACCGGCACGGGCATCCTACCTTTTTCCTCCATGATATCACCCTTCACTAGCTCATCACTTCAATCTTCTCCACTGACGGTTCCTTGTCATAGCATATGAGCACGCCTTTTGGTTCAAGATAAGTCCTATTGACCTAGGTCATCACCTGCACATCTAAAGTTTGTGAGCAGTACTATTTTAGTATTATGCTGACCGCTCTCGCTATTTTAATTTAGCCCGAAACACTAGCATACCAGGAGGTTGCCTGGGCACTTGCCCGGAGATTGTATGTCACATGACCTATTTCCATGCTCACGCATTTTTCGTGGTATTAGTGTGGGGCATCTTTTGCTATGGCGACTACTCTTTACTCTGTATGCTACCTCTATAGTTTAGAATTACTCTATTCTGGTCCAGCAGTGCAGTCTAAGGGACGTGCCACATTTGGGGAGGCGGTCCACATTGCATCATTTATTAGAAATTATATCCTTGATTTTCGGATTCACTCTGAGTATGCAATGTTTATGTCTGTATTATTGCTATTTTACTGTTTTTTTCACCATTCAAAGATGGCCACTACCAGTGGTTGTACATAGTCCCTTTTCTATTGTGATGACCTCGTATTTTCAATGCTTTATCAAGGACTGTTTGCAGCACATTGTCACACGTGATCAAGGCTTGTCGCCGAAACGCGTAGTGTGAATTAAACACTTGGATTACCTACCTCGCTGTTTACCTGTTCATTACTGAGAGCGCACCGACTAAATTGCTTTTTGTGTGGATATTATCTTTGCTGGCGTGCTCCGCCGGCGTGTGCGCCACCTCTCAAGGGTCCCAGCAGATCCGGAAGGAGCTTCTCGTTTGGTGGATTTTACGTGAGGACTGCAACCTTGGACCGGCTGTGTGGCTACTACTGGAAGAGAGTCAGCGACTCTGTGGATGGGAATTGGCATTTGCTGTATCACCCATATGAAGGTAAGCCTGCTTGCTGTGTTTGTTCGTCCCTAGTGGGGGGTTATTTTCTCGCATCGGAGGGTGCGGGCAGTATTTCGTCCCTCGGGGCAGCGACAATCAGCACGGGTGGGCTGTTTTCAACTATGGTGTATCCGCATTTGATCCACATTCCAGTGATGAAGTGATACACGGACATTACCGTATTCATACGTAGTTTGATCCGACATTGGGAGCGGGACTGTTAGGTGTATAGATTCGCTTGAATTTACACATAACGCACTGACCATCATAACAGTTGGCTCCGGATATCTGTCCAGTAACCAATATCACTTCGAACAGACAGCAGGAGGAACTCCCCATTGTATGGGGGGGGTAAAACAGGGAACTATCAGCGGGGAATAGTCCAAGTGACATTGTAACATGGAAGAAGAGGCGGAACGACGAGCAGGAGCAGTGACCCTATTCAGCAGGAAAACAGGGGTGTATAACAAAGGGGACAATACCCGGAGAGGGGACGCTTCGATACAACCAGTGGAAGATACAATTAAGAAACTAGAGAAACTAAAAAGAAATGAAGTGTCCAAATGGTGGGAGGCGATTTCTCTACAGAATTATGTAGATCAGAACATGGCGCCAAGAGGACTAAGAATTTTCATCACTCCCACATACGAAGCCCCCAACCCCAAAATGCTGGAGGAATGGTCGGAACACTCAGCTGCAAGCTCCAAAGGCATGATGGGCATATTGATCAAGTATGCTTGGCAGGACAGGGAAGAGCTCCTAAAACAGATCAAAACCCTCGGTGCAGACTTGCAACAGGTGGTGGACAATGATGCCCTCAAGAAAATCCGGGACTCCATGAAGGAACGTCTCACTAAGTACGAGGAAGAGATTAAGGCTAGAAAACAAAGGAAAATGAACAGAGATTACTCAGATTATGAGAAGGGAAGGATCCTGACGTTCAGTAAGAAATATGACCACCTGTACACCACGCAGGAAACTTTCAGGCAAACCATTCCTACTACAAGTAACACCCTGGTAACTGACACCCCCACTGTAAGTGATGTCGAATCGGATGTGTCTGAAGGCAACACATCGGGCGAGGACTGCAACATCAGACAGGTCAATTTTTTAGAGGAGTTTCGGGTCCTGCAGAGGGACCGACAAACAACACGGGACAATTCACAACCGAGAACCCGGGGACGAGGAAGAGGACGAGGCAGGGGAAGCGCCGCAACAGAAAAAAGAGATTACAACAACATTGGGAACACAGACAAAGGAAGGGGAGCCATGGGAAACAGAAAAACACGCTCCAACAAAAATTACTAATGGATATGAACATGGTAAATTTAACTGTAGTAAACCTATCCAAAAGGCCCATGTCTGACATAGAAAAAAGAACCCTATGCTTGGGTCTTTCCTTCTGTCCGTCCTCCCCTTTTAACTACACTGAAACACGTATTGATTTGTTTAAGTATGTGAGGAAACTGAAACTAAAAAAATGGTTTAAATTGAAAGGACAAGAACTTGTACCTGGTAGGGATATTGCCAACAATGATGTCATGGGTAATCTTATGATCAATGATATTGATAACCTTCTGGTTTTGGCTGATTTAGCGCATGACAACACATCCAATGATAGTGAGATCCACACCACTCAGATTTTGAGGGATAGGGATCTCACCCAAGGGGCGGCAGCGTGCACTGATTTCAGAGTTAAATCGACTTTTGTGCCTCCTCTTCCCCACGATAACATTGACACTTTCCAGGACTGTATTGCTAAATCTTTAGTTGATCTTAGATTCAGCAAAAAATACTCGGGCAGCCGCACCAACAACTTATCCTACACTCAAAGACAGGCACTCAAAACTCTAGCCAGTGACACCACTTTAGTCATACGCCCGGCAGATAAGGGGGGCAATGTGGTTATCCTAGACAGAGATTACTACATTAGTGAAGCCTTAAGACAACTCCAAGACACTAACTTCTACATAACCATATCTTGGGACATCTATAATTTGAGCATCACGGACATTTGGGATAAACTCACTGATTGGAAAGACAAGGGCCTCTTAGTATGGGAAGAATTCTGCTATCTCAAAAGGGACCACCCGAAACTCCCCATATTGTACTTACTGCCGAAACTCCACAAAGACAAAGTCAGACCCCCTGGTCGCCCCATTGTTTCTTCCATAGGAAGTGTTAGTGAACACATCTCTAAGTATGTGGACCATTTTTTAAGGGAATTTGTCATATCCCTTCCTAGCTACTTGAGAGATACCAAGGATTTTCTTGGTAAAATTGAGGAATTGACCTGGGAGCCCACCTACCTCTTTATTGTGCTGGATGTCCAGTCCCTGTACACAATAATCAATCATCAACAGGGGATGGAAGCCTGTGAGTACTTTTTGATGCAAAGACCGATCAGATACAGGGAACATAGCCGTATGATAATGGCAATGATCGATTTTTGTCTCAAAAACAATATTTTTTCCTTCAATGGCGCCCTCTACAGGCAGGTGAACGGTACTGCCATGGGTTCTTGCTTTGCTCCCAGTTTCGCCAATCTATTCATGGGCTACTGGGAGCAAGAAATAACAGCTAGCAGGACCCTGGAAACCGATCTCCAAAAAGTTGTCATGTGGCGTCGCTACATTGATGACTTGTTCATCGTCTGGAATGGTACCAGAGGTGAAGCTGAGGAATTTATCATGAAACTGAATACCAACAGCTACAACATCGTTCTGTCTGGGAGTATCAATGACATCAAAACTGACTTTCTAGATGTAGGACTGGAAGTAATACAGAACAAGATATGCACCACTCTTTTTCGGAAAGCGACAGCGGGCAACAGCATCCTACATGCCCTCAGCAGCCACCCTGATACTCTCAAATGGAGCATACCTTACGGGGAACTGCTGAGAGCAAAGAGAAATTGCAACAATTCCGATGCCTACTTAGCTAAGAGGGATAACATTGTCAGCCGTTTCCAAGCCAGAGGCTATCCTAACTGGGTTCTCAAGAAAGCGAAAGAACGCGCGGAAGGGATTAGTAGGGCGGATACCCTCAAAGACAGAGTAGAGAGAACGACGGAAGATACCACTGATGAGGTCCGTGTGATTCTCACATATAATTCTGATGCGCATAGAATCCAACGCATCTTTGCCAAACATTGGGATATCCTGAAATCTGATGGGGTGGTTGGGAATCTGGTTCCTGACAGGCCCAGCATAACCTACAGGAGGGATAAGAACATAAGGGACATAGTAGTCAGAAATGATATCACTGATCGCACCACCAATACTGGCCATGGCCTCATGGGATTTTTCCCATGTGGCCACTGTAAAGCCTGCAGAAACAGCACATTCAAAGATAATCTGACATATGGAGGGGTGTCCAAGAGGATCACACAATTTCTCACATGTAGCACCTGTTTCGTGATCTATGCCATTGAGTGTACGTGCGGACTCTGGTATATTGGTAGTACCACATGTCCTGCCAAAAAGAGGGTGATGGAGCATCTGAGGGCTATTACCAACAATGACCCCAAATACCCTGTTGCCCGTCACTTTTTCGTGAAACATGGTTCCAACATCAACGACATGAGCTATTTTATTTTGGAACATATACCTAGGAATCCCAGAGGGGGGGACAGAACTCTTAACCTCAGACAACGTGAATCTAGGTATATTATAGATTTTCAAACTAAGAGCCCAGGTGGGTTGAACATGGACGAAGAAATGTCAATCCACCTAAAACAGTAAATAATCATGTGATTACAGCAGGCTAGTATTGGTACATCACTATCTTTATTGTCTTGGCTGCTGCATTATTTTTCTAGCATACAGTGTTCTTATGCTCACCCTTGTACAGCATTTCTTAGCTGTTTTGCCTCTCTGCATTTTAAACAGTCTCGTCTTCCATGTACATGTTATGTAACTTATTAATGTGTTTTTATGAGCTATGTTATTCGTTGCACTGACATGTTCATTCTTTTTGTATTGTTTACAGGAGAGAAGGAAGGAGCCCTTCACTTTGACTCACCGGCACGGGCATCCTACCCTTTTCCTCCATGATATCACCCTTCACTAGCTCATCACTTCAGTCTTCTCCACTGACGGTTCCTTGTCATAGCATATGAGCACGCCTTTTGGTTCAAGATAAGTCCTATTGACCTAGGTCATCACCTGCACATCTAAAGTTTGTGAGCAGTACTATTTTAGTATTATGCTGACCGCTCTCGCTATTTTAATTTAGCCCGAAACACTAGCATACCAGGAGGTTGCCTGGGCACTTGCCCGGATATTGTATGTCACATGACCTATCTCCATGCTCACGCATTTTTCGTGGTATTAGTGTGGGGCATCTTTTGCTATGGCGACTACTCTTTACTCTGTATGCTACCTCTATAGTTTAGAATTACTCTATTCTGGTCCAGCAGTGCAGTCTAAGGGACGTGCCACATTTGGGGAGGCGGTCCACATTGCATCATTTATTAGAAATTATATCATTGATTTTCGGATTCACTCTGAGTATGCAATGTTTATGTCTGTATTATTGCTATTTTACTGTTTTCACCATTCAAAAATGGCCGCTACCAGTGGTTGTACATAGTCCCTTTTCTATTGTGATGACCTCGTATTTTCAATGCTTTATCAAGGACTGTTTGCAGCACATTGTCACACGTGATCAAGGCTTGTCGCCGAAACGCGTAGTGTGAATTAAACACTTGGATTACCTACCTCGCTGTTTACCTGTTCATTACTGAGAGCGCACCGACTAAATTGCTTTTTGTGTGGATATTATCTTTGCTGGCGTGCTCCGCCGGCGTGTGCGCCACCTCTCAAGGGTCCCAGCAGATCCGGAAGGAGCTTCTCGTTTGGTGGATATATATATATATATATATATTACCTACTGGCGGTCGCCAGTAGGTAGATATAGTTAGGACCCTGTTTCCATAGGAAATCCGCAACATTCTATTTGGAATAACTTTGGCGCCGGTCGACGAATCCTCGCGAAATTTTCAAAATAGGTGGGGCGCTACGCTCCGCTCCTACCCTGAAAGTCTCGGGGGGATTCGTCAAGCAGGGGCCGAGAAAAAAGGGGGGTCCCAAAACGCGTTTTCCCCATGCATTTTTCCATAGGACCTTTAGACACAGCTACAGCCCGAACGGCTGAACAGAATTACTTGAAATTTGGCAGAGAGGTAGCCATAAGGTCAAGGAAGTGCCTTTTGCAGGTCTGGTGTAAATCTGTTCAGTATTTCCTGAGAAAATAGCATTTAAAAGCATATATATATGTGGGCGGAGCCTAACCACACATCTCATCCTGAGATCTGATTGGCTGTCAGCACTTCATCCAAGAAGTGTTGGCAGCCATCTTGGGACCAATATACATGATAGCACCTCATTAAAAAGCATTGCAGTTAATAGAAGGTTTTAAGACTTTAGTTACATTATAAATCATTTGTTGATGGTACCATACTCATTTTAGGAATTGTGGTATGTTCTAAGGTGATTTCACCATGTGAAAAAGCCTTCTGCTGGGATATCATGATTGAGAGAAAAATATTTTCTCATGCTTTTACCACAGAGGTTTGGAAGGTGATCTATAGGCTAAACTGAGAGCTTATTTTCTGTAAATTCACATTATCTTTCTCAGTCATGTGAGAATGAAGTCTGACATTCTCAGTAAAACATGTACATCCAACAAGGGCAGAGACTGTCAGTTGATTCCTTTGTGTTCTACTGCAGCTTCCCAGAGTGTTCCAAAGAACTACTAGAGCGCTAACAGTCCTACTTATGATAAACGTATGGCACACCTGAAGCCATCTTGCTTGGATTAAAGTGGTAACTCTTAAAACATTTAATTTAAAAAGGAACAAAATGAGGGGGTTCATTTTTCCATAAAAAGTATGATTAGTGCTGCAGAATGAAAAATGAGGGCACATTTTGAGTGACTTCTCAAATCCTCTTCTATTTCATTAAAAAATTCTGACATGCAGACTGAAACATGCACTTTCAATACCAGCAGCAGTTTTCCCTGGTGAGCAGTAGCTTTACTACAGTGATCTAATGAGCAAAAAGAGTGCTAACATTCTGAATTAATGGCAAATGTGTGACACATCTGAATGCCTTCTTGATGGAATCAAAGTAAAAAACTGAAAGTATTTCCTACTGAGGAGACTGCAGTAAATGAGGAAATTAGGAAACTTCATAACAAATAAGTCTCCCAAGATGGCCACCAGAGACAAAAGAGCCCAAATGTAGCCCAAATATCACCCAGATGTAGCCCAAGTATAGCCCAATGACAGAATGTCCCAGAATGTTCTTAAAAACAACTAGAGCGCTTACTGTCTTCATTATGACAAAAGTATGGCACACCTGAAGCCATCTTGATTGGAATAAACTGGTAACACTTAAAACATTTAATTTAAAAAGGAACACAATGAGGAGGTTCATTTTGCCATAGAAATTATGATTAATGCTGAAGAAAGAAAATGAGGGCACATTTTGAGTGACTTCTCAAATCCTCTTCTATTTCATTAAAAAATTCTGACATGCAGACTGAAACATGCACTTTTAATACCAGGAGCAGACTTCCATGGTGAACAGTAGTTTTACTACAGTGATCTAATGAGCAACTAGAGTTCTAACTTTCAGAATTTATGGCAAATGTGTGACATATCTGAATACCTTCATGATGGAATCATAGTAAAAAACTGAAAGCATTTCCTACTGAGGAGACTGCAGTACATGAGGAAATTTGGAAACTTCATAACAAATAAATCTCCCAAGATGGCCACCGGAGACAAAAGAGCCCAAATGTATCCCAAAATCACCCAGATGTAGCCCAAATATAGCCCAATGACAGAAGTGTGCAAAACACTTATTATTTTGTGTTTTTGCAGTGTTATATAGTGCAGACTTGTCAGGTATTGGAGTGCTTTACATGAGCATTGGTTACATCACACAAGAACAAATTCATTTTGGTTGTAGACATGGGGAGACTAAGTGATTTGACCAGAATCACAGAATGTCGAGCTGAAGCAGAAACTTCAACCTGGTTCCCCAGTTGCAAAGTCTGCAGTTCTGGAAGTAACACCACATCCTCTCCCCTAAGTGCAACATTTAATCAAGTGGTCAACTGGATAAAAAAACATAAAGATAACAAATAATTTAAAAGTGCTTTGTCGCTATTTGAAAACTCAGAAAATATGTCCTTATTTTAGTCTTTTAGAGCACTAACCATAATTTTGATGCCAATAAGACCCTCTCATATATGTAATTTCTAAAGGAAATGCTCTAGGTATTACAGTTTTGATTACATCAAGATGATGTCAGGCGTTCCACACTTTTGTAATAAATATAGAATGTTAGCAATCTAGTTGTTCATTAGGATACTGTTGAGAGGCAGAGGCCAGGGGCACGGACTCTGAAAATTGAAGGCAGGTAGGAGGGTGCAAAGGCAACAATTTAACCACACTGAGCAGGCAGGAAGGGCCGTGGAAGCACAACAGACTATGGAGGGCAGTGGAAAGGGGGGCAGGGGCAACAAACCAACAATACAGGACTTGCAAGAGAGGCTGTTGGAGGGAAGATCTATTACGGGTCAAGGAAGCTAGGGGCGGTCCCCAGATCCCCGGGAGCCACCACAGAACTGAGCAGGAGAGTGAGTCAGGGACAAAAGGGGCACCTTAATTTGAGCCGGGGTGCCTAGGAACGCTTGCTCCAAAAATGAAGAAAACAGACATATGAGACATGGAATTGGAGGCAGAATACAATGGCAGTTTAATGAGAAGATGCAACTTCAAAGAAACCGCAGAATAGAGACATAAAGTACAAAATACAGAATCCAGATAATCATACAGCTGTCATAATATTCTCTGTATCTCAATTAATGTACTGACAGAGAGAGAGAGAAAACACATCTATAAATGCATCATGAGAAACAAGTTACACCAAGGAAAATGTTACCTAGGAACACTCACGTTTACTCTTAGAGCAAGCATTCCTGCAATTACAATACAAAATCTTTTAAATGCAAAAGTAAAGAGAACAATGGTTAAACATAACATAACATTTCATATAGGTAAAAAAGAATAAGATACTTCAAGCAAAGCAGAGCAAGACATTTTAAGCAAAGGAAGACAAGAGCTCCCAGCTCTTGGGGAAAACCTGCACTGCCTGTTAACCTACATACAGACGGCGAGGTAGTCCGTCGATATCTGTGGGTGCTCCCTTTTTAGGTCTCGTTGAGCCCCAGCGCTTGCGCTGGCTCGAAGAGACATTTTGTATGTGGAATTTTCAAAGTGCTGCTGGCTGGCCTAACGCTTGCGTTCACGCGATCATGCACGCGCGCAGCCGGCCGCCAGCAGCACTTTGAAAACTTGTGTGCGTCATCGCGATCACTTTCGCTTTCAGAGCGATTGCGATGACGCACGCGCAAACACAACTCCCGCTTCTCCCCCTCCCCCACCACATTTTGCGTCTCCGGCCGCTCGCGTGCGGCCGGCCAACGCTTGTTCCTTTTGCAGAAAAGCTTGCGTTGCTGTGTGTGCATGTCTGTCACAGCTGGTCCGTGTGTTTGCCAAACTGATGACGTCCTTGATTTGTTCTGTGTTTGAGGTAGACACGTTTTTCCGTATTTCCCAAAGCTGCTTCTGTCCTGTGTGATGAAAGTGTTTACCGCTGCTGTAGATAGATCCCCCCCTCCCCTTTCGCTATCATTTTGAATCTTTCTCCTTCTCTAAATAGAACCTTGCACGGTAAAAAAAATGATTTAATGCAGTTTTATATAGCGCGACCTTTATCCAAATGTGTCCGAGCGTTTTACAAAAAAAACAGGTAAGTACCACAAGATACACTAAACACGCCAACAAGTTACATATATACAGGTGCCGTTTACCCTGGGCCTTTTCTCTGTGTGGGGTACGGTTGCAACCCTATTGGCCACGTAGTAGCAGCTTTCTGGAAAACCTTTCTTCCATCTAAAATTCGAATCCCTTGGCTTTGTCTTTCAATACACACTTTGTCGCTATCTCACCGAAACTGTCACTGTAAATACATCCTGCCAGATATCACTTAACAAGCAGGCCTCACTTCATTACACAGACACCATCTGCTAGAAATCTTGTTGTGGTAGGGTATTCAATTCCAATGAGGGCAGGCATTATCGGGGGTTCTTTGGCCGCTATTATCAAGTAAGCAATGCGGCGCCAGTGGCGGCACGCTGTGGTGGCGCTTTCCTTCGGGGAGGTTTAATCTTACTGACAATTCCTCTGGAGGTTTTAATATTAATGCAGTTTGTAACAATTTATGATTGTCATTTATCTACGGTGTGTTAGATGCTGGGATTTGTAGTCTTTTGGAGTGAGTGACAACCAATGATACTACGTGAGATATAGCCTCGGGGTGGCAATGAACGAACAGGTAGTGGTGTGTCCAGGAATAATTTACGATTACGAAGACATGCCATGGCAGATATTCCGTACTCTTAAATGTGTGTTAAGGATATTTAGGGGTCAGTTACAGGCTGTCCCCCTTTCATATTTCTGACTATTAGACGGTTTGATATAATGGACACGTACATAATAACCTTTGGCTAGTGTATAATATATTAGATCTTAATTTAATGGATGTCCGTATTTGATCTAACCGGAACCGTCATACTTATCTGGAATGATTTCGACCACAGTGCAATACACGTGACTGAAAGAATCAGTGGGAACCATGTATGATATGGAGTAATAATAGAGGTATGATAATTTGCAATCGCTTTCTGTTTGTGAGGACGGACTGTTTATGGCCATATGCCAATGTGCTATTGTTCTGGTTGTTAATTGGGAAGTGCTGACTTGTGCATGGTCAGTTTGACTGTCTCCATTTGTTCAACAGGAATTCTTATATCGTCTTGTGATCGAATTAGATCGTAGTACAATATATTGGACCGCATGAATTGTTGAAAATATTTTGTCAGAGACTGTGCTAAATACGACGTTGGAACAGAGGTATGATATCCCTCATTCACTGTTTATTGATTAAGACAAATTGTTTCGGTCTATGTGGTAATATGTCCTTTTGTAAACTATAAATAGGTAGTGCTAATTTATGGCGCATCTTTCCAAGATAAAACGAAACAGCTTAGGAAAATCGTTTTTTAGCACGGAATATTTTGACCGTCTTAAATTATCTAACTCAGATTGACCGTTTCAATTTGATGCGCTGCTCTGTTACTTTACATAAAACTCCACTGTATGTACCGGATTTTTACTATGTTTCACGTTCCCATTCTATTACACTACTGCACGCTGCACACTGCTGTACGCCGCACACTACTGCACGTTGCACACTGCTGCACGCCACACACTGCTGCACGCCACACACTGCTGCACGCCACACACTGCTGCACGCCACACACTGCTGCACGCCACACACTGCTGCATGCCGCTGCACGCCGCACACTACTGCACGCTGCACACTGCTGCACGCCGCACACTGCTGCACGCTGCACACTGCTGCACGCTGCACACTGCTGCATGCCGCACACTGCTGCACGCCACACACTGCTGCATGCCGCTGCACGCCGCACACTACTGCACGCTGCACACTGCTGCACGCCGCACACTGCTGCACGCCACACACTGCTGCACGCCGCACACTGCTGCACGCCGCACACTGCTGCACGCCACACACTGCTGCATGCCGCTGCACGCCGCACACTACTGCACGCTGCACACTGCTGCACGCCGCACACTGCTGCACGCCGCACACTGCTGCACGCAACACTGCTGCACGCCACACACTGCTGCACGCCACACACTGCTGCATGCCGCTGCACGCCGCACACTACTGCACGCTGCACACTGCTGCACGCTGCACACTGCTGCACGCCGCACACTGCTGCACGCCGCACACTGCTGCACGCAACACTGCTGCACGCCACACACTGCTGCACGCCACACACTGCTGCACGCCACACACTGCTGCATGCCGCTGCACGCCGCACACTACTGCACGCCGCACACTGCTGCACGCCGCACACTGCTGCACGCCGCACACTGCTGCACGCCACACACTGCTGCACGCCACACACTGCTGCACGCCACACACTGCTGCATGCCGCTGCACGCCGCACACTACTGCACGCTGCACACTGCTGCACGCCGCACACTGCTGCACGCCGCACACTGCTGCACGCAACACTGCTGCACGCCACACACTGCTGCACGCCACACACTGCTGCATGCCGCTGCACGCCGCACACTGCTGCACACCGCACACTGCTGCACACTGCTGCACGCAACACTGCTGCACGCCACACACTGCTGCACGCCACACACTGCTGCATGCCGCACAATGCTACACGAAACTCTGCTGCACGCCACACACTGCTGCACGCCTCACACTGCTGCACGCCTCACACTGCTGCACGCCTCACACTGCTGCACGCCACACACTGCTGCACGCCGCACACTGCTGCGCGCCGCACACTGCTGCGCGCCGCACACTGCTGCACTCCACACACTGCTTTTATGCGAGTTTGCTACTGACATTGTAAATGACCATGCCTTTTATTTGTTTTAAAACCAAAACATAAATAAAAGGCATTGTAATTTTACAATGCCAATAGCTCAAACTCTTATAAATGCGAGACCTATTGCATTGCAAATGCTTGTTATATCATTTTGTGGGCTCCTTTGCACGCTACATCTACCTACGTATGCTACCCAAAAGCTTCGTCTGCAGATTTTACCAGACATTTCGTCATTTACCCACTTAATGCTGACAATGGACTGGGTGAAAAGGTCAGTCTCTCAGGCCAATCGCTTATCGTAAGTTCCATAGAGCAAGCAGAAAATAATGGGTATTGTACGGGAATTCAATATATTCATGTATAAAATCTCCTCAGTTCTCCTAACTTGACGCTCTGCGGTTGCCACTTCCTTAAAAGCGGGAAACCTGCCCAGGAAGCAAGTACCAGTCCAGGATGCAGCCTACTGTATGTCGACAGCTTCAGGGGGATGTTGAACTTTGATACCGAGCACGGAGCACTCGGGTAGGGTGGGGGCTACTAGTTTGGATCAGAAGGCCTCGCAGACCTGCCTTCAGACTGCTATACACTAAAATTGCAGAGCTATGGTCAATTTAACAAAGAGGCCTACATATTGAACAGAAGGGCCTACACAGGGGTTTTATGCTGGATGAGTGGTAAGGATGTCTCAGGATAATTATATAGCAACACAGGACCCGCTGGTCAATTTAATACGGCCTACAAATGCAGCTGGCAGGGCAAGGACAAGGGTCTCATACTTCAGGTGTGGACAGAACGGGCCAGGGGCCCCCTGTGATACAAAATCTACCCTCCTTCAAGGCTGTGGCAATGTAATAGACCATTGTGGGCAGAAGGAAGAGGCAATGGTAGTACAACCATACATGCCAACAGACCCGATTCAGCCAGGAAACGTCCAATGTTTTTAAGCTCAAATGGGCTTTATTTGATCTGTCTCCTGTCTACAATATCCTCTTTTTCAATGTAACTCAAAGGGGAAAATCAATACCCCAGTTTTTTTTCAAAATCTCCCTCTTACCAAGTTCAAAATGTTCGCAAGTATGGTACATTGGATCATGGAAGGAAATGGGATAGGGACATGGACTTGGATAACAGAGGACAGGAGGGACATGGAGAGGTGCACCAAACTGACCCTGCAGGGCAGGCATCAGGGTTTGCAGCAGCACAATACACCACACAGGGCATGCAGGACGGGAGTGCAGCACAACAATCCATAGAAAGCAAGAGGGAGGGGACAGGACCATGCACATGGACAACAGAGAACAGAGGGGCAAGAGGCAATGGTAGCTAGCTGACCATAATGGACAGACAGGAGAGAAAACTGCAGCATAACAGACCATAAAGGGCAGGAGGGACGGATCAGGGGCATTACAATGGAACAGACAAGCCAGGAGGGAGGGAGTAGGGCTGGGGGCAAGGGGGCAGGGCAGGAGCAGCAAGATAGCCATGGAGGTCAGGCAGGATGGGCACTAGAAGCAAGACACACCATGAAGAGCAACAGTGAGACTGTGATGGCATACACACAGACCATGGAGGGAAGGTGGGAGGGGGTCAGGGGCAGCTAACTGACCACACAGGGAAGGTGGGAGGGGCCATGGCAGCACAGAAGACCATGCATGGCAAGTGGGAGGGTTAGTGGCAGCACAATGGCTATGATGGGCAAGAAGGAGGGTGGAGGGGCATGCACAAAGGACGATGGAGGATAGAAGGGAGGGTCAGGACCTGTGCACAGACAAGAAAGTTCAGGGGAAGGGACCTCACAACAGACCACACGGGGCAGGCAGGAGGAGCAGTTGCAGCACAACAGACCAGGGAGGGCAGAAGGGTGTGGCAGTACAATGGACCATGTAGGACAGGAGGAAGAGGATAGGGGCATGGCATGTGGACAGGCAGGGTGGAGGTGGCAGGGACAGGTTACAGTCATCTGACAATGCTAGGCAGGTGGGAGGGGAGTGGCAGCTCAACAGAACACTCAGAGTAGATAGGAGTGGCAGGTCCATGGGACATGGTGGGCAAAAAGGATGGAGCAGGGGCATGCACAAAGACATCAAAGGGCAGGGGGAAGGAGAATAGGGGCAGCAAGCTAAGCACAGAGTTTAAGCAGGAGGTCAATGATGGGGCATAGAATTGGGCAATGGAGGGCAGGAGGAGTGGACTGGTACATCATACTAAATTGAGGGCAGTGGCAGCACATCAGACCATGCATGGCATGAGGGAGGAGGCTAGTCGATGGATTCACACAACAGAGGATAGGGAGGAAGGGGATGGGGCAGCAAGCTAACTGTTCAGAGAAGGCGGGTATTAGGAACTTTATTGTTTTTAAAACATTGTGTCTGTGCGAACTACTTAAAATATGAACAAGTATGCAGCATAATCTCACTTTTATTCAGGAAGAAGAGGACGTTTGTGACTGTGACTCCGGGCTCACTTGGCAGAAACACCCCCTGACCCTCCACCCCCTATCGCAAAATGTAATGCCCGTGAAAAGGGTAGGTGAACACAGTGTTATATAGAACATAGTCCTGAGAGCACGATTGAAAATGAAAACTAGATATAGTGTATGGTATAAACTATGCACCAAAAAGTGTGATATAAGATGAACTGGGCGTGAAATATAATATGCAATACATTGTGCGCAATGACAGATTCATTGGAGAGCGCGAGATAGCACAGGCACTAGCGCGTGCTATGCGATATGCGCCTTGGAGTGTAATATGCACAGGGCAGTGTTGTGTAACCTAACTAGTCTCTAAAGCTGTAATATAAAATATGTGCTGGGGAGTGTAACGTTGCATATGCACTGTGACAAAGATATGGATCCCAGATTGTAATATGTATGGCATAGCACTGTGCGTTATAACATAGGCATCGAGAAAGGCACGTTAGATGGGGCAATATAACCCGTGCGAAGACAAGTGTGGCATGACATATTCACGGGGTGGTGTTACAGTGCACATGGGCTAGAGAGTGTCATAGCATATGCACTAGCTAGTGGAATACAACACAGAGGTGTGTGGCACTCGGCAGGCAATGGTGGGTGTAACACAGCATTGGGCTCTGTCAGGAGCACGCTGTGACTCTCAAGTGATGTTCGTCCCCTTTCCAGAGAGTAAAATAAAAAGTATTACACATCCGGCAGTGGATGTGTGTTTTATTAACCGTGAGGGGGGTTTCTTGCATAGTTTTGGTCGAATTTTTGTCGAATCCCCTTTGAATGGCTTGGTGTGCATGTGTATTAAATGTGCCCGTCAATAGCTACCCATGTTTGTATAAATAAACGACAAGGGTGTCTACCAGGATTAGGCACGGTAGGGCATCAGACATGTCAGAGCTTCACTAGTGGTGTAAATACATTCCACGTGTATTCATTGCATGCATAGTCGCCTTTTAATGAATATCACGCAAATCGTCATGGTGATAGGTACGTACGGTTTGTCCAGCATGTCCTAGGTGTGTCTATAAATATATATTTTTTAAAAATAATAAAAAACAGTGGCCGGCCCTGGGGATTGGGGTCAAAAAAATATAATTAGGAGACTGGCCCTGGGGGATGGGGTCATCAGGGCCAATAAATTAGAATAAGAAGGGGAACCAAACAGCCCCCCTTCTTAAAAAACTAAAATAAATAAAAGACTGGCATCGTGCCGGAGGCCATGCCCCCTCCGTGCAGCACTCTGCAAACGCGCCCCCAACAGGCATCTCCAGTATGCGCCAGGGAGCTGCGCTGCAGCCAGGTGTTCTGAGGCCAAGCCCCTTTTTACACCTCTCTGCAACGCAGCTCTGTGGCGCTTACTGGAGGTACCTAGTGGTCTAGTTTGACCCTAGGGACCCTTAGGATTCAAGGGGACTTAATCTCTCAACTTAGAACAGCCACAGGGCGTGTTTACACAGGGGTGAATGGAGGGGACGGGGCCTGAGGTGACGTGTGCAAACACGCATTATGGCACGTTTTAAATTGGGGATATAATTTCCCTTCAATACTGAGGGCCCCTGGGGGCTAACTAGCCCACCAAGTGCTTCCAGTAAGCGCCACTGAGCTGCATTGCAGAGAGGTGGTCCAGGCCGTGCCACTTTTTACACCTCTCTGCAACGCAGCTCTGTGGCACTTACTGGAGGTACCTAGTGGGCTAGTTGGACCCTAGGGACCCTCAGGATTCAAATGAACTTAATCTCCCAACTAAAAATGGACACAGGGCGTGTTTACACAGTGGTGAATGGAGGGGACGGGGCCTGAGTTAACGTGTGCAAAAACGCCCTGTGGCCTGTTTTAAGAGGTAGTTTTAATCCCCATGCCCTATTATATACTAGGGGCTTACAGAGGAGGTCATGCTAATCACAGGGGGACCCCAACGCATAATGTTCCCTAGTGTATGTAGGTGTTTTCACTGTATTCTAAGTGTCTTTTAACATAGCACTGGCTCTAGGACTGGTTAGTCAGACTCAGTTACCACCAGTATCCGTCTGAAAAAGTTGAGGGTACAGGATGATTTTGCAACAAGGCTTCTTTCTGCTCTTCTTTTTGTTCTTTCTGCACGTTATCCTTCTTCCTGCACTTATCTTCGTATTTGAGGACTTCTGTTGCTTCTTTCTGCACTTCTTTTGTTTCTTTCTGTGCATTTTTTCTTCTTTCTTCACATGTCCTATCTCTGTAGGCATAGTTAGAAATTAGCATTTAAAAAACCTTTGAAATTCACAGAAAAAACCATAGGTTTCAGGCACGTTATAGTTAGGAATTAGCATTTAAAAAACCTCAGAAATTCACTGAAAAAACCATAGGTTTCAGGGGTGTTATAGTTAGCTGGACTTTTCACTTGTACAAAACCATTGAAATTCCCCCGTTATAGTTAGTTCAGCTAACTATAACTCGCGCGCCCGCAATGCACTGCTGATGACGTCACATATTACATCACTCATGACATGGTCAGTGACATCACTCATGACATCACTGATGACATCTCAAATGACATCACTGATGACATCACTGATGACATCATCCTTGTGATAGAGTGGCAGACCTCCTCTCACCCTAATATAACCTTTGATACACACATTCAAAAATAGAGACTAAAATTTTCAAAACAATGGACATACCAATACCAGTTACAACAACCTCTTCAGTAATTCTAAGATCCACATACACATCCACTCATTCACCAACAGTCCTATACAGTCACTCATACATGTACTCACTCATCATATGTACTCATACACCTATACATCCTGTTACACAATGCCACTCATCCATAGAGTTACTCACACACATAGTCACTCATGCTAATAAAGAATCAAACATACATTTACTTGCATATACAGTTATACACACACCACCATACTTACTTCTACGGAAACTTACACATACTTAGTCTTTTAAACAATCACTTATAGAAACACATACTTATTCATACAGGAACTCTTTCAATCTCTCACTCTCACATATACTCACATATATACACCAATAGTCACATATACTAGTTTAAAACATATGTAGTTACTCATAAAGACACTATTTAGACAGTCATTCACTCACTAACACACCCATACACACACTCATCCACCCATACAGTCCTGCACACATGCTGTGTTCAACACATACAAACAGTGAGTCACTCATTCATGCACCTATGCACTACGTAATACCCCCCACCGAACCATGCAGACACTCAGACTGATACTCAAAAAAACAACTAATAACCTATATAGACACCCATGTAGCTACTCACCAACCCATGCAGCCACTTATACACAAAGTGAGAGACTGATACAGATATTTACATATTTAAACATTACTCACTAAGCCATGTATTCACTATGATACACTTAATCAGTCAGTTACACAATCAATTTTTCAAAAACAAATCATCCATTTAGACACTTATATACCCATTTATTCTTTCATCGACCTTGAGATATACATATATAAAACATATTTAATTTTCAGAAAAACACACATTCACTGGATGATGTCATCAGTGATGTCATCAGTGATGTCATTTGAGATGTCATCAGTGATGTCATGAGTGATGTCACTGACCATGTCATGAGTGATGTAATATGTGACGTCATCAGCAGTGCATTGCGGGCGCGCGAGTTATAGTTAGCTGAACTAACTATAACGGGGGAATTTCAATGGTTTTGTACAAGTGAAAAGTCCAGCTAACTATAACACCCCTGAAACCTATGGTTTTTTCAGTGAATATATATATATATATATATATATATATATATATATATATGAAATCATGTTTTGTCCTGTGCTTAAGGGAGCACTCCACGGCAGGCAATTCTTCTGAATTATTACCAACAGGGGAACCGGCAAATTGCATGCTGAGTTTATTTTTCGCCTGACGCGTTTCAGAGCCCCCAGCTCCTTTTTCGAAGGCTGCCTGCAGCTTTGCAAAAAACACCCAAGGTTCACTGGCTTTAACAATTTATTGCCCTTCAGTGGGAACAGGTGAGTATTTACACTAAGGATTCTGGTACCCGTAGTTTACCTTGGTGAAAATCCAGCCTTTCAGTAGGTTTTTGCGTGGCTGCAGACACATAATTAAAATGTTCAAACCCTCCAGTGGGCCTCAGGGTGTAACTTGCTCAGTCCGTTTATTTTCGCTCTGCTATGTCGCATGAAAAGTTAAGGAACAGTTCTTTAACTTGCGCCCCACGTTTCCTTAGTGGGTGGTGCTCTCCTCTACGGCCAGACTGCCGCATAGAATATGAAATCATGTTTTGTCCTGTGCTTAAGGGAGCACTCCACGGCAGGCAATTCTTCTGAATTATTACCAACAGGGGAACCGGCAAATTGCATGCTGAGTTTATTTTCCGCCTGACGCGTTTCAGAGCCCCCAGCTCCTTTTTCGAAGGCTGCCTGCAGCTTTGCAAAAAACACCCAAGGTTCACTGGCTTTAACAATTTATTGCCCTTCAGTGGGAACAGGTGAGTATTTACACTAAGGATTCTGGTACCCGTAGTTTACCTTGGTGACAATCCAGCCTTTCAGTAGGTTTTTAATTAATAATAAACATTTTAATTATGTGTCTGCAGCCACGCAAAAACCTACTGAAAGGCTGGATTGTCACCAAGGTAAACTACGGGTACCAGAATCCTTAGTGTAAATACTCACCTGTTCCCACTGAAGGGCAATAAATTGTTAAAGCCAGTGAACCTTGGGTGTTTTTTGCAAAGCTGCAGGCAGCCTTCGAAAAAGGAGCTGGGGGTTCTGAAACGCGTCAGGCGGAAAATAAACTCAGCATGCAATTTGCCGGTTCCCCTGTTGGTAATAATTCAGAAGAATTGCCTGCCGTGGAGTGCTCCCTTAAGCACAGGACAAAACATGATTTCATATTCTATGCGGCAGTCTGGCCGTAGAGGAGAGCACCACCCACTAAGGAAACGTGGGGCGCAAGTTAAAGAACTGTTCCTTAACTTTTCATGCGACATAGCAGAGCGAAAATAAACGGACTGAGCAAGTTACACCCTGAGGCCCACTGGAGGGTTTGAACATTTTAATTATGTGTCTGCCGCCACGCAAAAACCTACTGAAAGGCTGGATTGTCACCAAGGTAAACTACGGGTACCAGAATCCTTAGTGTAAATACTCACCTGTTCCCACTGAAGGGCAATAAATTGTTAAAGCCAGTGAACCTTGGGTGTTTTTTGCAAAGCTGCAGGCAGCCTTCGAAAAAGGAGCTGGGGGCTCTGAAACGCGTCAGGCGGAAAATAAACTCAGCATGCAATTTGCCGGTTCCCCTGTTGGTAATAATTCAGAAGAATTGCCTGCCGTGGAGTGCTCCCTTAAGCACAGGACAAAACATGATTTCATATTCTATGCGGCAGTCTGGCCGTAGAGGAGAGCACCACCCACTAAGGAAACGTGGGGCGCAAGTTAAAGAACTGTTCCTTAACTTTTCATGCGACATAGCAGAGCGAAAATAAACGGACTGAGCAAGTTACACCCTGAGGCCCACTGGAGGGTTTGAACATTTTAATTATGTGTCTGCAGCCACGCAAAAACCTACTGAAAGGCTGGATTGTCACCAAGGTAAACTACGGGTACCAGAATCCTTAGTGTAAATACTCACCTGTTCCCACTGAAGGGCAATAAATTGTTAAAGCCAGTGAACCTTGGGTGTTTTTTGCAAAGCTGCAGGCAGCCTTCGAAAAAGGAGCTGGGGGCTCTGAAACGCGTCAGGCAGAAAATAAACTCAGCATGCAATTTGCCGGTTCCCCTGTTGGTAATAATTCAGAAGAATTGCCTGCCGTGGAGTGTTCCCTTAAGCACAGGACAAAACATGATTTCATATTCTATGCGGCAGTCTGGCCGTAGAGGAGAGCACCACCCACTAAGGAAACGTGGGGCGCAAGTTAAAGAACTGTTCCTTAACTTTTCATGCGACATAGCAGAGCGAAAATAAACGGACTGAGCAAGTTACACCCTGAGGCCCACTGGAGGGTTTGAACATTTTAATTATGTGTCTGCAGCCACGCAAAAACCTACTGAAAGGCTGGATTGTCACCAAGGTAAACTACGGGTACCAGAATCCTTAGTGTAAATACTCACCTGTTCCCACTGAAGGGCAATAAATTGTTAAAGCCAGTGAACCTTGGGTGTTTTTTGCAAAGCTGCAGGCAGCCTTCGAAAAAGGAGCTGGGGGCTCTGAAACGTGTCAGGCGGAAAATAAACTCAGCATGCAATTTGCCGGTTCCCCTGTTGGTAATAATTCAGAAGAATTGCCTGCCGTGGAGTGCTCCCTTAAGCACAGGACAAAACATGATTTCATATATATATATATATATATATTATCTACTGGTGGTCGCCAGTAGATAGTTATAGTTAGGACCGTGTTTCCATAGGAAATCTGAAAATTCTATTTTGAATAACTTTGGCACCGGTTGACGAATCCTCGCAAATTTTTCAAAATAGGTGGGGCGCTCCGCTCCGCTCCTACCCTGAAAGTCTCAGGGTGATTAGTCAAGCGGGGGCCGAGAAAAAAGGGGGGTCCAAAAATGCGTATTCCCCATGCATTTTTCCATAGGGACCTTTAGTCCAAGGTACAGCCCGAAAGGCTGAACAGAATTATTTGAAATTTGGCAAAGAGAAAGTCCTCAGGTCAGGGATGTGTCTTTTGAATATCTGGAGTCAATCTGTTCAGTAGTTCCTGAGAAAATTTCAGTTAAAAGTACATATATATCTATAGGCGCGCACCGTGCGCGTACGGTAAGCATAACGTACGCGCACGCTGCCGTGCGTGAGCATAATTCTGATTGGTGGTTACATGACAGTAAACATTCCAGTCGGTCGAAATCAGGAAGTGTCGGCCACCATTTTGTCTCTCGCAGTCTGAGGCAGTGAAAAACAAATGTGGAGAATGTGAAAAGGGGGCAGGGTGGACAGTTCCTGACCCCCTAGCCTTTGTCAGAGGGTCACTGAAGGACCCCCAAGGATGAAAAAAACTTTTGTTTTTTTTCCGAAAAAGCGCGGGGTGCGCGCACTGTGCGTGCACGGCACGCACAACGCATCGTGGGCGCTCGGTGCGCGAAGCGCACCGACCACCCACAGCACGTGCACGGTGCGTGAAGCGCACCGTGCGTGCCCGGTGCGCGCACGGTGAAGAACCTGAATAAAAAAAAATATTAATAGAGACATAACTTAGCATTTAAAAAAACGTACAAATTCACTTAAAAAACCATAGGTTTCACACACGTTATAGTTAGGAATTAGCATTTAAATAACCTTGCAAATTCACTTAAAAAACCATAGGTTTCACACGTTATAGTTAGCTGGACATTTCCCTCGTAAAAAAACAATGAAATTCCCCCGTTATAGTTAGTGCAGGCAACTATATCTCACGCGACTGCAATCCTCTGCTGATGACGTCAGATATTACATCACTGTATTTAGACACCTATTTACCCATGTCTTCTTCCATTAATCTTTAGCTATACATATATTACAAATATTTATTTTTCAGAAAGACACATATTTAATCGGGGGAATTTCATTGGTTTTTTACAAGGGAAATGTCCAGCTAACTATAACATGTGTGAAACCTATGGTTTTTTAAGTGAATATATATATATATATAACTAAGGTAGGGGGTCTCTACTTTGCACGCTATTTTAGCATGTGTAGCCCCTCCTCCCCTTTTTCCACTGCAGGTGTTGTAGCTTGTTTCATTTAGATATTTTTTAAAGTATGTTAGTTATTATATCTCTTGAAAATTTTTTAGGCTGGGTCTTCCATCATCTTGAAATATTCATAATCCTGAAGATGATCTCATTGATTCACAGCGACAGAGACCTAAAACGTCAGTGTCCAATTTCCTTTAAAGTTATTGTCAAATGTGTTATTTGTAGCCTAGTTCTGCTTGCTAGACAGGTTCAAATAATGGATACAGGAATTGGGCATTCTGTACATTAGCGTGTGGTCTCTAAAGATATATGTGATTTAAGAAAAACTGTTGTCAATATATGTTGAGATTGAATGTTTGTGAACCCTATTGTATGTATAAATCTATTTTTTTCAATATAAAATTATTAATCTACACACCTGCTTTAGAATTGTTCTTTTTCTTCTTGAAATCATGTTTTCTTGAAGTTACTTTTAAATGACTGTCAATTGAATTGTTGATGTCAAAATATGACATATTGAATTGCATACAAATCGATGAAATGTAATTTTGTAAATAAATCTCTTACGGTCATCCTTACCTATATATTACTGTAAACCATAGGTCTCGCGGGAATATTGGTTTGCTCTTCTTTCCCCAATTTTTTTTTCTTTTTTTTTTCCTCATATGACCTCCGTAGCTACAGCCGCCTCTCGACCTGGTCCACCTCTGGTGCATATAACTTTGATGGTTCTTAGTCTCAGCTGGTATTTTCCTTACGGGGAGTGCCCGTTTATACGCAACTTGAGTTGACCCATAGGAAGGAACTTATCCTGTACCTTGATCTATTCGAAACTAATCGCAAAGTGGATCATCCAACCAATTCCAAAACAACCCAGAATCTGGCCTCTCTCTAGATACATTTACCCTCTGATCTAAAGCTCTGAAATACTTAACGGAATTCCACCAGGCATTCCAATTAGGAGGAGCTTCCTGATGCCACAATTTACAAATCTCTCCCCTTGCCAACAAAATAAAGTAGAATACCAATTTAAGTTGTAGCCCAGTCTGGTCTCGTACCGCACCCATCATAGGTACAATGCCAAATAAAATAAGAGTTGGGCTTACCTCCGCATAAGCACCCATGACCCTGGAAATAGTCTTACCCACATCACTCCAAAATTCTTGTATCTTAGGGCAAGAAGTCAATACATGAACGTCATCTACGTTCTGAAATCCACATCTCCAGCATCTAGCCTTTCCTCCACCCTTCATTCTGGATATTTTAAGGGGGGACCAAAATATCCTGTGGAGTGTAAAAAAGTGGTTTCTTCTGAGTGCAGCCGATTTAATCAAAGGGTAAAGCATGTCAATAGATACTTGCCATAACTCTTTCCGCTCTTCACTCGGCAAATAATACTCCCAGATCCGATGTGGCTTATCCATCTTTCTTTCTGCTGCAGCGAGAAGATAGTTATACCATAGAGCAACTTCTTTCTTCCTTGGGGCCTGGTTTTGTAGTTCATTTTCCATAGGATTATCCTCCAAGAGAGACTTGCATTGACTCTTGCACCAAGATGTAAGCTGATAAAATTTAAATCTAGACAAGGCTCCATTCGTAGTATGGCTCCAAAATTCCCAAGGGGGACATTTGTTACCCACTACAACATCCTTCCAGTGTGAAACTTCTGCCTCTTTTAGTGGCTGAGCGAAAGCGTCCAGAAGGCACTCCGGAGTTCCAGGGGAGTCCCATACCGGTGCCCAATCGCTATAGTAGGTAAGCCCCAGGCAGTCTCGACAGTCTGACCATAACTTGGCCGCCATACACAACGTCTTCAAGAGGATTTAAATAAAAAATTTAGGTGAGCCAAATTTATACATAAAGCTATACTCCCCTACCCCATCTAACATGGCTTTAAACATGCTGTCAATCAACGAGTCATCTGGAGTAAGCAGTAACATCCTGGTGTTTTTTAATAGGTAAGCCCAACAATAGAGCTGAAGATCTGGTAAACCCATACCTCTTTGTGTTAATTTGCGCCTACTTTTTTTCCAGGACAGCCTAATCCCTTTGCCTGCCCAGATAAATGAGGAAATCTTGCCCTGAATTTTAAGAATCTCAGCTTTTGCAAATTCTATTGGAATATTAGAAAAAAGATAATTGTATTTCAGCAGAACACACATTTTAATCAGGTTAACCCGGCGATAATGGGAGAGTGGTGTGTTCAGCCATTTTGTTAATAGGACCTCAACTTCCTTTAAAACCCTATCTAGGTTAACTTTTGGAATTTCTCTCGGGTCTTGTGTTATTGTGATTCCAAGGTATCTAAGCTCTGTGGCAAAGGACCCCTCCTGATTGGCAATATTCCATGCCATGATCTTCGTTTTATCTTTATTTCATAGCCAGAACATTTTCCAAAAGTTTTAGTTTCATTAATAAGTTCCTGGAGTGTAATACCTACATTAGAAGAGAATACAACTAGGCCATCCACATAAAGTGCTATTTTCCTCACAAACCCACCTACTTTAAAAGGAGCAATCTTTTGATTTAATTCTAAACTCTGAGCCAGGGGTTCTATATAAATGTCAAATAAAATAGGAGACAATGGGCAACCTTGCCCAGTGCCACGTTCAATATTAATGACAGGAGAGAGGCTACCATTAACCTGGATCCGAGCCCGTGGTGATCTATAGATTTTTTTAATAACCTCTCTGAAACCTGCAGTAAAGCCAAAGGCGTTCACGGTCCTATCCAAAAAATGCCAGTTCACATGATTGAAGGCGTTGGCTGCGTCTACCGTAATAATTGACAGAGGGAGACCCTGTGATGACACCATATCCACTGCTCCTACTAAGGTATATAGGAAATCTAACATCTGCCTACCTGGAAGAAAGCCCTTCTGATCCTCATGGATTATTGGGCCTATGATCTTACAAAGCCGATCATTTAAAATCCCTGCAAAGACCTTGTAATTGATGTTTAATAAAGAAATTGGTCGATATGAATGGCACTGAGAAGAGTCCATGCCGTGCTTCAGGATCAAGGTGATAACTGCATCACACCATGAGTCAGGCAAAGGAGATATACCCTTTAGTATTTCATTAAAGAGTTTCAGCCAAACCGGAATGATTTCCTTCCTCGGCATGGAGTTGACCTCAATCGGGATTGCATCCGGGCCAGCAGCTTTCCCTTTTTTTAAGCAGAATCTAACACAGCTAATATCTCACTCCTTGTTATTTCTAGAGAGAGAAATTCTTGACTTGCCTCAGTTATTTTTGGAAGCTGTTTCTCTTTAAGCCACCTGTCAATACACTCCTCCACCCCCTGAAGATCTTTGTGATATAAATCCTGGAAAAACTGTGCGAAAGCCTGTTCTATTTTTTCTTTCTCCTCTGTCATTTGTGTACCCACTTTGATCTTACTTATGTAATTATTGGCTCTATCAACCCTGGTCTTCATGGCAAGAAGCTTACCACAATTCTCCCTTTGGTCAAACTCCCTCATTCTACTTGTCTCCCATTTTTGGTGTAAGATCTCTTCTGACTTAAGTCTATACTTTAACTGAAGTTCCTCCACTCTCTTTATCCGACTATCTTTCTCAGGATCATCAGGACGACTTGCCTTTAAAACGGCTTCTGCCCCCGCTATCTGTTGTTCTGAGTCAGCCAGTTCTTCCCTCTCAGTCCTTGCCCATCCCACTACAGCCCCTTTTAGTATCCCACTTAACCAGGCCTTAAAGGTATCCCAGACAATGTGAAGGGGGGCAAACCCTACAATGTTTTGAAAAAAGGTATCAGTTTCAAGCTTCAGAAAGCCCGGGGTAGAAGATAACAAGAGCAATCTCCTATTTAATGTCCATCTCCTAGTAGTGAGCTCTGGAGGAAGATCAGTGTTAAAAACTATGGCTCCGTGATCCGATAAGTCAATAGGCAAATATTTAATTAGACTAACTTTATCGAGTTCCGAATGCTCCATGAATATGTAGTCAATTCTAGAATAATGAGAATTCTTTTTACTATAGAAGGAGTACTCCCTAATCTCTCCATTTTTTTTCTCCATACGTCACAAAGGTTAAAAAAAATTGAGATATTCAAAAGATGTGCATTAACCCGAGGAGCTGCTATCTGTGTACGAGGAGAAGACCTATCTAGCTTATTATTTAACCCCTTGCATGCTCATGACGGAACCACTCCGTCATGAGCCACGGGCGCCGTGTGCTCATGACAGAGTGGTTCCGTCATGCTGCGGCCGTTGGCGGCCGCTCCGCCCACGCGGCGCTGTTTTCCCGCCTGTGCGGGCGATCAGCACAAGTGGGTGGAGTCATGACGGAACCACGCCGTCATGAGCACAGCTCGCCCGTGACTCATGACGGCGTGGTTCCGTCATGAGCATGGTGGCGCCACGCTCACCCCAAACCCCCAGCGCTGCGGCGGAATTCGCGCCGCAGCGGAGGGGTTAAGAGCACGTTAAAATCCCCTCCCAAAATCAAAGGGGCCTCAATGTCAGCCAGGGCAAGACAAAGGTTATTCAAAGGTGTGGTGTCATCTTCATTGGGCCCATAGTAGCTGACTAAGGTATATTTGACCCCCTTACATTTGATTTCCACAATATTATAGCAACCCTTTTTGAACAACATTGCTGATCAGAGGCTATGATTTTGTCGACCCATCTTTGTTTTCCAAATAATGCCTAACATTCTGCTTGTTAAAGATGGGTCTCCTGAATCAAAAGAATCCTAGCTGAACTATATTTTAAATATTGAAGTATCAGGTGCTGTCTTCCTTTGTCTCTTAAGCCATTAACATTCCAGCTTAAACATTCAAGGTGTTGATTCCCTACCTGAGTAGGCCTATCCCCCACCATAATCCTGACTCCACCCTTTTCTGTAGCTAGTGAAGGTTATTATGTCACGTGAATTTAATGATACTTTTTTTATTTTCTCCCAATGCTCCCCACCAAAAAACATGAAAACCCCTACTACGCCTCAACTCTCCCCACCTCCCCCCCCCAACCCGCGGGAGCCCTCCCAACCTACCCATCAGCAATAGATATTGCCTTTTGAGCCAAAGCCCCCTAAACTCCTATGTGAATAATGAAAACAAAATAATGTTAGGACCACTTTCAAGAAGGCAGGAAATCACAGCTGGACTTGGGCTCCTATGTCTCTTAAAGCCAATTCCAATCTCCTGTCTTCCGTGACCCGAGAGATATCGGACCGAATTCTAAAGGTGGCATCTTGGACCTGTATAGTTTTGAGTTTAAGGGCCACCCCCAATAATTGCTCCTTAAGAGTATAAGAATGAATATAAACCAAGATCTTTCTAGGTTTTTTCCGGGCAGGATTCAACTTGAAAGGATCTCTATGAACCCGCTGAATTTCAGCTTCCCAGATCGGTACCACTGCAATCTGGGGATGTTGATAACATAGGATTTTCGGTTATCACCTTCCAAACTTTCTTTTAATTCCAATATTCTGATGTTATTCCTTCTTGAAGGGTTTTCAAGCTTCTACAATCTCTCTGCCAAGTCCAGCTTTCTCTCTTTCAGCCTGATCACTTCTTGGGCGTTATCTTTGACCTCCAGCCCCAGTTCCCCCACTTTATGTTCCAGATCTTCTATCCTTTTTGTCAGTGCCATTAGGTTTTCCTCTAAACCATTACAGGTATCTTGTATTTTTTTTTGGTTTGCTTCAGAGGTAGAGAAACAAGCTCCAATTTCTATTGTCAACTGCGTTAGCATCCCATGTACTGTTTCCGGGCTCTGAGTAACAACCTCTGATAGCATATCCCTCCCCTCCCCTCGTTCTTCTTGTCCGCCCCCCCTGTCGTAGAGGTCATTATGCTCAGGGGAGCGAAACGATTAGAGAGTGTAATGGAGGGAGCTACTTCCAAGCTTTCCTCTCCTACAACTACTGTCCCGCCATGTTTTACAAGATCCATGTTGCCCTGTGAATTAGCCAAAAAATAGGACCTAAGTAAGGGGGTCGCCTTTACCGGGACCAAGTTTATTATTTCTCTATTCGCTCTTTGCAGGAGTAAGCTTCGCCGGTTTATTAGGGGGCTGCCTTTGCTTATGCCTCTGCCTACTTTCACCAGTCTCAACAGCTTGACACGGCTGCATCGCAGGAGGTTCCCCCCCCAAAAGGTACGCGATCTTAATTTATATCTCTTGCCCAATAATATCTCAGTGATAGGAGCGATAGTAGTGGCCCCAAATCTAGAGACGCCTGGGTTTGACTGACCCTCCTTAATGGCCTCGGTATGTCCAGATTGCTGAATAGTGACCTCCATGGAGTGCAGGCACATATCTCAGCTTCGTATCCTGATTTAACCGTGCACAAGGTGTGACGAGCCTATCCACTAAAAGACTTTTTCTTACTACCCCTTTTGACTCTATACCAAACTCAAACTCAGTCTCAAACTTAATCTCAGGATTAATCCCAGGGTTGATCTCAAAGTAGCCCTTGCCTAAAATGGGGGTAGGACTGGCTATTCACTGATTTGACCTATAGTCAAAATGAAAATCATGTAAGGTGCACCAGGCACGATGGTGCTCTGCTAGCGCCCCCGCTGCCCTAAAAAGAATAACCACAGCAAAGTCACGCATCTAGTGCCAGAGAAGAGAAAGAAAAAAAAAAAACACCAGAACTGTCTCCTCTTACTTCTCAATCTGCCTTTTCTACAACCTTTTCTCCGGGCTCTCTGGGCTCTCTGGGCTCTCCACGCCAAACACTCCTCTGCACTCTACACCTCGCCTCCCCCACCTCCTACACCACGGGAAGCCAGAGGGATCAGACTACCATCTGGCGCTAGCGCTCGATCAACAGCGGGGAGCGTGAATCTCTGCTCTCTGCCCTCAGCGCTCTCTCAGAGCTCTCCAGAGCAGAGACGCCGCCCAGCACAGCCACGGCCCACAGCAATCCTGCTCAACCATCCGGTCCCGACAACGGCAGCTCCCAGCTGGGAGAAACACAGAAACAGAATCAGCAGTCCAGCACAAGGCACGAGGTACGATAAGCCCTGAAATCAGCCGGAACTCCACATATTCTCCACATATTCAACAGAGAGTCAGAATCAAAGCCGGCCAAAAACAGAGGTTTTACTGAGCGCTCGGCTCACAACCGGCTTCCTAGCTGGCCGCCATGTTCCCGCCTCCTCAATTTCTTTGGGTCTAAATTTTAAACACTTTCTCAAAGTGGAATTTTCAAACTCACAACTTAAAAACCACCTTTATTGTAATATGTAATTCTAAATCCTGATATCAGGTAGCTTAAACTCCAAATCTCTAGCTCTTCCCAATTAAAAGTTACACTTGTAAGATGTTACAAGGCAGATCCAATGATAACCTATGGGAGAGCTAGTCCTTGCATTAGTGAAAAACAAAATTGGCAATATCTCACTATCAGGACATATAAAATACACAAGTACATGTCCTTACTTTCACATACACTGCACCCTGCCCAAGGCACTACCTTGGGCCTACTTTAGCGGTTCCTTACATGCAGAAAAAGAGAAGGTTTGGGCCTGGAAAATGGTGCACTTATCAGGTCGACATGGCAGTTTAAAACAGCACTCACAGACACTGCAGTGGCTGGTCTGAGGCATGTTTATAGGGCTACTCATGTGGATGGCATAATCAGTGCTGCAGGCTGTCGCCAGTAAGTAGTTATATTTAGGACCATATTTCCATAGTAAAAGCTTTTGATGAATCTGCCTGAAATTTTCAAAAACAAATGTGCTGGTGATTCTAGTTAAGAATGGAAATTTTCAAGGTGATCTATCAAGTGGGATTCGAGAAAAGCAGGGGTGGGGGAGGTGTAAAATAAGTGTGTTTCCATGTTAATTCCTGAAGGAATTTTAGACATGACTACAGCCCAACCTCTGAACGGAATTACACCAAATTTGGCAGAAAGGTAGCTGTTGGTCCAGAAAGTGTCATTTTTGTAAATGAGTGCAAATCCATTCAGTAGTTTGGGAGATATTAAAGAAAACTCTTTTTATTCAGCAAAACAACAAAAAGGTCAGCATTACAGTCAGTAGTTTGACAGAAATCAGGTACATCACAGGTGCTTAATACATTTGATCTTTCAGTCCAAGATATTGCAGCATTGTTATTTCTCCCCTTCCGTATCCAGTACATCTCATGGTCTCCCCTCCCTCTGGTGTAGCTCCACTGTGGGAGATAGGCATATTTCACCCCGATACATCTTCAAAGCCACCCAGTTGCGGTCCCATTTTTTAGTGCATCCCCTGTTTCTAAAAATGCCTATCATTGCCCTGTCCATGTTGGTCTCCCATCTTCTTTTTAAGGGAGGTTCCCATACACCGCATTTTTGTGCTATGTTCCTTTTAGCGAGAGCCCACCCCAGTGAGGCTCAGGATTGTTCGATTTGAGTTAGGACGGTGGCCTCCCATATATTTAATAAACAGAGCTTTGGGAAAGCGTTCCCCCCCCCACATTTTCCATTATAGATGTAATTTCGGCCTAGTTTGTTTGAACGACCAGACATTCCCACCTCGTATTAAAGAAAGTTCCCTCCTGGGAACAGTTCCGGAGGCAAAGTGCGTCTGCCCTCCTCCCCATTTTAACCAGAACTCTCACTGCTTGGTAGGCTCTGTGTCATGTTTTAAGTTGTATTAGCCTTAGTTTCATGGAGATGGCAATTTCCCGGGGGGAGGCGAGCGCCAATCTTCATCTTCTAAGTCTCCCACATCCACCTCCCATTGCTGCCTAAGGCGTGTTGGCTGATCTGGACAATTATTATTCAACTTCTTATATGTTAGAGAATAGGGTCTAATAGCAATCTATCTTCTAGAGGGGATGAAACAGGTAAAGGGCCCCCCTCAGGTATAGTTGCTTTAAAGGTGTGACTGATCTGCAGATATCTGAAGGTTTCAGACTGTGCTAATTGATACTCTTTTTGTAGCTCTGCAAATGGTATCAACCCCTGTTTGTTCCACAGATCCCCCGTGCTGAAATGCCGATTAGACCCCATTTATCAAATCCGGGACAGTTGCTTAATCTTCCATACCACTCGGACTCCCAGAGTGGGGTTACCTGTGTGATTTTCCTATTCCATCCCATCTTTTCAGTGACTTAATGCCAAATTTCTATAGTACGGGCTGCAGGGCATGTTAGGTGTAGGCATTTGGAATTTGTGTAAAGGGCTCTATGATATCCACCCTGTCCCATAAGGCACCTATTTATCTGGAGGCTTGGCTCAGTTTGTGGACCAAGGACCAAGAAAAACAAATTTGAATATCTAGCAACGCTTTTGCTGAGATCTGAATGGCTGCCAACTCGTCAACCAGACAGTGTTGACAGCCATCTTGGGACTCAGCTTTTGCTGAGTTCCTGAAAAAAGGTTAAAAAAATGAAAAGTGGGGATGTTATGAATACCCTGACCTCTTAGTGTTGTTGCTGGGGTCCTAGAGGAACACTGCCAGGGCAAACATTTGAGCAGATTGGACTCTGGTTGTTTTCTCTTTTTTAAAGCGCAGTTTCCCATGCTTGTTTGTGAAAAAGCCCCTGGGTGGGCCAGGTCCCAGAGGGCATTGTTTAAAAGAAAGGAAGTGGCGCAACAGGCCCCCCTCCTGCCTTCTGGGGCTCACCACCTCCCCAGGCAATATAAAATGGAGGGAGGAACACAGGGCCCCTCCGTGGGCTCTATAAGCCCTGGGGATCACCACCTCTCGGGGGCTATTGAAACATTGATGGGGGAGGCCACACAGACCCCCCCCCCATCTTCAGTGACCACCACCTCTCTGGGGATAAAAAACACCTAATGGGAGGCCCACAGATCCCCCAGGGCCCAGGGACTACCACCTCCCTTAAAAACAATGGGAGAGGGCCATTCTCTGCCCCAGGGACCACCACCTCCCTGGGGCAGGCACTTGAAAGTCAAAGTAGGCGGGTCCTGGAGCCAAAAATGGCCCTGGGGACACCACCCGCCAGGGCCAGCTCCTGCTATGTCCCAGGGTGACCACCGGAATGACAGCTCCTGCCAAGCTAAAGCAAACACTCTTGTTCCAGCAGATGTTTCATCTCTTTCCCTGCCCACAAAAACGCAGGCAGAGAAAGAGATATACTATTGCTCCTACAAGGAGGCTGCTGCATTTAAAGCAGCTCTCTCTGTGCAGCAGCAGTGCCGGCTTCTGCAGGAGGTGGGGAGACGGCTGGGACCACAGGGGCCTTGAGGCTTCCCTGCAGGTCTTGTGTGAAAGAGAAGAAAGAGGCAAAATAAAGGTCAGAAATTAGCAGAAAGATGCATAATAAATGTCAGAAACGAGCAGAAAGAGGCGGAATAAAGGTCAGTAATGAGCAGAACAATGCATGGTAAAGGTGAGAAACAAGCAGCAAATGGCAAAATAGGAGTCAGCAACGAGCAGAAAGAGGCATTCTAAAGGTGAGGACTGAGCAGAAAGAGGCAGAATTAAGGTCAGCAATGAGTAGAAAGAGGCAGAATAAAGGTCAGCTATGAGCCGAAAGAGGCAGAATAAAGGTCAGAAACAAGCAGAAAGAGGCAAAAATAAAGGTGAGAAACGAGCAGAAAAAGGAGGCAAAATTAAGGTCAGCGATGAGCAGAAAGAGGCTAAATAAAGGTCAGCAAAGAGCAACAACAGGCAAAATAAATGCGAGAAACGAGCAGAGAAAGAGGCAAAATAAAGGTCAGTAATGAGCAGAAAGAGGCAGAATGAAGGTAAAAAACAAGCAGAAATAGGCAAAATAGAGGTCTGGAGTGAGCAGAAAGAGGTTAAATAATGGGCAGAATGAGGAGAAAGAGATAAAATAGAGGTGTGAAACGACCAGCAAGAGCCAAAATGGAGGTCAGAAATGAGCAGAAAGAGGCAAAATATAAGTGAGAAATGAGCAAAAAGAGGCTGAATAAAGGCAGCCAAGAGCAGCAAGAGGCAAAATAAATGTGAGAAATCAGCAGAAAGAGGCAAAATTAAGGTCAGAAATCAGCAGAAAGAGGCAGAAAAAAGGTCAGCAACGAAAAGAAAGACGCAAGATAAAGGTGAGAAACAAGCAGAAAGGCAGAATAAAGGTCAGAAATGAGCAGAAAGTGGCAGAATTAAGGTCAGCAACAAGTAGAAAGAGGCAAAATAAAGGTCAGCAATGAGGAGAAAGAGGCAAAATAGAGGTCAGAAACAATCAGAAAGAGGCATAAAAAAGGTCAATAGCAAGCAGAAACAAGAGAAATAGAAGTCAAGAGTGAGCAGCAAGAAGCAGAATAAAGGTCAGCACTGAGCAGATGGGGCAAAATAATGGTCAACGATAAGCATAAAGAGGTAAGATAAAGGTAAAAAAACAGCAGGAAAAGGCAAAATAGTGGCAATCAATGAGCAGAAAGAGGCAGATTAAAGGCCAGCAAAGAGCAGAAAGAGGCAAAATAGGGATTAGAAATTATTTTAAAAAAGGCAAAATAGAGGACAGACATGAGGAGAAATAGGCAAAATAAAGGTCAGTAATCAGCAGAAAGATGCAAGATAAAGTTAAAAAACAAGCAAAAAGAGGCAAAATGGAGGTCAGAAACTAGGAGAAAGAGCCAAGATACAGGTAAGAAGCAAGCAGAAGAGGCAAAATAAAGGGCAGAAATGAGCAGAAAGAGGCAAAATAAAGGTCTGAAACGAGCAGAAAGTGGCAAAATAAGGGACAAAACTGAGCAAAACTGAACCCGCTCATTCACTTGTGCATCCACTCACAAAACAACTCATATGGTTTCACACCCACTCACAGAACCAGATACTAATGCACCCACATACAGAATCACTCATACTCTATCTCACTCACTCACAGATCTACTCAGAGACTCACGCCCCGACTTACAGGCCCAATTAGAAACCACGCCGCCTTTCTCTACCACTCTGAAAATGCACCTCCTGGCATCCTGCTGCTTGGGGGATGAAGTCCACATTAGTCCTGAGGCCCTCAGGACGCAAGAGGACCTCATCGCCCTACCAGCAGTGAGCCGAGAGGCGCGTTTGCAGAGTGATGGAAAAAGGGTGTGGACTCCAACCACCTCTCACTGTGTGGGGCTTACTGGAGGTAGTAACAGGAGGGCTAGTAGGCCCCCAGGGACCCTCAAGAGGGAAGGGGACTTCAACCCCCAACCAAGAGCACGCCAGGAGGTGGCTTTGCAGATTAGTGGAGAAAGGGGGTGCGGCCTCAGGCGAGTTGCCAGCTTCATTTCTTTTTTTTTAATTTAGGAAGGGGGCTGTGTGGCCCCCCTCTCTTGACCCTTTTGGGACTGGGGACCCCCTCCCCCCAGGCCTCACCTATTTTATTTTTAAAATAAACATGGAGAGGGGCCGTGAAGTGCCCCTCCCAAAGCCGATTTCAGCCCTTGGGACCCCATCCCGGGGTGAGGCCTCTGTTTATATATATAGTTTTTTAAAGGGGAGGGCGGGCTGTGAACCCCCCTCCCAGGCCAAATTTAGTCCCAGGGACCCCATCCCCGGGGCCTGGCCAATTCAATTTTCTTGATTTATTTTCAAGGGGGGGGGCTGAGCGCCCCCCCTCCTGGGCCATTTTAGGCACCGGGTAACCCATGCCCCGGGGCCAGGCATTACTATTTTTTTAGATTCTTTTAAGGGCGGGAGTCAACGCGGACCCCATCTCCAGGCCTATTTTGACCCCAGGGACCGCATCCTCGGGGCCAGGCCCATTTTTTGTTTACATAAAAAAAGGGAGATGGTCAACTCCTTCAGGACTGTGGGGGGTGCCTAAAGACCCCCACGGTCCCGGCCGGCTCCCGCCTCCTGTGGGAACCGGCATTGCTTTTTACTCCCAGGGAGATGCTAAGATTGAGCTCACTGGGGGTAAAAAGCAAAGTGTGCTCGCTTCGATCAAACAAGAGCAAAGTGCTCTTGTTGGTTCAAAGCAAGCACACTTATTTGCTCATCCCATAGCAAACTGAAATGTCCCGGGGTGGGCACCCTGGGACATTGCTGGAGCCGGCCCTTGGGGGTGTCAGTCACCCAGGGCCATTTACGGCTCCAGGAAAGTGGCAAATTTAGCAAAACCAAAGGGGATGATGGACGGAGTGTTGAACATTGCAAGCACTCACCCCGAGTAAACTGATCTGGTTTTAATCCATCATCATTCTTTAGCTCACTCCGCCACCCCAGTTCAGACATGGCCATATGCAAATCAGTCTGACCCCGTGCCTCATGGGAACAATCCAGCCCAAACTGCCAAGCCATGTCTTCCCTGGACCGGAAACAAGCATCCTGGGACCGGTTTCGGGTTCATAACCTTCATCAGCCAGGCTATCTTGAATCCAGTGGCAAAGTTCCAGGAAAGGGGCTGCTCGAATCCCTCCCATCTTTGAAATAGCCCCGGGGAGTTAATGGTCCCCGGGACTGCATGAGTGGGCTAGAGACCCGCACATCTGTTTCTAAATATTGCCCGAGGGAGGTGGTGGTCCCTGGAGCTGCGGGGGGAGGGCTGTGGCCTTCCCGTATTTAAAAAAACTAGCCCCGGGGAGTTGTCGGTCCCTGGGGCTGGGGGGGGGTCTTATGTCACATGTCTTACGGATATAAAGATGTCTCTCCAGTCCTAGATCATGATGCATTTTTGTTTATAGCATTGTAGGTGGCCGCTACCATACCAGAATGCTGAATGGGGCACCAGAGCACAACAACCAACAAACATAAGTAATTGTAATGGTTTTGGACTCTGCTACATTTGAAAAATGATGATTTATCAATTCTTTGAAAACAAGTGATGTAGAATGGTTCGTGTTCTAAAGCTCTTAGCAATCACTTATCATGATTCCAGAGAGCGTTCTCTGCAGCACAACTTGTTAACCAGATGCAGGTCACTGATCAAACCGCACAGCATGATTCTGTTGCAGCGTGAGCATGTCTATTCAGTGCTGTACCTCCTTCATGGGTGCATTATTGGACAAGTTTGATCTGCTTCATAATCTGCATGCTGACTGTTAGACCTGGCATCCTTAGGGTGGTGTTCCCCTGAAGCCTTGGACTTTTTGCCTCCACATTTTGCTGATTCTTTTCATTGGCCTTAGGTCTCTGTCCATTTTACCACATTTAACCAGTGCTAAAGTGTATGTGCTTCTCCCCTAAACCTGATGAAATCGGTGTATACTGGATTGCCATATTTGATGTACTGGTATTTTCCTTTTAAAGTGGTATACCATATACCTAGGGCTAGTACCTCAAATGCTACTAGTGGGCTGCTGCACTGATTGTGCCTCTGTCAAAGCCACTCACCTGAACTCCAGGATGTTCCTCTGGGAAGACAATAGAACCCAAAGCCCCCTGGGACCTGACCAGGTAGAAATGACAATAGTAACAGCTCTGTATCAGGGAATGTCCAAAGGTGAAGGAGGTTTGGAGAGAAAAGAGAGAGATAAACAGACCGCACTGGACCACAGGACATTTTGTCATCAGGCGGATGCTCAGGTTGGAAGTCAGGGGTCTGGAGAGTTCTGTACCTTGGAGCAGATGTTTGGGATGTGCTGGATTTAGGTAGACTGTAGTATAATCTGTAGAAAACAAAACGCATTAATTATGACGTACAAATAAGACAAATAACCCAAACATATTACACATCTGACTGGCAATCAGCCCTAAACTGAGCACACATTCCTTATTTATGTAGTTTCAGAAGGGTCCTTCAATTCCAACAACAGTATTGTGCTGTGGTAAACCTTCTACAACATAGTTTGTTTTTGTTTAGCATGTACAATATTCCTTTAACACAATCTGCAACTTGGTAGGCTTTGTCTCTGCTCCTGAAAGTTGCTGAGTGTGTTGTAGCTGTTTGCCACAGCCAGCAAAATCAGGGCGCAAATGGTTATGCTGCACTGCCTTAAACCCAGTTCACTGCTTTTCGCACTGTCAATGTTCTCAACAAATGTCTATGTCCTTTGATTCCAATAAAAAATTATTTCTGGCCAAGTGATTGTTTTTTTCAGTGTCCTAATAATTCTAAAGGTAATTACCTTGTGAGTGCTTGGTAACTGCAAAACATGGCAATCAAGGAATTCCTGCTGTAACTTTCTTCTCTTCTTGTCTTACAGGAACTGCACGGGTTGGAACATTTAGAGAATCAGAACGCATTGCTGAGGAGAGAATGGGCATGTCCAAAAGGCAGGATCCAAAGACGACAAGCACTGAGCTGCCTTCTGGCAGTGAGAGCCGGAAGGAGAGCCGTCGGATTCCACTACTGCTGGACCGGAAACCAGGAAAGTGACGAGGCTAATTGAGGCCAAGCATCTCACACTGAGACTGGCATCCTTAAATAGCAGAGTTTTGGAACATGCTAGAAGAACACGTGGGGTTGTGGCTGCAGACTTCAGGTGCACGCTTCTGCCCTGCAAAGCATGTGGTGATAATTATAAATGCGGTGATGATTACAAACTTACAGGTCTTATTAAGCAATTGATGATAATTGCAAACTGACAGTTTCTTGCACGTGTAGCACATGGACAACCGTGCACGATAGTATACAAAACATCTCGTGCCTACCGCTTGCCACCAGGGATATGACATCTTGTTGGACATTGTTGAAAACACAGTACTATCAGGGCCAGACTGGCCATACCAGCACCGGGTGTTTCACTGGTAGGCTGGAAGGGTGGGGACTGGTTTTTCAGTAGTGGGGGCTGGTTTTGTTACTGGAGGCAGGTTTTGAAGCGATGCTTCAATATTAGCCCACAGTAACAACACTGCAGTGCTTAAAACGTGTGCCCTCTCACCTCCCCCCAGGGGCTGGTCTGACAAAATTGCCAGGGCTACAGTGAATTCCTAGTCTTGCCCTGAATACAATGCTTCAGACCATTTATATAACCCAGCCTGAGAATGTATATAACAATGAACACTGCCTACTCATGAACATCAGTGAATATATATCAATTAACATGGCATACCAATGAAACATCAATGAAACACCACATGAAAGTCTCAGGGAGGAGTGCCACACTCTTCTGAATTCATGCGTACCATGGCATGGGGCTGGAGCTCATGACAGAGACCCATAGAAGCAGCCTTTCAAACTTGTCTCATGCCTGCCACTGCAGTGACTGTGTGCAGTTTACTGCCACTTTGACTTGGCTTTTGAAACTGCTTGCAAGCCTCAAACCCCCTTTTATTATCTCTAAGTCACCCCTAATGTAGGCCATAAGTAGCCCTAAGGGCAGGGTGCATTATAAGTCAACGGTAGTACATATACCTTAATGTTTTCCATGTCTTGGTAGCGAAAACAGCCTGTTTTCATTTTTCCCTACCGTGAGGCCTACCTCTCTCATACACCAACATTGGGAATTCCTTAATACACTTTCAAGCTGTAAATCCAGATCTGAGAGGAGTAGCTTTTTAATGTTTCATACCTTTGGAATGGTGATGATACATCTTCCTTACTGGTGAAGTTGGATTTAACATTAGTATTTAGAAATGCCACTTTTATAAAGTGGACATTTCGCTGCACTTACTGCTCTATATGCCCGACAGCCTGTCTCCAAGATTCGTCTGGGGTGGTTGACTGCTGCACTTTGTGCATTCCCTCAAGGCAGCCACAAACATAGGAAGGTAAGGCTCATCTGCATTCTGAACACTCATCTGCATTCATCTGAATTCTTAAGTGCAGTGCTGGACAGGGAGGAATGGGAGGCACTGACACTTCTACTTCAATAGGTACTGTCCTGTCCACACACACAGCACTGATTTACCCCCCACAGATATCCTGACAGACAAGACCGAGATGAAAGGGATCCTTGTGCTCTTCAGAGAATTGCTTTGAAGCCACCTCCTACATCAAAGGCACTTTTGGGTATAAGTGCTGAGTTTCTGACCCCCTGAAATCAGACACTACTGGATCTTGAACTGAGCCTCTGTCAAGAGGACTGCTGAGCTGCTTAAATAACTCAGCTGGGCTGCTTTTCAGGACAGACTTATTTTCTACATGTTGCCCTGCTGCCTGCCGCTTCCTGACTCTGCTAAAGGAGAGCTGGGCTCTGCCTTCCCTTCAAGTGATCTCCAAGTGCTTGCTGGCTTGCCTCCTGTTTTTTAAAGTCTCAGGAATACAAAAAACGTCTTGCAATTCGGCTGGTGCTGTTGGGCTCTTCTTCCTGTGAGTGCCGGAGGTGCCCTCTAATAGTTCCAGCCTCAGAAGTGGGTTCTGCAGCTGTTTTCTTCAAAACCAACGCATCGTCACCACTGCGCTAATGGGATCTGACACATCACCCTGTGACGCTGACACAGAGGCTGCTCGATGACAGCAGTTCTACAACATGTGCACCCTGATGGCAATGCTCTACGTGGCTCATTGATGACACATTACCTTCACTTCAGAGAAGCTGAAAAATGACCCAGCGACCCAAATGCGAGGAAAAGTTCAACTCCTCAAGCCCTCAGTGTCAACCCTCTGCTGCGTCCAAGGTTCTTTTTTCAGAGCACCCTGCGTGGGTTATGTAGCCAGCCTTCCCTCCATTGCGGTTGGCCTGAACTTTGGATTTTCCCCTGTCCCTTGCAACGTAAAGTAACCTTTTAATCGCTATTGACTTCTAAGCACAATTTTTGCTTTTAATCTTTGAAAATTCACATCTTGACTTCTGCTGATTGGATTTTATGCCATTTGGTCTCATTTTGCTCCGATTAATATTCTCTATTTTACTAAACCTGAGTAGAGTCTTTGTGTGGTGTATTCATTGTGTGTGTGTTTTGCACAAATACTTTACACATTGCCTCTTTAGATAAGGCTGACTGCTCTGTGCCAAGCTACCAGAGGGTGAACCCAGGTTATGTTTTTGTGTGTATTTAGCTTACCCTGACTGGAGTGGTCATTCCTGCCTGGCCTGGATGCATGCCTCAGCCAACCAGGAATTCCATTTCTAACACTGACTCACAGGAATATCAGCACAGCACACCTATGGTGACAGGAACCACTGCAGAACCAAGGTGCACAGCCTGTTTAATGAATGCAGCAGAGCAATTAGCTCTTAACACTCACTCACGCAAACACTGGTTAAACTCAAAATTCTCCTCAGAATTACAATAATACTCCCACTTTTCTCTCTCTCGCTCACCTCAGACTCTAACTCAAACTCACACTCACCCTCATTTTTAGACATACATTCACATAAACAAAAACAACAGCTTGTACTCTCAATTCCTATCTGAAAAAACATGAAGACTGGAATAGACAACACTTCATTCCTTGCTATCTGTGAATGTGCTTTCCTTCTCTGCTGTGGATTGGCAGTGCAAGTCTTTGCCTCTCCTGGGGAAGTGTCAGCCTCGTAGAGGTTAGGATAAAGTTGGAAACTGGCCCTTCATGGACTGCCCTACCTTTGCCCAAGAAGGCTCCCGTACTTGACATGATGCACTTCCTGACCCCATAATCTTTCCAACAGGTAAAGGTTTCCACGTGCACTTCTGGAAATGCCACATGACTTTCCATGCAAGCTCCTATTCCCATTGTCCCATTTTTTAAATAATTGGTGTCTCAAAAAACAAAGTTATCTGTAGCCAGATCTGAAAATGATGGGTCGAGCCCATTACTAGAGAAACACATATGTTTTCTGGTGATAAGCATTACTGAATTCCAGACTCCAAAAAGTAGAAATCACAGATGTAGCAGCCACATTAATAATCAACCAATCAATCAATCAATAATATTAGGAGCCTGTTTCATGGCACCTGGGGATTGGATTGAGATCTTAAAACATTTTTGAGATAGATCTTTTCTGAAATTACATGAGCACGTGTAGGCTAAATGTTAAAGCAATCAAACTGCTTGCCAAAGTATGTTTACCAGAAGAAAAGTTGCCAAAAGGGACATAACAGGCCACAAAGAACACACTTACCTTTGCTACATCCACATCAGAACCTAAAATAGTAGAGAGACTACTTGTGAAAATTATCCTGAATCACTTGAACCTGCAACTCACCATCGAAAAAGGAATCAGACTTGAATCGAGGAAGTATGACTTGGTCAGGCTCTGGCTCCAGTAGTTATGGATGACCCAAGATGTGTTTCTAATTATATTTACACTGGTTGCTGGGTAACATTACATCAATGTGACAATTTAATCATGGAAGAGATTCCATCCATCATTCTGTATTGCGATTGTCCCTCAACATCTATGTACCTTTCTGATGTCTGGTAATGGAGTTATGCATGACAACTCAAATGCATTCTCCTGGTGGTTCAGATGCCTGCGTGGCCCTTTTGTTTAACACCGATAAGCAGGTGTCCTAATTTGTGTCTAGGGAAATCAACAGGAAATCATAATGTCTAACCGGTCAGAGAAGACCCTGGAGAGTGCAGCTTGCAAAACTATCTTTTTATGTGCGAAGCCTCCAACACCAGTCTGAAGACTCCGCAGTCGTGTAAGGTAATACTCAGAAAATGTGTTTGCGAATACCAAACACATCGCAAACTTACACTAAACAATGTTTATGAATTGGGCCCAGAGTGACTAACAATCATTTGGAAAGAAGATTTGAAATAGCTAATCGAGAGAATCATGGAAACTAAAGTTAAATGCGAGCTGGAAAAAAAGAAGCAGTCACATCCTCACGTTAATGTAATGTAATGTTAATGTATAAGACTTGTAAAGAGCTCTGTTACCAGATGGTGTCCGGGCGCTGGCCTACTGATCGAACCAAGGAAGGACAGGTATCTTACCATAAATCTGAAGAACTGAAAAGCCAAGTTTTGAGCTCCCGCCTGAAGTTAAGTAAGGAAGAAGCTGATCGGATGGAGGTCAGGAGTTTATTCCATATTTTTGTGGTACCCAGATAGAAACTTTGCCACCCCAGTTCCTTCTTTTAAATGTAGGTACTACCAAAGTTCTGGAATTAGATGATCTAAGTGCTTTGCAGGGCGTGTACCATCTGAATTTCTGGCGGTGCTTGTTTATGTAGTGCTTTATACACAATGCACAATGCTTTAAAATGAACCCTCTCCTTCACTGGTAAACAGTGTAATTGTTTGATAGTATTCCTGACAGATACATACTTTGATGTATGGGAGTGAAATCTCACGGCTGCATTTTGCAGCACCTGCAGTTTCCTAAAATGCTTGGTCCGTAGATTGACATAGAGGCCATTACAGTAATATAATCTGGCCAATATAAAAGTTGATATGACCAGTTGTTGAAATCTTACTGGGATAAATGGCAGGATCTTTCTAATTTTCCTCGGAATGAAAAAAGTAGAAGATGTAAGGGTGTTAAGCTATACTGCAAAAGTGAATTTATTATCTATAATTATCCCAAGACTTTTGGCCTTTACTACTGGTACTAGTAGCTCAATAAGTTTTGTTGACCACCAGTCTGTGGACCAAAAAGAGGGATCATTTCCAAAGATGACCACTTCCGTTTTGCTAGAGTTAAGCTTCAGACTATTAGCGCTCATCCATGAGCTTACTGCTAGCACACAGTTATGAAACTGCTTGCTAACGGAATGTGGCTGGTTCCTAACTGATACAACTATCTGTGTATCATCAGCAAAGGACGTTAAGTCAAAGCTAAAAGCTTTTCTAACTGGGGCCAGAGCTGCAGTATAGATATTAAAAAGAGTTGGGCTAATTGATGAGCCCTAAGGCACTCCACAAGTAAGCCGAAAAGTATCAGATTCAAACGGGTCCATAGCCACAAATTGCATCCTTTCTTCCAGGAATGATTTTAGCAGGTAGAGAGCAGCTCCCTGCACCCCAATTTCTGCTAATCTGTCCACCAGAATGGTATGGTGGACAGTACTGAAGGCAGCCGATAGATCTAATAAAATCAGTGCAGCCTTCCCTCCATTGTCTAAGGCTATCCTTATTTCTTCGACTGATTTATTCAAGGCAGACTTGGTGCTATGACCGGTTTTAAACCCGTGTTGAGTATTGTCCGAGCAATTGTATGTATTAATGTACTCCAACAACTGTTTATTCATTGCCCTCTCACCAAGTTTAGCAGGAAAGGGTAAGCGTGATATGGGACAATAATTATTGACTTCCCCCGGGTGAAATTATTATTATTTTTTTTTTTTTTAAATGGGCAAGATTGATGCAGTTTTCCATATTTTAGGGAACACCTCCTCTCCTAAAAATATGATTAAACATATTTGTCAAGTTATCCGCCACTAAATCCTGGGCCAGTTTTGCTGCCACTACTGGCCACAGATCGATTGGTGATCCTGATTTAGTATGTGCCATTAGTTCTACCACTGACGCCTTTTCCAGACCTGCAAATGTAGCAAAACAAGGTTTTCCATAGGCACTATCTACTGCTCTCTTCCTCTCTATAATAAAGGAATTGTCCTTAATTGTACTACTACCTACTTTGTTGTAAATTCTTTTCACCTTGTGCACAAAATGCTTAGCAATCTGATCACACAGCAATTGAGTTGGCGCTGTTACTGGAATGGCTGGCGAAGAAAGTGACATCACAGTTTTAAAGAGCTCCTTAGAGTTGTTTTTTGCACCCTCAATTTTTGTGTGAAATGTAAGGTTTTTTCACTCTGTATCGTTTCCTTATACTTGCTTAATAATTGCTTATATTTTAGTGCTTCTAGAGGATTGTAGGCCTACCTCCAGATTCGTTCCTGTTTTTACAACCTTATTTACAGGTCTTCAGTTTATCTGAGTACCACGGGCAGTCATGCTGCTGCGTTTTGAACCTACAAAGGTCAGGGGGACTAGTTGTGAACCGCTTAATTTCAGCCAGTGATTGTAGTTACTAGCATTTTTATCTACATCCTCCCCATATTCTGGCTGAGACTTAGCCAGGTTAACCAGGAAATCATGTTCATTGATCCTGCGCCATGCTCTCACTGCTCTTTTACTGCCAATTCCGCCAGTTCGAAAGGCAGATACTGTTAGCCTTATTTTAAATAGGATGGCTGAATGGTCTGACCAGGTAAGTGGCAGAATATCAGAAAATTAGGATTATTAGTAAACATCCCATCAAGTGTATGCCCAGCTTGATGGGTAGGCCCCTTCACTACTTGTGTGAGCCCAAAGCTCTCCAAAAGATCCTAAAAGGAGACTGTATCAGTCTCTGCATTGGCTTCTAAATAAAATGTGAAGTACCCCAGCAATGTGAGGTTTGAGTTTGCTAAATAAACTTCTAAGAGATTACGGACATTATTGATGAAAACACCTCTCCGGCCTGGTGATCGGTAAACTTGAATGCCTTTAAACTGCTGTTGGGCATTCGATTGAAAGCTGAAAGAAAGCGCTTCACAAAACTGTAAGGAAGAAGAGGAAAAGGCACTGGCCAATGACTCATCGTTAATAATAGCTAGACCCCCCCCTTTCCTATCCTTCCTATCCAATGTAAAAATCCCATACCCTCGTGGAGTAGCCTCTATCAAACTGGGACCAGAGGCCCCATACGTCCAAGACTCTGATGAAAATTAAATCACTGCCTTGACTTTCTATCAATTCTGCACGCTCATAACTGTGTTTGACTAAAGATCTGGAGTTAAATTGTTGCAGGGATTCTGCTTATACACAGAACTATGCGTAGAACCCCAGGACCTCAGTGAGTTGTGGTGTACCAGAAACTCACCTCAGAACCCAGAACCCAGTATCCGGCTAGCATAAGTGTCCCATTCGTTATCCGAGATTTAGCTCGGCGGTCCCAATGAAAAGACAACCCAGAACACGCGACTCAGTACATACTCAGGAATGGTGGGAATCGGAAATACTTGTTCGTATATTATTCTCACATCAGTCCACAACAAGAATCAACAGAGACACGGTGAAAATAAAAAGAGTTTATTTTTATAGACCACGTGTCCTAATATGCAGTACTTTGGCTAATACAAGCAGACAAATGATTAAAATCAAAACCATCAACATAGTTACAATTCCATAGAATATAAAAGGGGTGATCATGTTATAATGACAGTGGATACTACCACTTTCCCTTTACTAAGAAGCTAATATTATTATTAGTCTAACAGAAGGTCTCTTAGGCTTGAATAGGGGACCCCATACCTCAAAGATCAGCTTAGTGAAATCACATCACAGGAACATCAGGAGTCTTCTCGCAGGAAGGCTCGTCTTCGGTCTGAATAATAAACATGATGTCCGTGATATTAAAAGCACCAACTTTCAGGTATGTGCAGCTGCTCGTGTGTTATGACTAAATAGTGGGTCGATCAACCTAGAGTGGAAAACATGCATTGTCTAACAACTCAGACTGTTTGTCACATCGTGTGCAGACCAAGGTCGCTTCGCAGAGCTCGGGATGGTAACAACAGATTGCTCTCGTGTGAGGCACAACTCGAGTCAGCAGTCCGTTTAAGCAATAACATGTGAACGCAGTGTCGTGTGCAAAAGCAGCAAGATAGCTTTCTAACTTCTAACGTGGTTATGCTAACTTAACAATGTATGTACGTATTAAGGGAGTCCTTACTACATGCCCCCTTGATCGAAGCACTACTTAGTATGCAAGAAAAGAGAGAACGCAGAGTTCAAGCGCGACAGAGCAGAACAAGGCGTATCCAATTTAAAAAGGAACAGGTCTGTTCAGGCAAAGTTCGAACAGGAAAAAAAACCAAAAATAGAGAGAAAAAACAAAAAACCTCAAACGTGCCGTGGGAGGTGAAAAAAATGAAAAAACGCCTCACCGGGCAGAAGTGCAGACGTACAGGGACAGTTCAAGACACGTGAGGAAAACATTGTGGACGAAAGTTCACTCAATCCATAAAAGTATATGCAGCATATGTGGCCACTGCTTCCAGCAAAAAATCATTGGCACGGCCACTGAAGGTTTCAGCCATCCAGTTAAGTAAAGAAAAGGAACATACGTGTTCTTCTATCAGCGGAGCCTCTAGCACCATCAGAGGGCAACCAGCGTGTACTTCCAAGTAACTCATATTCAAGAAGTCATATGCCGCTCTCACGATGTCCCAATTACCCAGGATACCATGTGCCGCACCGCAGGCCATAATCCGAACACCAGAACAGGCAGACTCGTGAGACACTAAGGGCCTCATCAGTCGATCAAAATCCGGGTCCGGAGACACCATGTTGGTTAAACACAAATCCATAGGCCATTCAAAGGGACAATCTAGGCAGTGGAAGACAGGTTGCACGCAGGTGAAGTAGGAATACCGGAAGGATAATCCATATGCCAGGCTCAAAGTCGCCAACGGCAGGACACCATAGTAATCAAGCATCCTGTCACGAAGAAGCTGCAGACGGGACAGGCTGTCGTGTGGCACAGAAAGAGCAGCCATTCCGCAAGATGAAAAGTAGAAGTAGCACACCTGCCACTAGAGCCAGAATTAACGGGACACCTCCAAAGACGCTGGAGAAAATAGAATGAAAAAATGCCGGAATCACACCAAAAATAGTTTGGAAAGAGGTCACGAGGCCCGAGCCCACAAGTTTAAAAAAATGAGCCAGGCCTGTCGTGGACGAGGCATTGAAAATTGTTTGGATCAAAGCACCAAAATGCAGGGGGAGGTCAGTATTCAAAAGCGCCTGTACCTCGGTGCGCGTATTTGCTACGTGAAGGACAAATGTTTCCCGGGAGGAAGTCAATGGCACCTCCTTTTGGGACAATAGCGCTCTTATTCTGCTCATTTTGTCGAACTCTGCTTTCAAGGTTGGAATTGAAGGCCAGATAGAAGCATCCAGCCTCCCATGCGGGGGTGGAAACAGGACGTTATTGCAGCAGACAACCCTCTGTGTTACAGTTACTATATACGGGATCCCTACTAACATCCCGCAGCAAGCTTCATTGTTTAAAATTAAATAACTACCGTTTGCAAGCAGCGTGAAAGATGGCGTAATCACTGGTACCGGGATACCTTTGAGGACGCAGGCCAAATTCAGAGCATGTACATTACAAGCACCGTGCAATTGAATGTGCCTACATACAACAGAATGATCAGGTGACGTTGTACATTCTTCACCCTTCAGATAAACCTCAGTACCGTCCCTTGTACATCTATACGTAAAGGGGAGGGACCAGACTTCATGTATGAAAGCGGTACCCAGCTGTTCATATCTACCCAGAGCATAGTGTTTCATACAAGAGGTAAACTTAAAAAGCGCAAACGGTAGACTTATCAATCCGTGTAAGAGCCACACAGCGGAATCGACTTCCGCAACAGAAAAAGGTAACGGCTCCAATTTCTCAATATGGAGCAAGGAATATGTAGCATCCTTCATGGACATGAACTGCTGTTTGTCAGTAAGGTTAAAGGGAAGAAATAACGATGTTGTATTCAGATAGTCCCAAGGGACCTTCCCTGCCTTCAATGTTTGTAATGTCCATGCAAACTGCATAACAGAACGCAACTGGTTTTGACCATGATACAACACAGACATATCATCTTGCACAATATCAACAATTGAAGATACAATATTATCTAACGTATAAATGCGAGAAGAAAGAGTGTTAATGCTGTTATCAATAACTGCTAATACTTTTTCCATATTAGCCTGATCAATAGCTCTCAATCTTGAAGCTGCCTCAATTTGCGACAGTTTCCATACTTCGTTGTAAATAGCATACGCCCATCTCTTGGATCTGCCACCCACAGGACCTTTAACAAAATCATTCAAATCTATTTTGTCATGTAACTTTGATAAATGAACTTTGACAGATGCCAAGGTGGAATGTCGCAGCCAGGACTGACATAATTTCCCCACAGAGTATGTAGTTACTGTATGTGACGACTCAAAACGGGGGTCCACTCGATCTTGAGTATACCCCGGTTTCAGTCCTAGAAAACGACGTTGACAGGTATCAGAACTGCTTTGCCAAATTAACCATCCCTCACTATTAAATTTCGAAATATTGAAAGACGAATTGGAACCAATAACTGCAAAGCAGGAAGGGACAGATCTGTGTGATTATTCCAATTTGGGTAAGCACCCAGATCCGGCACAGAAGGCAAATTTAGTTTTTTAGAAGTGGCCAATCCGAAACAGGTGGTTTGGAAGATGGTTGCATTTAAAAACAACATATGATTTGGTACTAGACAGGCACGGTGTAAAGCTTCAGTTCCCTGAACCTGCCACGGTTTGGAACCCCAAACCGACTTAAGATCAATAGTAGCCTTCCATAGATCATAACCTTTGATTGACAACTCATCCATAAAGGACTTGGAATATAGCAATTTGGTGTGTGTCAGTCTAACCTTGGAGGCAGACTCAGGCTTAACTTTAAAATAAAAGGATGCCGGGGCTGAAACACTGAAATCAGTAAAATAAGTAAACTTATCAACTAATGTGTGTGAACTGCCAAACGAGGGGGTGGGACAATGTTCCCACTGGGTAACATTTACAAAATTCCTAAACGAATTTGATTTATGCAAGAAGTGATTGCCATAATGTTGAAAACAATACTGTTCCGCATAGTTAGCCGCATTGTCATACAAATCCTCAGCATCAAAGGCGGCATAATATTTCAAATCTGAAAACAGTGCTTCAATGGCGTGTACATCCCAATCATCAGAACGTATGTTCTGTTTAACTACATCACCCATAGAAACACTAAATACATTAGGCACATTAATGACCTCTGTAGGCCCATGAATTTGAAATTTAACTGCATCCCATGCGATTCCATCCATGACGGGCCAGGCAGTAATATTCACAAAAGTCTGGTCCCTTTTCATGATGTGGGATGAGGAGTGGGGGGCCAAAGTTCCATTGATAAGTCTAATTGTCGATCTCTCTTTGAGATAATGGCCATCCACCAAACGGAAGAAAACTACAACAAATCCAATGGACATAAACAAAAAAATACCAAAAAGCATCAACCAGATGTATGTCCAAGGAGCTATCAAAAAATGTTTCTTAAACCAGCTCACAAAAACAGCAATGTTTGACGGGGGAGTTGAGGGCAAAGAGTTAGTGTCAAAGGAAAAACGGGACTGGCCAAGTGCTGTAGATTGTAAAACAGGCGAAGGTCCACGTGTAGGATAAGCATACTCAGTCTCATCGGACAAACCACCAGCCGGTGGTATCAGCAAGGGATCAGTAACTGAATGCATCTCGATTGCAACATCAGACAAGGTGGTAGAAGCAGGAACCATCATTGAATTTCTTTGCATTGTCTGGCATGAAACTGCCGGAGTCATACTAAGAAGTATCGGCCACTCGCTGAAGTTTGACATTGTCAATAGAGATGTACCTGTTTTCTTTGCGACCAGGAAGTGGAGGTAAAATGACTGTTCTTGTACCCTGCACTCCAAGCACTGGAACTGGTGCACGATAAGAGGGGCCGAACTCCTTCTTGTTCTCCACCTTCTCACGGACCAGATCACCAACTCGGGGTAGCCAGCCGACTACCGGAATCTGAACCTCAGCTTCAGACGTGGAGGGCAAATGTTCTTTCGAAAGAGAGTCTCTGGCTTCTTGTAGAGTCTGCAAAACAGCACAGTGATAATCTACGTCAAAGGGTGCGGTCGACGCCGCAATGTCTAGACCATCAAGGTCTGGAACAAACATTCTGATTCCGAAGAGCATCATGTACGGGGTCCGCCCACCCAGAGACCTTCTAGGGAGATTATTTAGTGCACGTTGGACGTTATACAAATGGGCTAGCCGTTCCGGCCTGTGCCTAAAACACGTGCTGTCAATGATTGCTTTAAGTCACGGTTCATTCGCTCCACCACACTATTACCCTCAGGTCGGTAGGGAGACGAAAATTTGACAAGGACCCCCAAATTTTTCATAGCCTCCTTGTAAGCCTTAGAGGCGAACGCAGGGCCCTGATCAGAATGGAAGGTACCACACGCAAAAGTTCCCACAAAGACACGCAAATCCCTGATGACAGTCTGCGAGTCAGCACTCCTTTGTGGCCACACCCATAGAAAACGTGTGCACGAATCCACTGCAACCAAGATGTACTTGTACGCAGTATCAGAAGAAAAAGGACCGCAGTGATCTAAATAAACACAACCAAATGGCTTATTAGAGATGTACAGCTGTGTCTGTGGTGGGCGCGCAACAGTAGAAGGTTTAATCTGTTGGCAAATGTCACAATCAAGAACATAAGCGCGCGCTTGTTTATATAAACCAAACCACCAGTAACGTTGTTGTAGCAGAGATATTGTAGCTGACACACCGGCGTGGGCTGACGCCAACCCCTCGTGCGCAGCCAAGATCAGTGCTGATCTGCAGTCCGCGTTGGGAATTATTCTATCACCAACGTCGTTAATCCTCACTAACGGGACGTTATCAGGACTTAAATGATAAATATACCGAGAGGGAAAACCCTTCGGGTAATCTCCTCCCTTCTCTGTAGCAGCAATGGCTGCCAAGATGTCATCATCAATCTTACTTTTGGATCTTGTAACTGCTGCCACTAAGTATGTAGCCACTGCTGTTTTCGCAGCCTCGTCAGCTAAGCTGTTGCCGACAGCATGGACACCAAGCCGCTGGTGACCAAGAGTGTGTATAACACTTACGAGAGGGAGACGTTCTTTAAAGTCCGCCACTCGAACCCAATGCGTTTTATGCTTAATTGTGCTACCTTTAGTGTCGCGGTAATCATTCTGAGACCAGAAGTGTAAATTGTCATTGTAAGACTGGACACAGTAGAAGGAGTCACTCACTATAAGAGTAGTGACTCGGGGATCAGCAAACTCCAGTGCAAGCACCAGAGCCCGGAGCTCCGCCAATTGCGCGGTACAATCACCCAATGACTGCGTATGCACTGCATCAGATTGGAATTCACCATTTACGAATGTACCTACGACAATTGCGCAAGCCGCAGAATAAGCGTGCTTCGATCCAATTGCGGGTTGCGCAGACCCGTCAGTGTATATGACACAATGGTATTCTTCGAGCGGGCGCAAAGACAGAGGTGCCGGATGAACGAATTCATACTGCAAGTACTCTTGAGTCTGTAATGAGGCATCAAAGATGTAAGTGACGTCTGGCGACGTCAGTGTTGTAGCCCATTGTATCCACCGTGGATGCAAAGCTTTAGAATTGGGTACACTTGCTTTAGTCACTGCCTCTAAAGCAGGATATGGAGTTACAACCAGAATCTGTTTCCCATGCGACAGTGCGCGTTCCTTGAGGATCGCCATCTGCACAGCAGTCAGAACTTTTTCGACCGTGGAAAAACGTAATTCAGCAGAGGTGTACAAGTGGGATTTGTACGCAATGGGGACTGTGTCGCCCTCATTAAACGTCAAATACGTGAACCCCACGGCGCCTGGTACTATTCTTATTACCAGGTTGGTGCGGTTATCACGTGTCAGCAAGTATTGTGAAGCAAGAAGGTCAGCCTGTAAAGACTGTAAAATAGCAGAGTGTTCTAGCTGCCAGCTAGATTTCGAAAACGAAGGCTGTACCAAGGCGTAAAGCGGCTTGATACGCTGGGCATAATCAGGAATGTACGTACGGCCGAAATTCAGAAATCCCAGCAGAGATTGTAATTTCTTCAGTGTTGTAGGAGCACTTAAGCGTGCACACTTTTCCAGAAAGTGAGGGGCTAACCCCTTACCTTCATTGTTGAGCTCGTAGCCCAAAAACAACACCGTATATTCTGCGATGTGTGACTTCGCAAAATTGAATTTGTAGCCATAGTCTGCAAAACTCACGATAATATTGTCAACTCGAGACAGATGCGGCATCAGCTCATCATCCGTAAGATAGATATCGTCAACATATGAGTATGCTTCGGGGTCTATTCTTTCTAAAAGAGAAACCACGCGAGCAGAAAAGACGCCAGGGCTATTTTTGTAACCCATGGCTAATCTTGTAAACTGTTTTTGTTTTCCGCCCGAAGTAAACGCTGTCCACTGGCTACTCAGTGTGGACAGGTTGTGGCTAAAAAAGCCATTGGAAATGTCAAGTGTCGTTTTAAATCTTTTACGCACGAGACTGTCGACCAAAGCCGAGCTATGTGTATTTTGTACCGCGCAGGTCCGGCAGTGGGAGTTTAGGTGCCGGTAATCCAAAACTAAACGGTACGAGCCGTCAGGCTTCGTTACAGTGAATAAAGGGTTATTCATAGGGGACACACATGTTTCAATAACACCCTGATATTCCAATTGTTCAAGGATTGCCGCGACGTGGGGTCTCGCTTCACGACGCATAGGATATTGAGGTTGAGGCTGGGGCATAGACCGCAATGGAATCTCATGGCAGGGGGACAATCTGTCCCATCCCACCTGAGTACGATACACCGCCGGCGCAAGCGCAAGCGCCCACTCCTCAGCATACACTTCAGCTTGGTCCTTAGGCACTGTGTGCGCAAAGGACGGGAGGATTACTTCCTCCCCTCTAGGAGCCTCTAAAATGAAAGCTGGGGCCAATCTGCCTCCGCTAGGAGGATATCATAGGTGGTGGTCAGATTATCCCAAAAAATCCCTTTTATTGTACGTTGTATGTCACCCTCAATTAATAAGACTATTTCATAAAGTCTATCAGGGGGAGCCACTCTGGTGTCAGCTGTTTCAACAGTAACCGATATATCAGTTGCTGTCACCGCCAGAAATGGACGCAGAGCTTGACGGACTATGGTAATTTCCGCTGCGCTGTCCAGGAGCGTCAGCGCCCATGTCCGGTTCCGAAGCTGTGTCCGCACTATCTGAGGCATACCTTGCCGTCAGAGCCGCCACTTTCTTCTTCTGAAACGGGGGTCTTTGTCTTGCAAATTCGTCCTGCTTGCCTTTACCCTCAGTCTGTCGGGGCTGGTCACGCTGTTGTGGAGCACCCCGACCTTTGCCACCGCCTCCGCCACCGGACTGTGTAGCCGATGTTTCCTGTGAAGAACGAGGAGAGCGCTGTTCAGAAACCTGAAATCTATCAGGAGACTTTATAGCAGCACGATCGCGTAGATCATAAGTGCGTTCACTACTTGACTGTACGGGAGAGGCAGGCCGAGAGCCCTGTTTCTGTTGCTGCTGCTTTCCCTGTTGTTTAACCTGCCATTTTTGTTTAGGAAAAAAGGGCCGGTCGTCCTTACCAGACGTTTCTGCCTTACCCTGCTGTTTTAGATCGGGATTCTTTATTACAGGCTTAACTCCTAAAGAGCTACGACCCAAATCCCGATATGCCTCTGCGATTATTTTCGCAAATTCCTGCGGTTTGTCCTCCTCAGGAATTCGTTTCAGTTCATTACGAACCTGGAAATGCAAAGCATCACCCTTCAGGTTACCAATTATCATGGTAGCCACTAGGTCAAATTGCCCGAGGAGCCGCATCCCTAACTCTATCGCAGACTCCGCACCATGGTTCTCTTGAACTCTTTTGATTACGGAGGGCAGCTGCAACATAGACGGAGTGCCATAGCACTGCGCGTACGTCGCTGCAAAGACCTTGCCCCAATTTGCACAATCATCTATGTGGGGGACCAAGTCCTTAGGCAAACTAATGGTGAGGATCCTGTGTTTCTCCACAGGAGTAGTATTCGGATAAACCGCTTCTATTTGGTCAAATTTTTCAGCAAGCCAAAAGGGGAAATCATCCCTAGTTTGGGGGCGCTTGCCCATAACAGAATTGACCATAACAGGACTAATGACCACCGCGTGATGATCAGTAGGTTGTCCCGCAACAACAGGTGCCCCCGCCTGCATATTGCGTGACACATACTGCACTAACGCCCTATATACCGTAATGAGGGCAGTGTGTAGTACACGCAACTCAGCCACCGTCACCGTGAGGTAACGGGGATGAGGCGTAAATCTGGCTAGTACCGGCCAAGTGGCCCCTGCAATTGATAAAGGGCCCATTCTCGGCGGTATAACCACATGGGGAAGGGCGCCATTAAACCAAATAAGATGCTGCCAAGCAGATATTGGTATTTCCTGTGTCCTATACGGCGTATAGTTCGCCGGCACTGCAGCGGCAGTGTAAGAATGAAAGGTGTCATCATCCCCCACCGCTGGAATCATCACCCAAGAGTAGAACAACTCATAGGGATGAGCCGCATCGGCTCCCACTACAAAGATGACGTTCATACCAGTGTCCGGTACCCCATACTGCGTCAAATGACGTTTCAGAGCTGCACGGCTATGCGCCGCAATATCCACCGACATGAGGACAACACACGTGAAACTATCAGTAGCACAAGGGTTCAATAACCTTTTTAATTATCAAGCTTGAAAGAACCTATATCAATAGACCTAGGTAGGTTTAACTCCGTCAGACTTGTTATCCGGAAACAAGAATGAGGGTGTTGTGGACAAACGCGAGCACTACTAAGGCGTTTCAACTCATAGACCAAACGTTAGGTGCGCCATGTTGCAGGGATTCTGCTTATACACAGAACTATGCGTAGAACCCCAGGACCTCAGTGAGTTGTGGTGTACCAGAAACTCACCTCAGAACCCAGAACCCAGTATCCGGCTAGCATAAGTGTCCCATTCGTTATCCGAGATTTAGCTCGGCGGTCCCAATGAAAAGACAACCCAGAACACGCGACTCAGTACATACTCAGGAATGGTGGGAATCGGAAATACCTGTTCGTATATTATTCTCACATCAGTCCACAACAAGAATCAACAGAGACACGGTGAAAATAAAAAGAGTTTATTTTTATAGACCACGTGTCCTAATATGCAGTACTTTGGCTAATACAAGCAGACAAATGATTAAAATCAAAACCATCAACATAGTTACAATTCCATAGAATATAAAAGGGGTGATCATGTTATAATGACAGTGGATACTACCACTTTCCCTTTACTAAGAAGCTAATATTATTATTAGTCTAACAGAAGGTCTCTTAGGCTTGAATAGGGGACCCCATACCTCAAAGATCAGCTTAGTGAAATCACATCACAGGAGCATCAGGAGTCTTCTCGCAGGAAGGCTCGTCTTCGGTCTGAATAATAAACATGATGTCCGTGATATTAAAAGCACCAACTTTCAGGTATGTGCAGCTGCTCGTGTGTTATGACTAAATAGTGGGTCGATCAACCTAGAGTGGAAAACATGCATTGTCTAACAACTCAGACTGTTTGTCACATCGTGTGCAGACCAAGGTCGCTTCGCAGAGCTCGGGATGGTAACAACAGATTGCTCTCGTGTGAGGCACAACTCGAGTCAGCAGTCCGTTTAAGCAATAACATGTGAACGCAGTGTCGTGTGCAAAAGCAGCAAGATAGCTTTCTAACTTCTAACGTGGTTATGCTAACTTAACAATGTATGTACGTATTAAGGGAGTCCTTACTACAAAATAAGGCGCTGAACAACACTCCAGCACTGAACCAAGACACTACAGTTTATTCCTACCTACGTTAGCTTTCCTACCTCCTGGCTGTCTAACACCTTGACTAATGAAAGCTGGAAGGATAGAATTACAAACTGGACATAGCCGGTCCCATGCTTGCCCCTCACTCCCTGTATTAAGGCATGCAATACAAACCTTGCCCCTTGTATAGTTCCTCCCTTGAATAGATAATCAATTGCAGAGGAGGTGAGGTAAAATGCCGGGCCCCGGGGGAAGCAGAGTCGCAGACTAGTCTTCCCCCGGGGTCATTCGCGCAGGGGTAGGACCAGGTAGGGTCAAGGGGTGGAGTTAGGAGTTGGGTATAAGAGCGCAGTGGAGGAAGGCGACTTCCTCTTCCTGCGCTTGGCACCATCGGGAGGGTTTAGCAAAGGAGGGGGAGAGTTCTGGGATGTAGTGTAGGGCTAGGGCCTGGTCCGGTGATTGTCGTGTCCGGCGGTTGGGAGTGGCGTCGGGTAGGTGCGGACGAGAAGTGCGGAGCGAGCGGCACACGGAGGAAGCGGCGGGATGGAGATCTCTGAGGAGGTGAGGCGGGCTTTGCTGGTCTTGGGGCGTGCCGGGCGGGAGGATCTCCTCCGGCCCGGTGTGCTAGGGGAGGCGTGGGTGGGCTTCGAGCGGGCCCCGCGGGCGGCTTCGGCGGGGGTTGCGGCGGCGTTAATGGCATGTCAGGAGGAGCCCCTGCCGCCGACACTGCCGTCTCACTCAGGACTGCGCGGGAGGGGGCGGGGCACTCGGCGCTCGTGGCAGGCGTGCGGAGGCCGGCGTAGTAGCCTGCCTCCACATCTTCATTTCCCCCCGCTTGAATTTCATGCCCTCGGGGCTGAAGGGGGCGGGTCTTCTGTTACGGCAGCAGAGGAGCAGCTATCGGGGGCATTTTTTTAAGCCGGTCGGGCTGGATTGGGGGAAGGTGCGGCGGGCCTGGGGGCTGTGGGGCCCGGGGATACTCTACTGGTTGCTGGGGAGGGCGGGGATGCAGAGGCGGTGGCGGTTTTGGGAGGGGAGGCTTGGTGGCTCCCGGGGGGGCAGAGTGCGCAGTGGTTGGCGCAGGGGGGCAGGGGGGGTCGCGGGGGCGGCGGATGATGCGCCCCTTGATCTGTCTTGGGGGTCTAGGGCCTCTACCCCATGTTTGGCAGGGACTGGCGTGGGGGGGCAGGGAGGGGGGGCTGTCTCTGGACCATCCGGGGGGGTTTTGACACAGGTGGGGCCCACACAGTCTGGTTTTGGGCCGCCTGGATGGGGGTTTCTGGGCTCCCTCCCCCCCCCTCCGCTCCCGGGTTGGGGCGCTTGGACGTGGGAGGACAGGCTCCAGGAGCAGCGCATTTTGGCGCAAGTGGCCGAAGCGAGGCGGGTGGATCAGAGCGTGCGGAGGGTGTGGGCGGTGTGGGAGGGGGAGGTCGAGGGGCCCCCGACGCCCACGTCAGAGGAAGAGAGGTGGGCGGAGCAAGAGGAGTTGATGAGATAGGAGAGGGCGAGGTCACGGGTGGGGGGAGTGTCAGGGGGTCGCGGAGGCAGGCAGGGACGGCCGGGATGGCTTTGAGGCCCAATGGTGCCGGGGCCCACTCAGGTTCGAGCGGCCTGAGGGGTAGGGGGGATCCAAGCCGGCGGCTGTCGGCAGAGTCCGGGGGAGTACGGCGGGGCGCAAGACGGCCCCATGTCGCCGTCACGAAGCAGTAGGGCGGTCCGCGGCAGCCATCCCTCCGGCACGGGAGCGGGCAACGGAGGCGGGGGTGAAAGGGTCACGGGTGTCTGGCACTGTGAGTGGCAAGGGTGTGAAGAGAGCGGTGAGAGAGGTGCTGTGGATGCCTGAGGGTGTGGATGCAGAGGTGGAGTTGGATTATGGTGAGGAGAGTGAGGAGCTTGAGGATGGGGAGGTGAGGGATGACTGTGACCTGATGGGCGCGGGCAAGGACAACAGAGAGGTTGGTGTGTTACAGGTGCCCCAGAGACCAGCGTACAAAGATACGGCAGTGACACGATGGGCAGCCCCCTCCGGAGGACGGCCCAGCGAGCGACATCCGACATTGGCAGGTGAGCAGGCTTGGTGGTCTGTGTGGGATGGTGGCCCAAAAGGTGGGAGGAAGAAGGCTTGTAGGTCGATTGGGGTGGGAGAGGGTTCAGTGAGGGAAGTTGGGGAGGCTCCGAAGGCCGGCTCGCGAAAGGGGACAAATCGATCGAGGGCAAGGTGGTGACTTCGGCGAGGTGCAGACGGAGAAGGATGACGGGCCTGGGAACAAGGGGGACAAGTCAGGGGTTAAGCTCCCGAAAAATCTGCCCTACATGGGTTTGGCTATGCCCTTGGGGTCGCATCTGTCCGAGAAGATTAAGGGTAAGATCTGGAAGCACGAATACGTGGACGTGTTTAAATTGTTGCATAGGGAGGTGCAGGCCAAGGAGGGCTCAAAGGAGGAGGAGTGGGAGCTGACTAGGCGGCCGAGGGTACCCGTGAACATGGAGAATTGGACCTCGGCATTTCTCATTTATGCGAGCATATATTGCGAGAAACATCCCGACAGGGCAATCGCATTATGGAATTATATGGACATAATTAGGAAGGCTCAAATGCAGTTTGGGGGTTTCGCCTGGCTGAGTTATGATGAGGAGTTCAGGGCATGGGTTAGCACGAACCACGAGAAGCATTGGGGTGAGGTGGACCAAGAATTATGGATGCAATGGATGGCGTCAACGTATTCCTCAGCATCGACGCACACGGCTAGTGGTTTACCAGTCACGTACCGGTCTTTTCAGTCGTGTCCCACCCACAGTGGGGCGGGAGGGAACGCAGCAAGTAAAGGGGGCGCAGGACAGGCCAGCAAGCCCGGCACTTACAATACTGAGGCCTGTTGGAGCTACAATCGGGGATATTGTTCCTGGTATCCGTGCAAGTTCAAGCACGAGTGTTCTAAGTGCGGGGGAAGCACGCCCTTACGCAATGTTTTACGCTCACCACTCCTTCCGAACAATGGAGGAATTCCAAAGGTAGGGGGCAAGCTGGACAGAAGGGCCACTACACCGGTTAAGGTGGAGGCGATGGCCCCGTGGCTCTCCCTTTACCCGGACAGGGAGGCCGCCTTGAAGATTCAGTGGGGCTTTACGGAAGGTTTTCGGGTCGGTTATCAAGGTCCCAGATCACGGAGATGGGCCGACAATCTCAAATCAGCGAAGGAATTGCCGGGGGTGGTGGCGGCCAAACTCTTGAAGGAGGTGGAGGAAGGGAGGATTGCGGGCCCCTTTTATGACTGGCCGATGGAGGATTTGAATATTTCTCTGTTGGGGGTGGTGCCGAAAAAGGAGGAGGGTGAGTTTCGCATGATTCATCACCTTTCATGGCCAGAGGGACAGTCTGTGAACGATTTCATCGCGGAGGAGGATTCACGGGTGCTTTATGCGTCGGTGGATGATGCCATCCGCCTTGTGCGGGTGTGTGGGCCGGGGGCAGAATTGGCAAAATTTGATGTGAAGTCGGCTTTCCGCTTGCTGCCTATACACCCTGCGGATTTTGCGCTCCTCGGAATGCAGTTCGGGGGCCATCTTCGTGGACAAAGTCCTTCCCATGGGGTGTGCGATTTCATGCCCATTGTTCGAAATGTTTAGCACTTTCCTGCAGTGGGCATTTACGCAGCTGAGTGGGCATCGGGATGTCACGCACTATCTGGACAATTTCCTGTTCCTCGGGAGGGTGCGTTCGGGGGACTGTGGCAGGGCTCTGACCGGGTTCCAGGAGTTGGCGAGGCAATTTGGGGTCCCTTTGGCACCTGAAAAGACAAGTGGGCCATGTTGCATTTTGACATTCTTGGGCATTGAGCTGGATTCCATTCAGTGGACAGCGAGGCTCCCGGCCGCAAAGGTAGTGGAAATTTAGGGGTGTCTCCAATGGGCGATTGGTGAGAAGAGGATCGCGTTGAGGGCAGTGCAGCGGTTGTTGGGGTTCTTGAACTTTGCGTGCAGGGTGGTCAGGGTGGGACGGACGTTCTGCAGACGGCTCGGCATGGCCATGTCGGGGGCAGTGCTTCCACACCACAGGGTCAGGATCTCCATGGGAGTGAGGGCGGATCTGCGGACATGGTTGTTGTTCTTGATGGATTTCAATGGGGTGTCTTTGGACTTTGCGGAGGAAAAAACGGTTTGGCAAATCCAAATTTACTCTGATGCGGCCGGGGCGGATGGTTTTGGCATTTTCTGGGATGGGAGGTGGTGCGCAGAGACCTGGCCGGATCACTGGATGAAGCAGGGGACGAGCATTGCGGTTTTGGAATTCTTTCCTTTGTTGGTGGCTCTTGAAGTGTGGGGTCCCGAGTTTCAGAACAGGGCGGTGTTGTTCCATGTGGACAACATGACGGTGGTCGAGTTGGTCAACCGGCAGAGGGCAAGGGACCTGAGGGTGTTGCGTTTGTTGAGAAGTTTCATGCTGAAGTGTTTGCGTCTGAATGTGATGTTTCGAGCCAAGCATGTTCCGGGGGCGAATAATGACATTGCGGATGCTTTGTCTCGTTCGCAGTGGCAGCGATTCCGGCGATTGGCACCTGGAGCGGATCTGTGCAAGACGGGGCTGCCGGATGGCATTTGGGCCCTGGGGGAGTGAGGATGGTAGGCCTAGTGGAGAATTCTGTTGCTGCTACCACCAGGCGTACCTACAGACTGGCATGGGCGGAGTTTGGAGGTTTTATGGGCTGGAGCAGGGATTCTGCCTCTGGGCAACAGGCGACAGTGGAGCGAGGAGTGTTACAGTTTGTATTGCACTGCATGGACAAGGGGTTGTCGGCTGCAACCATTTCAGGGACGTTGGCAGGAGTGTCATTTTATTGTTGTTTGTTTTTTGGTTTTGACCCTACAAAAAGTGTAATTGTAAGTAGGGTGCTACGGGGTTGGAGCAGGGAGAGAGCGGGGGAGACTGTTCCGAGGGAGGCCATAACGTTTGAGGTGTTGGTCCAGTTGGTTGCGGTGTTACCGCTCTGTTGTTATGATGAGTTTGAGGTTCGGATCTTTCGCTTGTGTATGATTTGGATGTTTTTTGGGGCGTTTCGGGTGTCGGAATTGTTGGGCACGCGTGCGGGGGAGGGGCGGAGGTATGAGGAGATCAGATTGGATGCGGGGCGACTGGGCATTTGGCTGGGTCGGTCCAAGACAGATCAGTTGGGACGGGGCAAGTGGGTGTGGTTGAATGAGAATGGTGGTGGGAGTGTATGCCCGGTGGCTGAATGGAGGTCATTTGTGCTGGCTACACAGGTAGGGGAAGGGGAGATTTTCTGTCACAGGTCGGGGGCATGGGTGACGGCGAGGCAGTTGTTGGCAGTGCTGCGCATGGCATTGGTGCGTTTGGGTTTGGAGCCGGCGTGTTTTGGAACTCACTTGTTTCGGATTGGGGCAGCGACGGCGGCAGCCGGCTGGGGTGGTCCTGGGATAGGATTCGGCAGATTGGGAGATGGAGGTCACGGTGCTGTGAGCGGTATGTGAGGAAGTGATAGGGCTGGTTGCTGAGAGATGGAGACTGTGAGGGATGGGGGTGGCTTCTTTTCTGTGTGTATCTAACATCTGTTTCTCCCTTAGGTTGCGTGGGAGGACCTGGGGCCAAGACGGTCACATGGATTGTGGGGCATTCCTTTGTGCACTGGACGTCAAAATATGCGGAGCAACAGGTGTACGGCCGTAACCTGGGACTCAAAGGACAACATCACGAGGTGCACTGGTGGGGAAAAGGGGGAATGCGATGGGGGGCACTACTGCCCTGGCTCGCGAAGATGGTCCCACAGAAGGGTTGCCCGGATCTGTTGATCATCCATTTGGGGGAGAATGATTTGGTTCGGCTTTCGGGTTTGGCGCTCTTACAGCTGATGCAAAGAGACTTGGAGGTACTGAAGCACAGGCTGGCAGGGACTTGCATTGCCTGGACTGAATTTGTTCCGATGAGAATCTGGAGAGGCGCTGTTAAGCATGGGGCAATTGAAAAGGCGAGATAGAAAGTTAACAGAGCAATGCACGTTTTTTGTGGGGAACAAGACATTAAGGTGATCAGTCACCCGGGACTGCGACTGGAGGAACCACTACTTTTTAGGGATGAGGGAGTGCATCTTTCCAGAATGGGGAACGCGTACTACATGATGGAAATGAGAGATGTGGTCAGCAAGCTCTGGAATGAGGCAATCTGGTGTCGCAGGGATGTGTGAGCGGGCGGGGAGGTGTCTGCGTGGTGCCGGCCTAGGGGGTGGGGCAGGTATCCGCCCTAAAGGGGGCTACCTGGTTGGCGGTACTTTGGAGGGGTGGGGGGAGTCATTAGCGGGCACACCCATCCCTCGGGTGGGAGAGTGAACGAGGTGGGGGTAATGGAGGCATGAGTGAAATGGCCGATGAGAGCGGGGAGGATGCAAGGAGGTTTGTGGAATGGTGAGGAACGGAAGGGGCATGGAGTGGTACAAAAGGGGAGTGTGGAGTGGGTGAAAGGAGTGAAGGATTATAGAGTGTTGTGGGGAAGTTGTTATTCAGGTAATGTTTGGTTATTGTTTATTGTTGTGCAGCCTGGTCCTAATAAATGGCCTTTTACGCTTAAGACACGGTGTGGTCTATTTATTGCACGATGCCGGGCCCCGGGGGAAGCAGAGTCGCAGACTAGTCTTCCCCCGGGGTCATTCACGCAGGGGTAGGACCAGGTAGGGTCAAGGGGTGGAGATAGGGGGTGGGTATAAGAGCGCAGGGGAGGAAGGCGACTTCCTCTTCCTGTGCTCGGCACCATCGGGAGGGTTTAGCAAAGGCCACCCACCCACCCTGCAGTTGGGTTGGGGTTTAGGGTTGGCTAAAGCGTGCCAGTTTAGGACAGGCTGCGAGGGCTGGCGGTACTTTGGAGGGGTGGGGGGGAGTCATTAGCGGGCACACCCATCCCTCGGGGGGGGAAGAGTGAACGAGGTGGGGGTAATGGAGGCATGAGTGAAATGGCCGATGAGAGCGGGGAGGATGCAAGGAGGTTTGTGGAATGGTGAGGAACGGAAGGGGCATGGAGTGGTACAAAAGGGGAGTGGGTGAAAGGAGTGAAGGATTATAGAGTGTTGTGGGGAAGTTGTTATTCAGGTAATGTTTGGTTATTGTTTATTGTTGTGCAGCCTGGTCCTAATAAATGGCCTTTTACGCTTAAGACACGGTGTGGTCTGTTTATTGCGCGATGGGCAAAGTGGCTGGCACTGAGCCCGGGCCGAGAGCGGATGGCCGTAGACGGGCTTGCCTTTGGCACGTTGCGGACGCGCTGAGGCCGCTACTAAATACTCTCCCATGTGGGAGGGGTGCGTGTCTCCGTACCGGCCCTCATTAGGATCAGTTGGTCTGGAGGAATAGAACTGCAAAGTGTTCTTGTATATCCAACAAGAGATTCCGGATTGATGCCTCTCTCTCTTTCTTCTCCAGATTTCACATAACCCCCCAACATATCAAGTAGTGTTCCTAAAAAATGTTGTAATTATCATTTTTTTAAAATTATTACACCTAATCAACCATGAAGCAGAAAATGGGAGAGGATGGAGAGATTGCACTTTAAAGGTATAGCGCTGGATGAAGAGAAAATTGGGAGTGGGGCAGCCTATCACTCTGCCTCATTTGCGGGCAATAGCGGCATTTGCATTCGGATTCAAACATTAAGCTGGGTAGTTACTCGGATGCTCCATTTGCAGTCTATAATTGTGGTTACAGGCCTGCCCAGCAAGCATTCTATGGCTGTCAACTCACAGTCCTTCCAGTGCCCTCAGTATGGGTGGGCTGAGGGATCATTGCCCTCAACCCATACCCTAAATCCCTCCTACGTGGCTGCATGCAACATACATAGGGAGTGCAGTAGAAGTAGTGCTGTGACTAGGAGCTCAGAAAAAAATGTCTCCTGAGCGCTATGCTCCTCTCTTCATATAGAGCCCCGTGGCCCTCCTCTGCCTCTCTTTTGTCACATACCTTCTTGTGACATCATCTCCCTCCACTCTTGATGACACAAAGCTGCCCTCACTTCTTCTGCACTCTATGTCTGCTTCACCTATCATTTTGCTGAATGGCAATCCAAGCTTAAATGCTGAACCAGAAAAAATAGACAAAATGGTTGCCTGTGTGTGATAATTGGGCTGATATTTCATTCTTTTATTTGAGAGCTGGAAATGGCACACCACGGCAGAAAAGAAGTTCTCAAGTTGAGTTTCAGGAACTTCTTTTGGGTGTACAGGGCAGGGAGAATGGCCAGTATGACAGGGGGTAGGCAAGTAGACAACCAAACACACTGCTTTAGCCACTTAATTGTCGCTCTTCCATTTTTTTTCTGGAGGTGTGTAGGCTGGTGCTAATAGTTTCAAGTTTATTATTGTTATTGCAAAATTAATTAAAACTATTGCAAAGCAATAAAATGCCCTAACAAAATGCCACTTGCAATGGAGCATTACTACGCGTCAAAAAGCAATACAGTATAAGATACACCATAATCACAATTTTCCATTCATGCTGTGCCAATGCTACAAGTCATCGTTCTTCAGAAGCAAGCCCAGTTCACGTATGCTTTTAGCACAATTTAAAATTGTGACACAGCTTGTAAATGAGGTTCAAGGTGTCCATGATTACTTCACATTAAAACTCTGCAATTTAAAATCGATGTGCGAATTAATACAGTCACGCTTTTGCACAAGGAGTCCACAAGTGGTCGCCAAAGACCAAATAAAGTGCTATGCAAACAAATGATGGGCGGAATGCTGAATAAATCATACATTCACCCCCAGTCAAGACATCTTGGTTAAATCCATCATTCTTTTGCTCACCATGCCACCCCGGTTTAGACCCAGCCGTATGAAAATCAGTCTTGACCCTGTGCCTCATGGGAACAGTCCAGACAGAAACTGCCAAGCCTGGTACTCCCTGGACCAGAAACAAGCATGCTGGGACCCTTTCTGGATATCACCCTTCATCAGCCAGGCTAGCTTGAATCCATTGGCACAGTGAGCAAGGGACCCATTTCTGGGCATACCCATCCCACTTATGGTGAAAAGTGCTACGCAAACAAATGATGGACGGAATGCTGAATTCACCCCCAGTAAAAAGATCATTCTTTTGCTCACCAAGCCATCCCAGTTTAGACCCAGCCATATGCAGATCAGTCTTGACCCTGTGCCTCATGGAACAGTGCAGACCGAACTGCCAAGCCAGGTCCTACCTTGACCGGAAACAAGCATCCTAGGACCAGTTTCTGGGTATTACCCTTCATCAGCCAGGCTAGCTTGAATCCAGTGGCACAGTGAGCAAGGGACCCATGTCTGGGCATACCCATCCCACTTAGGGTGAAAAGTTCTTCGCAAACAAATGATGGACGGAATGCTGAATAAATCATACATTCACCCCCAGTCAAGAGATCTGGGTTAAATCGATCGTTCTTTTGCTAACCATGCCACCCCAGTTTAGACCCAGCCATATGCAAATTAGTCTTGACCCTGTGCCTCATGGGAACAGTTCAGACCAACTGCCAAGCCAGGGCCTCCCTGGACCGGGTTTCTGGGTATTACCCTTCATCAGCCAGGCTAGCTTGAATCCAAGGGCAAACTGGAAGTAGTCACCCTAGCTGAGACAGGCCCCTGCAGCAGTGAGTACTTTCCCCGAGGCTGTGGGTTCAGTTCGGTGAGACGGCTCAGGGCTAGTCTGTCTGAGAGCCAAGTTGTCCGCTTATTGACTGCAGGTTGTTTTCTAGCCAGTTTGTTCTCTGGGTGGCGGACACTTGGCTGTGACCAAATTCACAAGGTTTAATAGGGAATGGTCAGTTGGATGTGCAGTTTCTTCCCGTCGAAGACGTTGTGGAGAAAAGCGAGGAAAAAGTAGCCGTCCTTTAACTCTGTATGTGCCTCTACATGTGAAGCGATGTAATTTTCCGCAGTTATGTGGCAAAATCCTTAAATACATCCTCCAGTTATATAGATAAATCAATATTACATATAATTGATGACATGAATTTCATTTTTTAACCTAAAGTGTTTCTAGAACATTTCAACTAAAAGAAGTCATTTAAAAAAATGTAAGATCTTTATTAGTCTGAACGATCATTTCAATTATCATCTCAAAATCATGTGGTTGTGAATTTTATTGGCATAGTGCAGTGTCTTTAGGTTCATTAACCATAAAATGAGTTTGATCTGCTGCTTTAAATAACTTCAAGGATGAAATCACTTTTCTCCTTAAATGCCAGTTAATTACTCTGTTACTGGCCTGTTAATCGCCAGTTGTAAATCTTCCATTAGGTTGGAATACATGTTAAATGCATAACATATTGCTCGTTTTATGAGTAATTTGAGTATTGCTCCAAGGTGGTGCTGCAATAATTGCATGACTGGAGGTTTTGAAAGTGAAATTGCTCCCTGCAGTTTTTGTTTTAGGATTGAATCACAGGGACAGATGTTTGCTGTCCTGGTTACTTCAAACACCCCTGTTGAAAATATTTCTTGATGGATTTTGGGAGATTTTTGTGGAATGTAGTGAAGCTACAGTGCATTGATGGTGCTATAGAAATAGACTAAAACTCACATAAATAATGATTCAGGTACAAACCAAGCAATTTGTTTTTTAGCACATGGAACTGTGTTTGGGTATACCCGAAAGCAGCTAGGGAATCCTACTCAATCAATCAATCAATCAATCAATCAATCAATCAATCAATCAATGACATTTTTATAGTGCATAGCTGCTTCATCAGAAGCATCCCGGCTCTCATGGCTAAGAGAGACTGAATCAGGCGATAGCAGTGCAGAGGGGACTAGCCTTTATAAAAAATAATTGTTTTTAGTACTTTTTTGAAGATAGAGACAGAGGCAGCCCTATGGAGGTAAATCAGGAGCGCATTTCACAGTTTGGACGTTAGGAACATAAAGTATCTGCTCCCTGTCTAACCTTGGAGGATTTTGGAACCTGCAATAGTCGAAGGTTGAGTGATCTGCATAGCTTGTACAGGCGCAGTATGTTTCTCAGATGGGAAGGGGCCTTACCAGCAAAGGCCTTAGATGCAAAAGTAAGGGCTTTCAATTTGATGTGATTAATAACTGGAAGCCAATGAAGCTGCTTCAGATGAGGCGATCTAGATTTCATAAGAGTATCTTTCTGGATCAGTCTTGCTGCTGCGTTTTGAACAATCTGGAGTCTTTGAGTCGATCAAAAGAAAAGCACTTCTGTTTTATCTAAATTTAGCTTAAGTATGTTGGCATTTGTCCAACTAATAACTCCTTTAAGACACTCCTTAAGCTCCTTAAGCTTGGTAAGGGCATTTTACAAATTCTCCTGAGGGCAGTAAGAGCTGGGTGTCATCCCCATATGACACCACCTGCACACCCCAAGATTTAATCAGCTGGGCCAGTGGTGCTAAATATAGATCGCGGAGGATATGACTAAAAGTTGACCCCTGAGGGACTCCATATAGAAGGGGTTTAGAGAGGGATGAAAAAGGATGGAGATGAACCCGTTGTGATCTATCTTCCAAGAAACATTTCAACCAGGAGAGAGCCATGCCTTGGATGTTTTCCAGTCTAAATCTGTTTAAAAGGGTGGCATGCGAGACTGTATCAAACACTGCAGATAGGTCAAGCAGAACCACCATCGCTGAATGTCTGCAGTCCAGGATCTCTCCGATGTACTCTGCAACTTCCAATAGTGCAAATTCGGTGCTAAAGATTGTGAGTAATGAAGCAGGCCGCTAGTTTCCTCAAAGGAAGATAGCTGGCGGTTTACAAATTTCTCCAGAATGTATTCAGTTTGGGAGGGTCTGCATTAAGTTTCTTAAGTGGGGACAAAAGGAAAGCTAATTTACAGTCAAAGGTAAAAAGATCTACTTCTAAAGAGGTATTCCAAATTATATTAAGCACAGGTTTGATAGTGGTGGAAATCATCCTTAGGCTTTGGCGTGGGCAAGGGTCTGCTGGGGATCCTAATATAAATTGCGATAGTTCCTTCGGAGAAACTTCTTCTGGAATCGGGAGAAAATTGGAGAGTAGATGACTTTGAAATGGTGTGGAATTTGCCTGTGCCTCAGATATAATTCCTGTGGGGAAAGTTGCATATATTTTCTGACTTTTCTTGTGAAAAAAAAAACATTAGTCATTACAGAGTTCATGAGAAGGACTAACATTGCTTTGTGAAGCCTCAGTAGAAAGAAATGAGTGTGCAATTTTAGATACATTGTGTGATGTATTTGCAGCCACAGAGATTTGAACAAAGAAATACTCTCTCTCAGCCTTTGCACACAGTACCTTCTCAAGGTGCTTGACTCCAGCCAGGCAAACCGCGGACTGGGAGGTCCTCGTAGACTGATCCATTGATGCTGCAGTCATCTGCCTGGGGCCGCATGTGGCACTGTGGCAGTCTCCCTCCTGAAGGATAGGTGGGGCCCAGCATTTGCCAGGCAATGCTCTCAATCAACAAGCACTGTATTTCGGCTGCAGCAGACATAAGTTCGGAAAGGCAGAAAAGCCCCAACAAAGTGCGCATTTAGAGCATAGCACAAGCAGGCAATTAGATACCGTCCACTGTGTGAAAAAATGTGGCCAATCTCTCTCCCAGCAAAGTGCATGTTTTGAGCAAAGCCCACACGAGCGATCAGACACAATTTGCGGTGAGCCAAAGTGCAGTTGACAGACTTACGATGATCAGAGTCCCACAGCAGTGGTGAAGCCTATGAAGACCCTGAGGCTTCGAAACAGGGAGCAAGCCAACAAGTCCTTGGAGAGCATGTTCTAGGTAGCTTAGAAGAAGTTAGCAGACAACCGACCAGCACAACAAGGCAAGCAGCAGAGTGGCAGTCCCACCTGGCAGCACAGCAGTCCGTTTGGTATTGTGCAGATGTTTCAAGCAGCGGTGTCTGGTTACAAATCTAACAAAGTGTCTCATTTTAGGAGATCTGAGACCCAACACTTATATCCAGAAGTGCCTTTATTTTTGGGGTGACTTGAAAGAAGTTCTCTGAAGTGCACAAGAATCCCTTTCAATCCAGTCCTGTATGGCAGGCTCCTGGCAGAGGGTAAGCAGCCCTTTGTGTGTGTGTGAAGGACACCACTTATTGAAGAGTAAGTATCAGCCCCTACCATTCCTCCCTGCCCAGGAAGACCCATCAGAATGCAGGTGAATGCAGATGCTGTTGAGTGTCCTGTGTTGTGGCTGTCTAAAGGGACTGTACAAGTGTAGCTCTCACTCAGTCCATCCCAGATGTGTATTGGAGGCAGGCTGTCAGGCATGCAGAGCAGTGATTGCAGAGAAATGTCCACTTTCTAAAAGTGGCATTTATAAAACAGTTATACTAAACCTATCTTCACCAGTAAGGAGGATTTATCATTACCAATCCAAAGATATGAAACATGAAAAAGATACTGCTTTCTGATCAGGAATTACCACTTAAAGAGGTATAAAGCAATTGCCAATGCTAACCTTTGAGAGAGGTAGGCCGCACAGTAGTGACAATGAAATAGGCTGTTTGTCACTAACAGGACATATTAAGAAAAAGAGTACATGTTCCACCTTTTACTTACATAACACCCTGCCCTTAAGGCTATTTAGGGCCTAACTGGGGGTGACTGATATGTAATAAAATGGAGTTTGGGACTTGACAGGAGGTTTTAAATGCTGCATCGGAGTGGCAGTAAACTGCACACACAGGCCCTGCAATGGCAGGCCTGAGACAGGTTTGTAAGGCTACTTCTATGGGTGGTGCAATCAGTGGTGTAGCCCACTAGTAGCATTTAACATACAAGATCTGGGTATATGGTATTCCACTTTACAAGGGACTTACAAGTAAATTAAATATGTCAAGCGGATGTACATCAATCATACACGTTTAGGGGAGAAGCATATGCACTTTAGCATTGGTTAGAAGTGGTAAAGTGTTAATAAACCTAAGGCTAACAGAAAGAGAATTTGCAAAAAGCAGGTAAAAAGCAAAAAGTCTAGGGAAAGACCACCCTAAGGATGTCCGGTCTAACACAAGTGATCTCTAAAATGTGCTTGAAATAAAAGAGATGTACTCTCATTGTCCAACTGAGCTTTTGTTGCAACCCAAAACGTTTTTTGAGGTTTTTATTTACTTGGCTAATTCATGCAAATACTCTGCTGTATTCGTTGTTTCAATTACATAAAAACTAAATACAAATTGGAAGCTGTGAGTGGGATTTTTAAAATAAATTTTAACACTGTATATATGGTATACGTGAATGCATACTACATCAGATATAACCAAAGTGGAGAAACAGGGAGCGGCAGAAAGTAAAAGAGAGCATGAGAAGCTGACTGTGAGATTAAAGCTTTGACTGTGCCAGGCAGACGTCCTTTTCGGGGAGACTTTTGTCTCTGGAATGGAAATGTGAATTGTGACTATCCAAAATGCAGTTGACAACTGCCAAATCCATCTCCTCACAGCATAGTATATTGGGGAGTGTCCAAGGATATCCTGTTTACCACTTATTTGGACAGCCATGAAACCCAAGCAGGAATCATTCACAGAAAGGCTCTGTTAGAAATAAAATACTCTCCCCTTTCCCATCAGGCCTCTTCCCTGCTTTAAGGTGGTAAACATTTAAAAAGCCCCCGGCGCAAACTCTGGGGATCTGTTCAAGGGGGTGGGCCCAATTGCCCCCTCTCCAGGTAAGAGAAAATGGATAATTCTTATTGACTCCTTAAGGAGGGAAAGGGTCGGTCTGCTGGATGTGGGGCTGACCCACCAAAGCATCCATGGTTTCTAGTTGTGTATTGCTTCTTGGGAATTGTGGTGTGGCCATGATCCCTGAGTAGGAACCCTTCATTGAGAGGTACTGTTGGAAAGAGACTATGGGGGTCATTAGCATCGCGGGCGGACATACCCCTGGGAAATGGGACCGCCCGCAATGCATGCGGCGGTCCCGCACATACCATTAGGATGCGCCCGCCACACTGGCGGGTGCATCCCACATTCCTAACATTGCGGCGGACGGTGCTGAAAGCACTGCCCGCCGCAATGCCATCAATGCAAGTTGTGCATTTCAATGCACAACATGACAGGCACCGCTCGGTGCCTGCCACGTTGTACATTGAAATGCAGGGGGGTACCATAGTTACCCCCCATAATCCCTGGGGGCCCGCTACGGGCCCCCAATGTAGAAGACCGCAACGCCGCCACGGAAAGGAATAACCCCGCATGTATCTTAAAATGGATGGCGGTGTCTACCAGACACCGCCACCATATTAACAGCTTTTCTGCCCGGTCGACTCTTTGTCCGGGTGGAAAACCGGCGGCTGGTCTTTCCGTCTGCCAGGGTCCCCCCCCCCACCATAGTAATATGGCGGGGGGAATTTACATGCAGACGGAAGGAAATGTCGGGCGGATCGCCAACGCCATGCGGGCAGTGGCATCCACCCGACATACTAATGGGCCCCTTAATTTTTTACGTCAATTTAATTTTAGATGGATACCAGTCTTAACAATGATAATAAATAGATTTTACAAAATGCAGTATGACAAATTGTTTTCGTATATTAATATGGAATCATTTTCCTTTATTGTTTTACAAGAAAATATTTCTTGTCCTTTGGGAATATTTCACTGAACACAGCTTCTGTTCAAATAAATGAAGTGAAGAGTTGTTACAATATGGCATCGATTTAAACTCATTCATCTTCCAACCCACCAAGACTTTCAAAACAGAGCTAGCCAAAGTCAAAAAATGCAAGCATCTGTACAAAGGGTGTGCAGTTCCCAGTAAAAATCTTTTTTGTTGGAAAGTCTCCCTTTTTCAGCACAGTACTTTGTGCTGCTTTGCACCACTTTGCATGAAACACATCACATGGGAGGTATTTCGCCTTCCCAGAGCAAACTCCCACCTTCTAAATTTGTCTGAGCAGGTTTTGTGTAAAAAACATAACACTTCCTTGAGGCAGGTGCAAATGGGAGAAATATATTTCTTCAAGCAGTTCACTCGTGTCATGGGTGCTTTACTATATAGCACACATCCAATGTCTGAAATATTATAAGACGGCTAGGGCTAGGAGTTTGTAGTGCAAAGGTATACTTTGAATTCAAATCGTATGCTAGACATCATTCACATCTATGCAAAGGTGTGTGCATGACACTTGAAGTCTATTTGTGACCCAGCACAGGGGAAGAGAGCATAGCGGACCATACTTTGTAAATTTGGACTGTGCTGCTATCTCCCACTTGTGCAACACAGCCCAGCAACTTTGGTTGCTGGGCTGCGTTACACTACATTTTAGGATATTAATCCCTACAAATCTTAACCTTGAGCAATGAAGCAAAACAGCAGCTTGTAACAACTTCCTGATCCTCCTGCCAAATCAGTGCCATTGGGAGTGCAAATAGCAAAACTGAATTCAATATAACTGTAACTATTGTAATATGGAATAATGTTCTGTTTGTTTAATTTGAGCTCTTTTGCTAAATGATTTGGTTAACACCCATCAATAGCACGGTTGTTGTTCAATGAAATAAGGCAACCAGTCATGCAATATGAGGGGTCAACTGAATGGGACTAATTCTATGGTAGAAGTGCACACTGTGTTGAAGCAAAATGCCATCACTCACCCTGAGCCACGCCAATGACTGAAGTTGGCTGCCCCACTGCACATACCTTATACTGTAGTGGGCATAAGCAACATGTAAACAACTATTAAATGACCAATGGATGAAAGCCCCTCTTTGTACGTATATTATGTATATGTATGCTTTAAGAACAATAGTCTGGCGAAGCAGTGAAAGTTATCTCAAACGTCAAACTTAAAAATAAAACCTAAATCAAAATATATACAAATATATACATTGAGTGGTTTTGGATCATCCCTCTTCTTCCATTGGTCTGTTCAACTGTCATTCACCTGTTGCTTCTTATACCTCTCAGCATACAGAAAGGGGAATGGGTGGGGGGGCGTGGCTAGGCACCCGAGGAGAATGGCGGCGCCGACGTGAGAGCTCCGTCCGAACCAGAGCTCACCGGCGGTTTGCGCGTTATACGCGAACATTGGAGGGAAGGCTCTGCGGTTTGAAGATGCTGGGCATGCCCTGAGCCCACTTCTGCCGCCGTGGCGGTCTTGTTTCCGACTCTGGTGTTCATTTTAGTCCCGGTCGCGGCTCTGCAACGGCCGCGACCGCCATTTTGTTTTTTACATGCCCGGGATCCCCTCAGCAGCGCGTTTCAGCGCGCATTGAATTCCCGGCTGTTTCAAAGAACCTGCATTATTCACAGCACTACCAGCGACACAGATGCCACAACCATGCATCTCCAGGTGATTATTTTTTATTTTTTTTAATTCTTATGGCTTTTACATGACTTAATGGACATTTTTTGTTCTCCTCAAACCCGGCAGCCATTTTAGGACTTCATTCTGCTTCTCCTGGCTCTTGGAATTTTTGTCCTTTTGGCCTGACATATTTTCTCGCCAACTCTTTTTAGTTGCCTCTCTTTTATTTTTCACGTTCTTTGGATTCCGCAAAGCGCCTGTTTTGCTTCCAGTCTTACGGTGTGTTCTCAGTGAACCTGCACTTCATAGATGCGTCGATGGCTGATTGTTCCAGCAAGGTCCAAAAGCGCAATTATATTAAGAACTCCAAGCTTTTCACAGAACTGGCCCATTTAGAAGCTTCTCAGTCTCTCCCTACCAATGAGATGACGTCGCATATGGAAGCCTCTTCACAGCCTTCAGCAAAAACGATGCCTAAGAGGTTGAAAAAAGATCCACCTTCGCCTCCCAAGTCTTCTTCGGTCATCTCAATGGAGTTACTTCTTGAAGAGATACGGGCCTTGCGCCCTTTTATGGAAGAAACCAACGCTAAGTTGCAGGTTCTTACTGACAATTGGGCTTTGATGGATGAAAGAGTTTCGTCAGTGGAGCGTGATGTCTTCTCTCTTCAGGACTCTGCAGCTAAAGTGACCCATCTGCATGCGCAGGTCTCCTCTCTCCAGAAGCAGGTGGAGGACTTGGAAAATCGAAACAGGCGCAACAATCTTCGCCTTTACGGCCTGGTGGAAGGATGCGAGGGGAGTGACCCTATTATTTTTTTCAAGTCATTTCTTCCCAAGCTCTTACACTTGCCCGAGGACACACCGCTCAATATCCAGCGTGCCCACAGGCTTGGAGGAGTTTCCTCCTCTCTATCCGCGCCAGCGAAGCCCAGTGGTGTAATAATGTATTTCCTGGAATACACAGATCTGCTGAAAGTTCTTTCAGCAGCCAGAGCCTCTCCTCGTCTCACATGGTCGGGTTCTACTTTGTTCTTTGCGCAAGATTATGCCAGAGCCACTGCGAATCGCCGTAAGGCCTTTTTGGACATGAGACCTGACCTTCGTTCCATTGGTGCCCGATACGGTCTCTTCCACCCCTGCTTATTTAAAGTCACCTACAATAATAAAACTACGACATATGAGGAGCCTACGCGACTTCGGAGTTTCCTGAACTCTTGCGGCCAGGCTGACATGGAGCTTTCTGGGCCTTCCTCTTCTCTCCCACCGTGACTTTTTACCGAAGTTGTATTATGATGCTCCAGCTTCATGTGTTCGCTGATTTTTCTAACTCAAATGTTCTTAGACTTGTATGTTCTCCTGATGAGTTTATACTTTTTACCGAAATGTTTGTTACTTACGTTGTAGTTTCTTGGTTCGCCCTATTCATTGTTTGCCTTATGTCTCTGTCGTTTGCCGTTGCCTAACCCTGTTATTTTCTTCCCTCACAGCTCATTGTTCCGCATTCCGCCTTGTTCCTTTGGTCGGACGTCTCACTGACCGGAGTGTCCTGCCTTCTCCAGTTGGCCCTACCTTCCTCCCCTCGTCTCCACGTACGTCTTTGCATGTTCCTGTTCCTGATCGTACCTCCCCTAACTTACCCCTTGTAAGTATTCCTCATATCCTTTATGATATGTCTGTTTTTGTTCTGTTTCTTCTGACCTTGATTTTTCCTTCCATGTTTTCAGGTTTATTGGTGTCAATACCTTTTTTACGACCTTTTTCTTCTTCTCTCTCTCTTTCCCCCTTTCTCCTCACCCTTCATTGGCTCCCTCGGTCATGCTTCTTTCTCTTTATACATTTTATCCCCTTGTCACTTCACTTCTCCTTTGACTTATGCTTACGTTCCTCTCCTTTTGGCCGTCGTCTCTCTCATCCTGCTTCTTTATTGGTCTCTTTGCGCATGTTCTTTTTTCTCTTTCATTGGACCTTTCTTATTATTATCTCCGGACTTTATTTTATTGTTTCATTGATCTTAGTAACACCCTGGCTTTCCTCTATCTTTATGGTATCTCTCAGTCTTCTCTTACTCTTCTTGCTCCTGTCCATTTCATTTCTTCTCTATTCTTTTTCTTTCTTTCTTTTTTCTACGTTTTTTATTTTCGCGAGGCTTTTTCTCAATGCTTTAATCTCTTTTTGCATTACTCTTTCAATAATCTTTAATGTCAGTACGTATTGTATCCTGGAACGTTAAAGGTCTTCATTCTCCTATTAAGAGGCAAAAAATTATTTCTCATCTAGCCAAGTTGAATGTAGATATTGCCTTCTTGCAAGAAACACATTTGTCTGATATTGAAGCTGCTAAGCTGAAGAGGGGTTGGGTTGGTGATGTTTTTTCTGCTCCTGGGGATGGTAAAAGAAATGGTGTGGCTGTGTTAATTCGCAAATCTCTCTCTCATTCTCTCTTGACTTCTGAGTCAGATCCCGAGGGCAGATGGTTGTATGTCAAACTTTCCTCGAAGGGTATTCCAATCTCCCTTCTCAACATTTACGCACCCACTGGTGGTGACCCCGCCTTTTGGCGCACAATGGCTTCTCGTATTTCTGAATACGTCGATGATAATTTTATTTCGGCAGGAGATTGCAACTTACCCCTTGACCCCTTTTTAGATAGACATTCCAAAGCATCCTATGTCCCTAATAAGTCTCACAAATTGTTTGTTCAGGCAGATTCCCAGCACAAACTCGTTGATGCCTGGCGTTTATGCTATCCTACTACTAGAGAGTTTACCTTTTACTCCCCATCCCACCAATCACAGTCCCGCATTGATTACGTTTTTCTTTCCCATCATATCTCTCAATCCCTCACTCACGCCGATATTGGCCCCATCTTGTTCTCTGATCATGCCCCTGTTCTGGTTAACATTGATGTCTTACCCAAATCCACAGGGCCAAAACATTGGCGCTTTAATAACACTCTCCTTCTTGATCCCAAATTCATAACCTCCTTTGTTGAATTTACCACAGAATTTTTTGCCATCAATGATACACCCAATGTGCCCAAGCATGCTATTTGGGACGCTTACAAAGCTGCAGCCAGAGGCTTCATCATTGATTAGGTGGCTAAAAAGCGTAAAATTGCTCGCAAGCGTACTAGTGATCTCCTCCTCACGATAAAAAAACTGGAGCATTCTTTTTATACCTCCCACTCGCAGGAAAGTTTGACTACTCTTATTGAAGCTAAGATGCAATTTAACAAACAATCCACTGATGATGCTTCGTTATATCTGTTGAAATCTAGTTCAAAATTTTATGGGGGTAAGAACAGAGCGGGGAAGGTTTTAGCCAATTATTTAAAAGTTAAGCAACACAAACTGAATATTGAGTCTGTTTTTGATGTTAATTCTGTTTTAAGGCGCACAGATGCTGATATTTTAGAAGAATTCTCCCGCTTTTATTTCACACTTTACTCATCTGAAACTGACCCTACTCCCCAATCCCTTGCTGCCTTCTTCTCCAGCATTCAGGCTCCCCCCAACTTTCCTGTTGATTTATCCATTCTTGAAACGCCCATCTCCAGTTCCGAACTACACACTGCACTTCAGTCACTTAAGAAGGATAAAGCCCCGGGTCCGGACGGATTTACAATTGAATTTTATTTGCAATTCTCTAAATTACTATTACCCAGATTACACTCTCTTATTGATTCTTTTATCCTCAGTGGCACCTCCTCTGGCACTTTCTCAGACACCCACATATGCATAATACCCAAAGAAGGAAAAGATACCCAGTATTGCAAGAATTATAGACCAATCTCTTTAGTTAACATTGATTACAAGATATACGCTAAATCTCTTGCCGTAAGACTAGACCCCTTTCTTCCTGAATTACTGGGCCCAGAGCAGTCTGGATTTGTTAAAGGTCGTTTCATCACAGACAATACTAGACTTCTGTTTAATGTCTTGTCCAAATCCTCACGATTCCAGGAATCGTTAGCAGCAATTGCTTTGGACGCAGAAAAAGTGTTTGACAGAGTAGAGTGGACTTTCCTTTTTTCCGCCCTCAGGTGGTTTGGGTTTGGTCCTAATTTAATTTCTTTTGTTTCTTTCCTTTATTCCAATCCCAGAGCGGCGGTATGTGCTAATGGCCTAGTCTCTTCTTTCTTCAACTTAGGTAGAGGAGTTCGTCAGGGTTGTCCCCTCTCCCCTTCATTTTTAATCTGGCATTAGAACCCTTCCTCTCAAGACTCCGCCAAAATCCTAATCTGCATGGTTTCCAATTTTCTCAAACAAACATCAAACTTGCTGCCTATGCAGATGACATCCTTCTCTTTATATCCAACCCTGTCATCTTCATTCCTGCATTACTAACTGAAGTTCATGAATACTCCCAAATTTCTGGTTATAAGTTGAATAACGACAAATGTGAAATTTTACCCCTCACAAAATTTACCTTCAAACCCGATTTTGCTGCGTCCAATTTCACTTGGAGTACCTCACATATCAAATATCTTGGTTTGCACATTACCCCCTCCCTTCCCGACACTGCCTCGTTATGCCTTAGCAAGTGTACCCAGAGATTGTCTGACCTTACTTCCAGATGGCACCCGCTTTATCTTTCCTGGTGGGGTCGTCTCGACACGATTAAAATGATGCTCTCCCCAATAGTTCTTTACACTATTTCCAATATTCCAGTTCCTATTCCAGCTATATTTTTTAGGAAAATCAACACTATTCTTTCTTCTTTCCTCTGGTCCGGCAAAAAAGCGCATATGTCCTTGTTCAGACTACGACTCCCCAAAGCAGAGGGTGGGGTCAACTTTCCAGATTTTCCCACTTATCATAAAGCTTTCCTTCTACGACAAGCTTCCCTTTGGTTGCGAGATCCTGCTGATTCTCCCCTTTATGGCTTGTTATTGAGCGTCTTTCTCTATCCCCCTTTACTTTCGCTGAATATCTCTCATTTTCTCGTAAACCCCAGCTCACTTCCACTCCCATCCACAAATTCACTACCAAACTTCTTCTTTCCACTTCCCCAAGCCCTCCTTCCTCTGTAGCTGACTTTCTTAATACCACCATTTGGTATAACAATAGCATCCTCATTAATCACAAGCCCTTTTATTGGAAATCTTGGAGACAAAAAGGATTGATCTGGGTATCTCACCTCTTTTCTGGCTCTGATTTCTTACCTTTCTCCGTTCTTTTCCATAATTTCAATCTCCCCTACTCCTTTGCCCGTAAGTACCTCACGCTCAAGAATGCAGTTATGTCCACCTATGCCCAACTCTCCAACTCTCCCGCCCAACCCGATCCTCCCAACCCTACTCTTCGCCTCCATTCCTTGCTTCGCACTCACAATACTGCCTCCTTAATTTACCACTCATTTCACAAGACTCTCACCCCCAGATCAAAATCCACGGTAGAGGAACAATGGGAGTCTGATTTTGACATCTCTTGGCCCACCTCTCTTTGGGATAAAGTGTGGACCAAACTTCGCAAATCATCCAGGGCTGCCTCCCTCACGCAAACCCTTTTTTTACTCTACAACAGACTTCTTTTTTCACCCCATATGTTGAATAAGAGGTTTCCTTTAATCCCTGATCATTGTTGGTCCTGCTCGACACCCAAGGCTACTCTTTTCCACATGCTTTTTTCATGTACTGCTGTGTGCAATTTTTGGAAACAAGTTTGGGTTCAGATTAATGCCATTTTTCACACTACATTTCCCTTCTCCTTTGGCATTTTTTTTTAGGAAGTTTCTCTTCCTGCTGGGCAGATGTTGATTTTAATGTGCAGATTGTTGACTTGTTGCTAGCTGTTGCATTCCAGCAAATTACTGTAAATTGGAAAAATTTCGCTAATATTTCTTTCAGAGCATGGTGGTACAATATATGTCACAATCACAGGCTAGATACTGTTTTTATCTATCCCCTTAGTCTGGCTAAAAAGCGACATGATCTTTGGCTTCCTGTGACCTTGTACCTTGATATTTGTGCTGAACGCTCATCTCATTTGCCTCCCTTTCAGCAGGAGGTCTCCAAGCCTCCCTGATTGACCTTTTTTGTTCCTTTGCATTTTCTATAATCCATTTTACCGCATATTATTCCCAGTAATGCTTTCTGTTATTTAGCCTCAATTATTTATTATCTCTCAATTTCATGTTTATTTCCACAGACATGTTTATTCTACCTCTTATATTGCTGTTATGTTTTACTTTTTCTTATGTATCGTCACCTTTATTTCTCCAATAAAGATCTTTTGAACTTAAAAGAAAGGGGAATGGGTCAATGCACTTGAGTCGTTGCCTATCTCACATAGTGAGTGGCTAAATTTTTTCTAATATCATGAGCACATTCACTGGAAATGATTGTTCTTCGGTGCCAGGCTTTCGTACCAATATTTTACTCAGCCATTGTGTTTTCTCCTCAATGTTTATTCTGTATATTTTTGGGTTCTCACCATTGTGTATTTAAACTGTGTCCTTCAGAACCAAGTGTACCTTTTCCTTGCACCAGTAACAATCATATTTTCCTGTGATGTGAAATAAAGCAAAACATTTATTTTGTATTCCTCTTAAGTAGATCTGCCTGTACGTTATCACCCGTACTTTTGTATTAAAATTAGTGAGTTGACTGACATTTCAGAAGGTGTGTACCTTTGTTAAATAATACTGCTTCCTTCTAGCCTATCACGGAAGGCTCCTATATAACCCTGGGCGGACAACTACGCTACGCTCGCGAAGTTTGCATAGTTTGTGCTACTTTGCGCTACGCGAATTGCACGTAGCACAGTGCAAAATCACGTAGCATAGCGTAGTTGGCATTTTCTGCTCGCTCGCGGTCCTCAACGTCAAGTTGGCGACCGCTAGCAAGCAAAATGACATCCCGGCGAGACTTTTTCCTCGTTCGCAATCAGCAACATCAAGTTGCTGATCGCGAGCGTGGAAAATAAACCTCCCGGCGAGATTCTCAAAGCGGGAAGGTCAGGTTTCTCATTGCGAGTGGTCGCGTATGCTCGCGACCGCTCGCGATGAGAAACTACCAGTTCGCGTTGAGAAAGCTGCCGCTCGAGTAAAAATCTACTCGAGCGGCAGAAAACGATCGCTTCCACTGTGCAAGATGCCGTTTGCAATGATTGCACAGTGCGAACAAGCATCCGGCACTGTTCAATCATCGCGAACAGCGTACTACGCAGTTTGCGTAGTGCTACGTGTATCTCGCGTAGTGCAAAGTGCACTTCGCGTAGCTACGTGTCGCACTACTACACGAACTACGCCCAGGGTTACTCCTATATAACTATATTTGTGCCACAAGTAGGCATGTTCACTCAATCTCCAGTGTAGGTCGTCTCTTATCAAGCCATTGCCAGTAGTACAACGCAACAAACATTGATAGCTGCAATGTATTAATATTTTTCAACAAGTACTCAATAATCTCTGGCATATTTAGTATTATTCACAGGTCAGTGCAATAGTACAGATATTATATCAGTGTTTCGAAGCAGGGGCATGCTGCAAATATATGGAAATATTCAGCATGTCGCTAGGACAGCCTTCATGATTCCAAATTCAAAAGGGTAATTTGTTGGAAAAATAATACAGCAATTAAATAAGAAAGAATTCATTGGTATATGACTCACAATCAAAAGCTCAGGAATTTTTGATTGGTCACAGCAAATAATAAAATATATGAATATCAATTTCTTTACTGGCTTCTTCAAGTGCATTTTATGTCTACTTTACTTAAAGTTTGATGGTATTTTGCGTGTAAGTACATCAGCAGAAAATCTGGATTGTACCCAAGAGTAGCACATCAGACCAATCCGGAGGAAGATGTGAGCTGCAGTTGTTGAAAAATAATCACAGCAGTATTAAATTACACAAAGTATGAAAATAAATTATTGGTTCTGAAAGTGGTGAAATAATGCTATTGCGGAACCACCGTAGGAATATATAAAAGACGTCGGGCCAGATGTACAAAGCTTTTTTTTCAGTGTTTGCGAACACAAAAAGGCATTTTTAAATGTACAAAGACCCAATTGTGTAATTCAGTAACCTGTTGCCGAATCGCAATTTGGGTTTGCAATTCAGTATTAGTAAGGGAAGTGTTTAGGGCGCCCCTTCCAATCAAAGTGGTATGTATAAATATTTTGCGAAGGGAATGCAGTCGCGAAACATTCGCATTTTACCGCCTACTTCAAGCAGGTGGGAACCCATTGGCAGATTTTGTGAATGTTTGTTAAAACATTTTTTAAGAGCAGGTAATGGTCCCACAGTCCACTACCTACTCTTAATAAATGAAAAGAAAATGTTCATTTTTCTTTTTGAAGCACAATCTATTTTCCTTTAGGGAAAATGGGCTGCATAAAAAAAGGCGTCATTTAAAAGCAATCACAGACATGGTGATCAGGAGACCCAAGCAGGCCATCCCTGTGATTTTTGCGATTCCCAATGGGTCGCAAACTGAGATCTACCTCATTAATATTCATGTGTTAGACCAATTTGCTACCCACTGGGAATCACAAACTGTGTTGCCCTCCAGGTGTAGGGAAACAAATAGAGATGATACAAATGGAGCTGAATACATTAGGCAGATGTGTTCCTGCTACAATGTGAATCTATCTATGCTCGTCAAAATATCACCCTTACTATACTGCCAGAATTCGCAAGTGTACTACATGATATGGAATTTAATACTTCTAATAAAATGAAACCTCACCAGTGACTTCAGAGAAATGGATGTCCATTCTTTGGAGAATCATAGGAAGCTTGCCACAAGTAGAAGGGAGGGAGGTCTATGGATAATGATTCACCAAAATGCCATGGGTATCCAAAGTAACATGACACATCCTTTGACTTTAGTAACATCACAGGAAGTGATTTCATATGACTTTTGCCCCTGAATGATCCCCAGGAAGTAGTGTCACACGACTTTAACCACGAAGACATCACAATAATTGACATCACTGAAGTTCTATTATGACTGAATTATTATTATAAGACTATACAGTCAAATGTCGATTTTTAGATACTACTTATATTAAGGTGCTGACATGATCCTTGCAAGTAGTGGGGCATAATACTTGGCCTCACTTGTAGTAAGTGAGCAAGCCAGATCTCTTATGGGAGAGCTTGGGTGAGTGGATAAGTCACACTAGAACATTTTGATTTTTCTTTGCTAAATAGTTAATTTAAAATGGCAATTTTTACATGAATTTGGTAAAAAGTCATGGGCAATGAAAGGGTACTCCTTAAATATTTAAGTCCTTTAATAGTGCCTCAAGTCAATGAAACATGATGCTCCCCAGATGTTGGCCACATTGTTTTTAAAATGTGTTATGAGTGTCCTGCATATTAAAAATTACCGTCATTGTACCAGATTGTACCAGGGTTGTGTCATGTGTGCCCCTTAAAATCCTATGGGTGCAGCTATATGCCCAAAATTGTACAGAAAATGCTAGTGTCAGAAGTTTGCCATTAATGCCACCCATATTCAATGTGTGACCCTTATGTCAAAATGATATCTTGCAAGTCAGGGCAAGTATTTAGTCATGGTTTTGCCCTCTCATATAGCATGATTTTCTTCCCCTATCCTAAAGGAGATCACACCAGCATTTTGCCACAGATGCTCAAATACCAAGAGTTTCTGCAAGCGGGCAAATAGTTTTTCCCAAGTGCTCCATATGTCAAGAATTAGCTCCGGAATACCAGTACCAGAATTTTGCCATTGGTGCCTCTACAAGCCAAGAATTACCTCTAATATGCAGGCCAAAATCAGACTCTCGCGCATAACACTATATTCACACTCACACTCATTCTTATTAATCCGCAGTCCTTATCCTTCTAGATTTATTGGCTTCATTCGATATGGTGCACTATAAAACCCTGATTCACCGATTATCCAAAATAGGGATTAAGGACAAGGCCCTGGCCCTGCTCCCTTCTATTCTCTCAGATAAGAAACAGACTTCAGCGCTGGGCAAATTTGAATCTACACCATATTCCGTACCTTGTGGGATGGCACAAGGATCATCGCTGAGCCTCACGTTTTTTAACGTTTATGGGGTCGATTCAGGTCCGGGTCGGACAGCTCTCCGAAAGCTGTCCGTAGCCTTACCGTGCGACAGGCACGTACCCGTAGCCGGTCCGTCCTGTAGATGAAGTACGATGCGCATAATTGCCAAAAACACGACTGACACGTAGGCTGTGATTCAAGCTCCATTCTCCGTCTGAGCCGTAACTCCGAACGCCGAACCGAGTACCCCGGAAGCAGTATCCACAGCAGTTTCCGCCCTGACAAGTACAATGCGTGCTTCCTACGTGCTGGACAGGTCGCCATGTACGGCACGTCACAGCATCCGGAAAACAAGCATATCAGCTGCGATTCGCGCCACAACTCAATCCATGGCTACGAGATGGACCAGCAAGCAGTGTGTACGACACAAACACATCATGAATCCCATCAAGCAGGTCATACCAGTACTCTACATCTATGACCAGATCAGGAACCGATGCCGGCGGCGCAGGCGGTAAGTCAGATACCTACCACACAAACAAATGACACGTACCCGCAAACTGGCACACACACAGGGGATCCACATCCTGGCCAGTAACAACAGCCCACCATAGGGGTTGCATGGCCAGCACCACTACCACCCCCACCCATAGGGCTTATGTTGCCCAGCACTCTTGCCACCTCCATCCATAGGGGACCTTGTGCCCATCAATATTGCCACCCCCAGCCATAGGGGACCTGTTGACCATCACCCCTGCCACCCCCACTCATGGGGGACCTGTTGCCCATCACTACTGTCACCCACACTCATAGGGCTTATGTTGCCCAGCACTCCTGCCACCCCCATTCATAGGGCTTATGTTGCCCAGCACTCCTGCCACCCTCACTCATAGGGCTCATGATGCCAATCACCCCTGCCACCCCCAGCCATAGGGCATATCTCATCACTACAGCCACCCCCAGCCATAGGGGACCTGTTGCCCATCACTACTGCCATCCCCACTCATAGGGCTTATGATGCCCAGCACTCCTGCCACCCCCACACATAGGGGACCTGGTGCCCATCACCCCTGCCACCCCCACTCATAGGGCTTATGTTGCCCATCACCCCTGCCACCCCCAGTCATAGGGCATATGTTGCCCATGACTACAGCCACCCCCAGCCATAGGGGACCTGTTGCCCATCACTACTGCCACATCCAGCCATAGGGCATATGTTTCCCATCACTACTGCCACCTCCCACTCATAGGGCTTATGTTGCCCAGCACTCCTGCCACCCCCACCCATAGAGGACCTGGTGCCCATCACCCCTGCCACCCCCAGCCATAGGGCTTATGTTGCCCATCATTACTGCCACCCCCAGCCATTGGGCATATGTTGCCCATCACTACTGCCACCCCAAGCCATAGGATGGGTGATGCGCCACACATCCATCATACTCCAACATTAGGTATGTCAGCAAAATACATCCCCCTTACATCATGACAACAGTGTGTAGTCTGTGACAAATGCCCACAACAGTGATTATGACTTTGAATATACAATGTAACTAACAGCACATGTGTAACCAACAAATGAGTGTGCCCTACACAAGGCAAGCATCACTATAGCACTGTGTCAATGTAAAAAGACACCCCCTCACTGTGTAGAACAAAAGTTAAGTGTGTGTTTCCAAACTGCAGCAGACGTTGAGCACTGTGGTGATGGGGTCTAAACCCCCCCTCATCACAGTGACCAAAAGGTAAGTGTCATCATGGTCAAAGCTGCAAATAACAAACAGCATGTATGATCCCTGCTCCCAACACATTAAACACTTCTGGGGTGAAGTAGTGGTTGTTACCCATACCCACAGAGATGTGGTGCAGCTAACAGTGCTGTGAAAACCTAACACACTCTTGGCCATGTGCAGACAAGCACCACCCATGGGGGCTAACAATGCATACACTGTACAATGACACAAAAGCAGAAGCGACCATCACAAAGCATACACACATCTCGAAAATAGACACACTAATCAAAACAACCTGTGGAGACTGTAGGTGTCAGGTCACAAACTCACATTCCATGCCAGCAATGGCACCTAACAACCAGGATGAATGTCCACAATGATGTGATATGACTCACAGGGACAGCAGGAAAAATCACAGAAACAGCATCCAGACAAAGACCCACAACAGCAATACCAATGCACTGATGCAAATGCACAAACACAAACAGGCAACTGCACACTGCACATCTGACACAACATGTGTGTGTGTGTCTCAGTATCCCCAGGCAACTACACAACACATGAAGGGGGCTGAACCACAGTGACATAGATGTGGACACAGTGCCATACAAAAGTAAACTAACATCATTGGGACACCCTTAGTGGGCAATCAGGCATTGTAAGATGAGAGGGAGCACAAGAGACATATGTGACACAAGCTTGAATGAACACCAACTAACACAGCAAGAGACTGACCCACAACAGCACTACCCCCAGTGACCAGACATTGGGGTGACACAAGCATGCATGACACCTCCACTGTGATGACAAAGGCAGATGTCGTACAAACTGAGAAACCCAGGCATGTGTCCTGTTCCACAAACATACATCACACCTACACATACACAAATCACTCAGCATGGCCCCTCATCCATGGACAAATGGAAGCTAGGGGACCATCCATGCAAACATTTACATCAGTCCACCCTCAACACCACACACCCTGAACAGCAACAATGTGCATCTGTGAAGCTCACATGGACAAGTGACATTGCACATATACCCATGACAAACTCAGGAATTTTGGGAGGAACTAAGGTGCACAGACTCATCACACAAGGACAGTTTACAACCCTGGTGAATGACAGACATATTGCACAGTATGCGGTACATGGCCATGACGTCAAAGCTCACGTAACCCGCAGAAAAACTGGCACAGTCCCAGGACAATGCAGAAACCAAGGAGAACCACAAGGCACCCATGCTGACACCTGCCAACATTGCAGCCCTGAACCCGACAAGTGGGAGCAGTCACACACACATACACATGTCTCAATCACTGAAAGGTACCAACTAGGGACAACTACATGATATTGTGAATAAACAAGTGCCTTGGGGAACCCTGACTGTGTCCCATCTGCGTCTGACAACATCATCACCACTCAGGACTGACAAATCCCAATGATGATACACCAATTAACAGTAGTGTGTCATGCACCCACACATCTGGTAGCCCATGGCAAAGAAGTGGGATGAACACAGTACCACTCAGCAAGCATCAACAACAGGAACATATCAAGGGAGCACTGCCTGTGTATGAAAAGGGATGTCGACACACACACATGCTCATACAACACACACCATGGGCCCAGGCTATGTAACGGGACAACACACATACTTGAGGGGACCCAACTCCTGTGGAAGCCCAGCTGTGCCAAACATATTCACAGCACGTCTCACTCATGTCAGCAGAACACTTGGTCAGTCAGCCATCAGTTACCACACAATGAAGGCTCTGGTCACAACAGCCTGGGTAGGTGAGTCTCCCCTAAGTCATCTGCACATACTCAAAACATATGTCTGGCAAGTTGCACAGAGGACCCAGTTGCTCCTATACCAATGATGCCCACACCTGCAGGTCCAGTGGTGATGCGCACAAAGTCTGTGAAATTGACAAATTGGACAATGGGAAGCACATCATATGTGCATGGGTGCAAGCCAGAGATGTGACCATGCAAATGAAATGTTCACAGAGATGTCCGCAAATAGTTGATCATGACACACCCAGACAGCTGCAAAGAATGACATGGATACCCACCAGAATAGGATACATATCTCATGGATCACATGGAGTACCTCACATAAACACCTCAGTATTCAACATTGGAAACCAAGCATTACAGGTGCAAGGGCATGTTAAACATCATCAACATAATGTACAGCCAAATCAAGTTTACAGGGATAAAGAAAGAAGCTTTATTCAGCATATTAAAAGTTAAACGTCCGTTCAAACAAAAGGCCAATGGCCAGTCCATGTCCAAATGCCAAGGAGTGAACTAGAGTGACAACTGTCACACTTTGCTTGCCTGCACTGCTAAGGACCGGGGTCATCCCCTCGGAGGGGCATACATGGGGGCAGGCCAGGCACCGCAGAGACAGGATCAGGGCGCAGCAGAAGGAGGCAGTGAAGAGGTGGTGGATGCAGACGAGACACTTGCAACTGCAGTGGAGCTGACTGAATTGGTGGGTGCAGTCACAACTGTGGGGCACAAGTCAGATGGGGTGGGTGCCGGCACAACTCCAGTGGACAGGTCAGATGGAGTGGATTGGGTCCCCACTGCAGTGCCCAAGTCAGACAGGGTGGTCGTGGACTCCACTGCAGTGCCTACATCCATGGGAGCGGAATTGGGTGCAGGTAAGGTCGGCAGGACGGGGGGGGCGACACGGTCCCCACATCAGTGGCACTAACCGTCTGACCAGGTGTGGAGGAGCAAGTGATGGGGGGAGGGCCTTAGCATTTTGGGGATGGTGTATCTGTAGGTGGCGGAACCCGGGGCAGGGAGTGCGGGGGAACCTCTGGAGTGGTGGCCTGGGGGATGGAGGACTGAGACTTTGCCTTGGAGCTGCATTGTGGCGGGGGCGTCTTGCTCTTCCGGCACTGGGGGACTTGCGGGTGGGGGTCTCAGTCTGACTGCACCTGGGGGAGGGTGTCCGGGTATGAGGGTCACTCCCCTCTGTGTGTGGGGACTTCCTCTTCCCCTTGTAATCAAGATCTGCTGGGTTGGTGGGGAAGAGGCCAAGGTCACAGAGGAAGAGCTTCTGTGGAGATGGGGTTGCAGGTGAGGCAAGGGAAGGGGGCTGGGAGGTAGAGGTTTCGGAGGACTGTGGAGTGGTTGTGGATGACTGTGTGTGTGTCTGCAAACCAGCCCCTGTGAGTGTGGTATCAGGCCCCTGCGCTTGCTTGTGTGCACGTCTAGACCTTGGTTTGGGTGTTTGTGTGCTGCCCGTGACTGTGGCTCTGGAGAATGTGCAGGTGTTTGTGTGCTTGGGACAGGTAGGCTGCTAGGAATCATGGGTGGTGTAGGGGCAGGAGGGGTGCAGGACTGTTTGAGGAGGGACACTGCTGCCATCAGGGAGGAGGCCATGGACTGATTGGTCCTCTGTAGGGCAGACATGCCCAATGAAATGCCCTCCATGAACGACACCAGTTGCGTCAACAGACTTGTGTGTGCATGGAGGACCTTCAGCATCGACATCTGCCCTACATAGATCTGTCTAAGTAAGTCCACAGACTCCTCACTCAGGGCAGCAGGGGACACGGGGGCAGGGGTGTGGTGCCTGGCACAAAGGAGACATGCTCACGAACACTGGAGCCTACAGGGACCTCTAGGATGGGAGCCGATGTGAGGGTGGTGATGGTGGTGGTGGTGGCGGGGACAGCCTCACTAGCTGGGGTTTGGTGGCTGTTGACACCCGCCTCCACAAGGGAGTCATCCTCAGAGCTGCTGTGACCCTCAGCTGGGGGTGATGGTGCTGACGACTCCTCTGTGTGGCTCCACTCGCCCTCCGTGCCACTGGGTACCCCCAACTCCTCTCCTTCTGTCCCTGTCAGGCTCTGTGGATCCTCTTGGTCCGTAGAGCTGTCCCCTCCTGTGGCCGTGGATACATCTGGATAGGAATAGGAAGTAAGAGAACAACATCAGTCACCTGCACTGACTGCACACACCACAGTGAGTACATCACATTACAGGGCAAGCCCTGGCATCATCAGCTGAACACAGCTCAAAGTGCCAACACTGTTTAGAATAAGCCAATTGTCATTCTCAACATCAACCATGGCAAACATATCCCTCATTGACTTGCACACATATGTCTGTTGCATGTTGGATGCTAATACCCGAATGTACCAACATGCACCACCCACACATTAGTTGTACATGCAAGTGAACATGTAGGAGTATGTCACTATACACACAGCACATCTCTTGCTACTGACTCAGTACAGGTGTCCGGATGAAGGGATGGGCAGAGACCATTTCACATGTTCATGATGCATGCCAGCAACACAAACTATGATGTTCTCTTGTCCTGATGGGCAATGCCACAATGGGGTGCATGGTGCACACTTGAACACAATGCAGGATCACTCATAGCAAGCTAAATGCCATGGCACTGGGATGGCTAGAAAGTCAGTCAACACTGTCTCCTGTCACAGGGGCAGGGCATCCAGACAACAACAATATGCACTGACTCACTGTTAGAATCCGGGGTCTCTGGTTGGCGCAAGTATGCACTTGCGACAAGCAGGGACCCTTTCCTCTAAGTCAGGGCGAAGGATTACTCTGAGAAAATAACCCCTGCTCACCCTCTAGGTAACGTGGCGCGAGCAGTCAGGCTAGATTCCAGAGGGCATTAGGTTAAGCATTCAAGATGTCCCACAGAATAACCACCAACCCACCACACAGAGACACAAGGCTGTATTTTTGTAAAAATATACCCTTTATATAAAAGGTTTCTTTTAGCAGGCTTTCAAAAATATAGTTCTTTACTCCAAATGGGGTTCCAGTTACTTGCAATCCTTTTCAAAGAGTCCACAGTTCTTAAAAGGCACTTTTCATGTTCAAATATGTTTCTTTTGGGGTCTGTGCGCTTCGTAGCACCTTCGGTACGTTTCGTACGGGGTTTTAGGCGCGTCGTGCCGTTTCTCATGCTTCTCGCGTGAGCACGCGTACGCTGGACTGAAGCCGTACGGACCGTACCCTCGTAGGTACGCGTCGTACAAGTCCGGTATGCCTCTTGCCGAACCTCACGCTTCCCGCGTGAGCAACGCCTATATATTTTCACCGGTACGGACCGTACCTTCGTGGGGACGCTTCGCACAGCTGGTACAAACCGTACCAAAGCTCATGCTTCACGCGTGAGTGACGTAGCGCGACGCTGGCACCGTACAAAGCCCGTACAAAGCGAAGGAAGCTTCGTACAGGGGCGCTTCAACACACAGTACCTGGTTCTTTGGGGGCAATGTTCGTGGCGGCCTCAGCAGTCCCGTAAAGGGCGTCCCACGTCGCTTTGCAGTCCCGGCTCTTCAGCGGACGGCGATGCTTCGTGGGGCGCTCGGGGACGTCTCAGCACACAACGAAGGGGTCAGAACAAGGAGGGGCAGCTCAGGGGTAATCATCAGCGGCGCAGCGCTGTCGGCTTCGGCCAGACGGTGAACAGGGTGCTTTGGGTCCTCACAGTGGTCTTGGCGGCGCAGGGTTGCAGAGGCTCGGCGCTTGGACACGAGTCGTCTCTCCTCACGTTGCGAGCTACGGCTCGAGGGGGCAGATGCTTGCTTTGATCAGACCAGGCGGGCTGGTTTTCACGGTCCTCACAGCAGCCCGGGCAGCCAGAAGTTGCGGTGCTCAGTGAGATTGGGCACACAGGTTCTCTGTGGTCAGCGTTGCAGGGTCACCCACAGCAGCTTTCTCTTCTTACAGGGGAAAGGTAGCGCCCACTGTTCCTGGGGCGCAGTTCAGGGGGCAAGTTCACAAGCAAGCCCTTGGAGATTGCTTGTAAAGCACAAGTTGAATAAAAGTTTCTTCTTCAGTCTTTTCCGCTCCTTCCAGCAGCAAGGCACCCACCACAGGCCAGTCTCTCAGGCTTAGAGACAGTACTCCTCCATGCAGCTTTCCCAGGTCCTTCTCTTCAGGCAGAGTTTCTTCTTGGCGCAAACAGGATCTGATTTCTTAGGAGCAGGGCTCCTTCTTTTATACAGCAATTCTTTTGTTCTTTGTCGCCAGGGGGCCTGGGCCTGGCTCAGTCCGGTTTTGGAGCACTTTGTTGTGGTGACTCTGCTCTTTCCTTTCAGCAGCAGGGCAGAGACATCAGCCGCTCCACAGGGGGCGGAGCCGGCATTGTGGTGGCAGAGCACAGGTCTATTCAGAGTCAAGGTGTACTCCTCCCACCCATCCTGGTGTAATCTCTCTACCCACCACCTGGCAGCCAGCCTGTCTCCTGGAATTCCCCAGCCCTGCTCCCCACTGAAACTAGGCAGCACACACAGCAGAGGCGGACTGAAATGGTCAGGTCAGTAAATACTAACTTTCTAAAAGTAGTATTTACAAACACAGGATATTAAAATAAACTTTACTAAAAGAAGTATTTTATTATTCTGAGTTCAGGCATACTAAACTTGACTTTCTACCATGCTCTATGAGTCCACTGGGATTACAGCGTGTAGTAATTCCAGCAGCCCATTCTGGCCTATGGAGAGCAGGTAGCCTTCAATAGTGAAAAACGAAAATGGCTGTAATTCACTATTAAGACATGCCACACACATCAGGGCATGTCCTACCTTGTGCCTACAATGCACCCTGCCCTTGGGCCTACCAGAGGGGTGACTAATATGTAGTTAAGGGAAGGTTTAGGGACTGGCAAGTGGGTGCACTTGCGCAGTCAGCGCAACAGTACCAGACTGCACGCAGGTTCTGCAGTGGCAGACCTTAGACAGATTTTACTAGGCCGCTTCTGTGGGTGGCACAACCAGTGCTGCAAGCCCAACAGCAGCATTTGTATTTACAAGCCCTGGCACTCCTGGTGCACTTTACTAGGGGCTGATAGTAAACCAAATAAGCCAAACATGGCCACCTATCAATGTATACATTTTACCATAGGGAGAGCATATGCACCGTAGCACTGATCAGCAAAGGTAAGGTGCCCAGAGTCATAAAACAGCCAACAACAGGTCAGAAAAAATATAGGAGGAAGGCAAAAAGTTTAGGGATGACCCTGCAAAAAGGGCCAGGTCCAACACAACCCCCTTCCAGCCAAAGCGCAGGGTAGACCAATCACCACCGTGATGGTCTTCCCTGCTTGGGGCGATAGAACAAGGACCTGGCCCGCAACTGCAGGGGCAGACTCCAGTTCTACGCCAATCTGAACCTATTGGACTCCCTCTGTACATACTCTCGGGCCCACCAAGCCAATCCATGGGGAACCCTTCTCCTCACCTGTGGACACCACCTGTGCAGCACCTAACCTTAACTGGCCCACAGGTGTGTCCCAACAGACAGACAGCGAAATGCTACAGTGGCCACTGACAGTAGTCAGGGATGAGACCCAGGCCGTATGCCTCTCAGGGCTCTCAATCCTCTGTGGCGCCAGGGAGCAGGGGGCCGTAGCCCCAGGTGCTTGGCACCCTTTGTCCATTCTCCCCCTTGTCAGGTCAGGTATGACATACTGGCACTGACCCACAAACCCCAGGACTGTACCCAGCGGCTGGATTAAAGACTGGGGTGGCCTCTCCCACACCCGGTCCTCCTCCTTGGGGCTCTGTACCCTCCCATCTGGAGTGGTACCCCCTTCCATAATTGCCAGGGCACCTGGGGCAGGTGTCCTGCGCAATTCGCCCACCAGTTCAGGGGTTCTATCCTGCAACTGGGCGTCCAGGTCAGGGGGCACACCCTGAACCTGGCCCTCCAACCTAGGGTCTAAACCCTTAAGTTGAGCCGGGGTCAGAGGCGAGGACTCCCTCCCTCTGCACCCCCTTCCAGAGTCCTGCCCACTCCCAACTGGCGTGGTACCCCTAGAAGCAACATGGGTCAGGACACTGATTAAAGTTGTCCCACCCTCCAGGTCAGACAACACCTGAACCTGGCTTCCCAACCCTGGGACCAACCCATGCGGTCGAACGCTCGCCTGGCGCACCAGGACTTCCCGGGGAGCACGCATGCCCCCCCTGAGGGTGACACATAACTCATGTGTCGTGTGAGAGTCTGCCTGGCACAGATCTTCAAACCCCAGTCCGTCTGACAGTGCATGAAGATCCCCCAGGACAGAAGTGGTGTCACCATGGTCATTCACTGGTGACGCAGCCCTTCTGGCCGGCCCCTGATCCACTGGTGTGGTATGTTAATGTTACATCTGTATTACTATGGTTACGGTTGTATGATGCAGGTATAGTTCTAGAATGGAGGAGATACAGTTCAGTTAGAGAAGGATGCTGTGAACGAAGGATGTACCTGCTTGCTCCATTAAACTACTTATCTTCATGAATCATTCGTGGAGCTTTATTACAATGGCGACGATCGGGATTTCAAGTTAAACTGGAACTCGTAAATAGGAATACTCCTCCCTTGAAGTTTCTTAAATTTTTTTTAACGGCAAGTTACAGAAGCAATTACCCTGAGGAGGAGAATTAATGTCGAACATTGAGCAGATCTAACAAGGAGTAAGCAGAGAAGAAAATACCGCTCAAGCAGTCAAGCAAGATAACAAGGAAATTTTGTTTTGCTGAGAGGAACCGAATTTCGAACTTCCACATAAAGGAATTATAACATGATGTATTCGTGAACTTAAGGAATGAGGAAGCAACGCGTGTATTCGGCAACATCTTGAAAAATACGTTCTCACCGTGAAAATCAAGTAAATTGCAGAGACAGCGTAAGTGCATCCTTTAAAGAAGGCAACGTTCCAAAGCTGATGTTCAGCGTACAGACTCCGCAACGAGGGAAGAACGTTTCAACTTCTCACGTGAGTCAAAGTCTGTTAAGTAGCGCGTGAATGAGACGACTACTCCGGTTGCCTTAGAGGATGAACACTGACGTCTCCACGCGTCGCGTCACCACGTAAGGTCACGCAACGTAACCTTACGGAGCCGCCATCTTGGATTTTTTTTTTCACATCGAGAATACACGCGATAATGATCAGATAAGCAGGAAGCAGTCACAAGACAGGAATCGTTAACCATAACGGTACTGTACTTCATTCTGGAAGAAACTTTGGTATATTCTCAGTTTAAAAGAGTATTTTTTCGATATTTGGGTGCAAATATATAATCCAGTAACCATACACTGCACTTCACCAATAATCACAATGGCAAACCAAGGATGTGGACTTGGACTTCCAGTTCCATTTTTGACTCGTCCTGGTGAGCCTGCATTAAAGTGGCTTGACTGGAAGGAATACTTTTTGAACTATATTTCTGCTCTAGAGGAAGAAAATGAGGAGGAATTCACAGCTTCAAGGAAAAAGAAAATGCTCTTGCACAGTTTAGGACCCGAAGGCTCAAGAATTTATTATCAGATGGAAAAAAAGTCTGGTGTAAATGCGAATGTATTTCTAGATGCTTTACAGGACTTAGATACTTACTATCAACCTACAGTATGTGTAGGAATTAATAGATATGACAAGAAATGAATCTGTAGAAGATTATGTTTCTGCGTTGAAAAAACTGTCTGTAAATTGTCAATTTGAGAATTTACATGATAGTTTTATTAGAGATCAATTGGTAATGCATTCTAATAACAGTGCCATACAAGAAAAATTATGGGTCTGTGGGGATTCTCCTTTGAATGAAATTATAGCCATTGTTAAAAAAGGTGAGATGTCAAAAAGATGTGCACAGATGGCATTAAAAAAGAATGAAGAGAATAGTGTAGTAGGAAAAATATCTACTAATAAAACTAATATGAAAAAAATAGAGAAGAATAGTTACAAAGACGCTGATAAAAGAACGAGTAGTTATAACAAGAGTGAGCATGAAGACAACAGGATAACTTGTTACAGGTGTGGTTATAAGGGCCATACTGCCAGAGACAAGTGGTGCCCAGCCATGAAATCTAAATGTAGTTATTGTGGGATGTTTGGCCACTTCACTAAAGCATGTAGAAGGAGAATTAACAAAAATAGTAAAACATATGTAAAGTGCATTAATGAGGCCAAAGGTGTAAAGGAGGAAGAGAATGTTGATTCCACTGATGAAGAAATATTGTGCATTGAGGATTGTGAAGAATTTGACAATGTAATTATGAATGTAGGACTAAAAAAGAAGAAGAAACCTGTATGTGTGATAAATATCAGTGGTATTGACCTACAAATAACTCCTGATTCTGGTTCACCATATACCATCATACAAAGAACAGTATGGGAAGAAAAATTTGAAAAAGTTATTAAGCAAGAACTAAGAGCTCCAGATATACAACCAGTAACATACACTGGTGAGAAGATTCCTATGGTAGGTTTTGTAGAGCTGATATTCAAGTTTAAGGACAGGAGCACAACAGGGAAGTTATATGTGGCAGAAAAAGGTCCATCCGTGCTAGGTTGGATGGACCAAGGTGATCTGGGCATAATACTCAACCCCAATAGTGAAGATCAAGTTATGTTATTGGATGAATCAGAAAAAGGCTTGGTAGATGACATAGTTAAACAGTTCCCGAAAGTATTTTCAGGAGATGTTGGGAAATTGGAAGGCTTTGTACACAAGATTGTACTTAAGAAAGACGCCATACCAGTCATGCATAGAGCCAGGAACATTCCTATTGGTATTAGAGAAGGGGTAATGAAAGAACTAGACCAATTAGAAAAAAAAGGAATAATTGAACCAATAGAATGCGCAGAATGGATCGCCCCTTTGGTGGTAGCACGCAAACCGGACGGACGTTTGCGTCTATGTATTGACTTAAGAGACCTTAATAAAAATATTGTAGTTGATAAGTTTCCATTGCCCAGAATAGACGAATTATTGGCCCAATCGAAAAATATAAAATATTTTTCCACAATCGATTTAACATCTGCGTACCACCAGGTTCAATTACATGACAGCAGTAGAAGTCTGACTGCCTTCATAACTCCTTTTGGATGTTATAGATTTGTACGAATGCCTTTCGGGTTGGCTTCTGCTGCTGCCGTGTTTCAAAGGCTAATGCATAAAATGTTTAAGGGATTAAGGGGCGTTATATACTTCCAAGATGACATCTTAATAATGGGACGAGACAAACGTGAGCATGATGTAAGACTTAATTCTGTACTATCAAAATTGGCAGAGAAAGGGTTGACAGCGGAAATCAAAAAATGCAAATTTAGAATGAAATCTGTCACTTATTTGGGACATGAAGTGGGAGGTGATGGTATTTCACCGAAGAAGAGTTTAATTGAAGCTATCGAAAATGCTCCTTCTCCCAAATCAAAGGATGATTTAAGATCATTTTTGGGGATGGCGGAATTTTACGCAAAATTCGTAAAAAACTTTGCCACCAAAACATATAATATGAGGCAACTGTTGAAATTAAAAAGTGAATTTATTTGGAACGATGATCTGGAACGTGATTTCAATAGTGTAAAGAATGATTTACACTCTGCCCTTCCCCTTCAAGCCTTCGACACCTTGTCACCAACCATAATTACGACAGATGCTAGTGGGAAAGGTCTGGGAGCAGTACTGTCTCAAGTAAATGAGAATGGTGAAGAGATAACCATCTCATTTGCATCTCGTTCTCTTTCACCGTCAGAGGAAAAGTATTCCGTTAAAGAGAAAGAAATGTTGGCAACAATATGGGCAATGGAAAAATTTAGACAGTTTGTATGGGGTTCTAGTTTTAGGCTACGTACAGATCACAAACCGTTACTCAAAGTCTTAACTTCTGAAGGCATATACAAAGCCACACCCAGGATAGCAAAGATGACCTTAAAACTTTTGGATTTTAACTACAAGGTAGAATATTTACCTGGTAAAAAGAACCAAGTGGCAGACTACTTGAGTAGATCTCCTTTGCCATATGAGAGTTTTGTACAAAATGATTGGGATGAGTTCAATGTAGCAGCAGTGTATGATGGATCCTCTGCTATTTCTAAAGAGGAATGGGACCGTGAATATTCACAAGATGAGTGTTTGAAGAATACGGCACAATTCATAACCGAGGGTTGGCCTACCAAAAAAGATATTCAAGGTGATTTAAGGGCATTTTGGGAGATACAATGTGAGTTATCTATAGATGATTCGGGGTATATTTGCAGGGGAGTTAGAGTCATAGTACCTTTAAAATTGAGATCAAGAATTTTAGAACTAAATCATGAAGGTCATCTCGGTATCTCTAAATTAAAAAGTAAACTGAAATCATCTTACTGGTGGCCAGGTATTGATCGTGATTCTGAGAGATGTGTAAGAGATTGTGTTATTTGTCAAGATTCTGATAAGTCACTTCGTATGCTAAGACCTTCACTAGGTGCAAAATCAATTCCCAATGGGCCGTGGGAAAACCTAAGTATAGATTGGCTAGGTCCCATTGAGGGAGACGATGGTTCCAATGCATATGTTTTTGTTGTCATTGATGATTTCTCGAAATGGCCAGAAATAGAAGTGTATGAGACTTGTGACACAAAACATACTATTACATTTTTGGAAAGTTTATTCTTAAGAGAGGGGATTCCAAAGTTGATACGCAGTGACAATGGTCCACAATTTTCTTCTGACAAGTTTAAGAATTTTTTGGTAAGGAATGGAATTTGTGAAAAAAAGACTCCTGTTTACAATCCAGCGGGTAACGGTAGTGTAGAGAGGTTTAACAGGGTCATAATGGGAAGTGTACAAGCTTCATTAAAAGCTGGTAAAAACTGGAAAAAGGAACTGCTCAGTACAGTTTGGGCATATAGGATTACGCCGACTGGTACTGGGTATAGTCCTTTTAGAATACTGTGTGGCAGAGAACCATTTTGTAAAGATAATGTGGCATGGTCTAACATGCAAATATATGGGAAATGGTCACCTGCATTGGTTAGGGCCAATTTAAGGAAAATGCAAGAGAATTACAAGACCAACTTTGACAGAACCCATGGTACTTTTGATTGTGCACTTAATGTGGGTGATTGGGTTAAGGTTAAATTGGCTAACAAGGTAAGAAAAGGGAAAAGTAAATTTTCAACACCGTTACGAGTAATTGCAACATATTCAAGATCTGCAAAATTGAGTGATGGGAAAATTTGGCACTATAATAGAATGTCAAAATGCAATGTTCAAACAGGAAAAACAATGGATACTGATGGTATGAAATCTGACATGAAATGGTTATGGGATGAAGTTCATGACACTGACATTGGGAATTGTAGCAATAGTTTGACACAGTCAAATGGTACATTTTCCAGTAGTAAAGCAGGAACCTCGGGTGAGGGGTTGAGAACATCACGTGTTGGGAGAACGATTGTCATGCCATTAAAATATCGGAATTATGTTGTTAATAATGGAAAAGGGGAAAAGGATTGTTCATGAATTTAGTATAATTTATGATTATTGAATTATTTTATTTGTACTTAAGTGAAAATATGTTACAGAACTTTTTGTAAATATATGTGTAACTCTTATCAATAATTAGTTAGGTTGTTGGGAAAGAGGGAGATGTGGTATGTTAATGTTACATCTGTATTACTATGGTTACGGTTGTATGATGCAGGTATAGTTCTAGAATGGAGGAGATACAGTTCAGTTAGAGAAGGATGCTGTGAACGAAGGATGTACCTGCTTGCTCCATTAAACTACTTATCTTCATGAATCATTCGTGGAGCTTTATTACAACTGGTTTTTCCACTGGGGACTCTTTCCCCCTCTCACCCATCAATCTGGAATTCTGCACCCTCCCAACTGGAGCGGTACTGCCAGACACCAGAACTGAGGGAGGCCTGCTTACAGACACTCCCCGTTCACCAGACACTAGGGGATCCCGTACAACGGGCAACCCCTCAGGACAGACTAGGCTCCCCACCTGGTGTTCCCTTAAAGAACCATCCAGGCTCTGAGACTGAGGTTGGGCACTACCGGGACATAACCCCTTCTCACTCCTTCCCCTTAAAGACAGGACGTGAGGCCCTACACTCCTCTCACTCCTACAGGACCTAGCTGGGCTACTCTGATCCACTTCCACCACACTGGGTTTGAAGATTCCTGAACCACTCCTCTCGGGATCACTCCCCAATGCCTTTCCAGACCCTCTGGACTCCACCAAAAGGTCTGCCTCCAATGTGAGCTCTCTGCGGTCAGAGAACTCACCCTCACACAGGTGTTGGCATAGCTCTGGAAAACAGGGACTTACAATATGCTCTCCCACAATTGGATCACCCCGCCCCCTAGCAGGGTTAACCAAACTATCCTTCACCTTACCATCCAGTGCCTCACTTACGTACTCCACACCACTCTTCTGAGACTGGCAAGACAGTATCTGAATGCCTCTGTCACACAAACCACACTCTTCTGGGCGGTCTTCACACTCACATACCAGGACTTCAATGTTGGGGGAACCCCTCTCCCTGCACCTCTCATCTAGAGTCAGTAGAGTGTCCCTCCCACCCCTAGGACCATGAACCCCTGCGCCAGTTACCCTATTCCCTTCAGGGATACGGCGCGCTACTGGAGCTACCTCATGCCCTTGAACCTCCTGGTGTATGTTAACGCCCTCCTTCAAGTCAGGCGCCACATCTCTGGGTGTGCGTACTACTCTCTCAGCACAAGAAAATTCAATATTGCTGCTACCATCTGAGCTGGATTCCTCCTTCCACTCAGCAAAGCTCAATCTCTGAGCTAAGCACCTTTCTGGTTGCTGGGCTGAGACACTCCTGGCCTCAAGCCTCTCGAGCTCCATATCACAATTCTTCATTATGAAGTCACACTCCATCTGAATCTTTCTTTCTTCAAGAGCCATTTTCTTTTCTTCCAGAGCCAGCTTCTTGCTTTCTAGCTCCAATTGGCTTTTAAATTCCAGCTTTGCCAATGTTATCTCATGATCCCTGGTGGCCTGTCTGTCTGCCAGCTCCTCTGGCGACAGGCCTCTGCCAAAACTGTGAACGTTTTCCGCTGGTTTCAATGGTGTAACTTCCTTAGTTGCACCCCTTGATTCAATCCAGGCTTTGAGCGCCTTGTAGAGATCTGATTTGTTTTTGCATCCTGCATGTGGAACCTTGAGCTTCCTGCAGAAGTACTTGAGTTCAGTTCTCTTGTAGCTGTCCAGTTTTGACGCCTCCCATTCCATTCCTAGGATTTCAGAGGTTTCAGAGATTGATTTATCAATGCTGTTTGGGCCAGGCATGACTCCAAACACAAGGGATCTTCTTTCTTGGCAAGCGAAGTTAAAATTTTAAAGTTCTGTGGCTCAAGCTACTGGACTGTCCTCACTGTGCAATGGCTAGTAATCACTGCGCAGACACCAAGAATGCAAATCCGTAAATCCTCACCGCTGCTACCAATGTGAGAATCCGGGTTCTCTGGTTGGCACAGGTAAGTACTTGTGACAAGCAGGGAACCTTTCCTCCAGTCAGGATGAGGGGTTACACTACTAAAACAACCCCTTGCTCACCCTCTAGGTAGCTTGGCGCGAGCAGACAAGGCTTATCTCAGAGCGTTATAGGTTAAGCATTTGTGAACACATACAGTAACCAAGTGACAGCACTACAAATGGACACCACACAGGTATTTATATTAAAAATAAGGAATATTTATATAGGATTATCACAAGACCATTAAACGATTAAAAATACACAATACGGTTGCTTAGTTGGTAGAAGATTGCTTAGTTTCTCTTAAGTTCTTAAATGCGACACTTTAAGTCAATGTTCCTTAGATGCGACACGCAGGGCAACAAAAGTGTTGCAGCGATGCAGATGCGTTGAAGTTCTTGGTGCAAAAGAAATAAAGGCGGGTTCTTTCAGATGCGTTACGCTTCTCCGATGTTGCGAGAAGGCTCGACTCAATGCGTCAGCTACAACGGCGTCACCTTTGGCAAGATGCGACGGCAGCGCCCTTGGCAGCGGCACTCTTCTCTGACGTTGCGAGACGCGGCGACACCCCTTCTGCGAGATGCGACGGCAGCGGCTCGGACGGCGGCACGCTTCTCCGTGGATGTGAGGCGCTTTTCTGGATGCGGTGCAATGCGACAACTACGATGGCTGCGATGGCGACACGCATCCTCCTCGATGCGAGACTCTCCTCTCGATGCAGTGCAATGCGACAGCTACGATGGCTGCGATGGCGACACGCTTCTTCGGCGTTGCGAGACACTTCCGGAATGATGCAAGACGCCTCCACTCGATGCGATGCTGCAGCGGTGACACTCTCTGCGAGATGCGATGGCAACAGCTCCGACGGCGGCACACTTTTCTCCCTTGCGTCACGCTACCAGCTACGTGCGACACGCAGTCCCTCAGAAGGCCCAACAACAGCAGCAGGCACTTTCAAAAGACTTTGGGGAGCTGGGGATGAAGTCCACTGGTCCTGGGACTCCGTTCAGGGGGCAAGCTCAGTTCAAGCCCTTGGAGATCTTTGTAGTCTTTTCTCCTCTCCTTCAGCAGCAAGGCAACCACTGCAGGCCAATCCCCCAGGTCAGGGACAGTTACTCCTCCTACAGCTTTCCCAGTTCCTTCTCCTCAGGCAGAGGTTCTTCTTGTTTCAGCAGGATCTGATCTCTTAGGAGCAGGGCTCCTTCTTTTATACAGCAATTCTTTTGTTCTTTCTCGCCAGGGGGCCTGGGCCTGGCTCAGTCCGGTTTTGGAGCACTTTGTTGTGGTGACTCTGCTCTTTCCTTTCAGCAGCAGGGCAGAGACATCAGCCGCTCCACAGGGGGCGGAGCCGGCATTGTGGTGGCAGAGCACAGGTCTATTCAGAGTCAAGGTGTACTCCTCCCACCCATCCTGGTGTAATCTCTCTACCCACCACCTGGCAGCCAGCCTGTCTCCTGGAATTCCCCAGCCCTGCTCCCCACTGAAACTAGGCAGCACACACAGCAGAGGCGGACTGAAATGGTCAGGTCAGTAAATACTAACTTTCTAAAAGTAGTATTTACAAACACAGGATATTAAAATAAACTTTACTAAAAGAAGTATTTTATCATTCTGAGTTCAGGCATACTAAACTTGACTTTCTACCATGCTCTATGAGTCCACTGGGATTACAGAGTGTAGTAATTCCAGCAGCCCATTCTGGCCTATGGAGAACAGGTAGCCTTCAATAGTGAAAAACGAAAATGGCTGTAATTCACTATTAAGACATGCCACACACATCAGGGCATGTCCTACCTTGTGCCTACAATGCACCCTGCCCTTGGGCCTACCAGAGGGGTGACAAATATGTAGTTAAGGGAAGGTTTAGGGACTGGCAAGTGGGTGCAATTGCGCAGTCAGCGCGACAGTACCAGACTGCACGCAGGTTCTGCAGTGGCAGACCTTAGACACATTTTACTAGGCCGCTTCTGTGGGTGGCACAACCAGTGCTGCAAGCCCACCAGCAGCATTTGTATTTACAAGCCCTGGCACTCCTGGTGCACTTTACTAGGGGGCTGATAGTAAACCAAATAAGCCAAACATGGACACCAATCAATGTATACATTTTACCATAGGGAGAGGATATGCACCTTAGCACTGATCAGCAGTGGTAAGGTGCCCAGAGTCATAAAACAACCAACAACAGGTCAGAAAAAATATAGGAGGAAGGCAAAAAGTTTAGGGATGACCCTGCAAAAAGGGCCAGGTCCAACACTCACAATCCTAGCTCAGAGGTAAACCTAACTCTGCAGATGACCGGCACACTTGCCCATCCCCTGCAAACAACATATCCAGGACCCAGAAGACCCCACATCATGCAAATCAGACATATGAGTCTCTGCAAACACAACTCCCTGTACATTAACACATCACAGTCTGTCATGCATGTAACCCAACTGCATGAAGGACACAGTTGCATACTCCATTGTGCGCTGTCAGATGATCACACACCTATATGTCACACAGGTCTTGTCTCTCACAGTCACATCTCAGATGTCCTGCTGACCCTCTGAATCATGGACACCCCAGTTGTACGTAACAACAAGCCACACTACAATGGCACAGAGGCAGACACCTGAAGGCACAGGTCACTAAGCACAACCTGTATTTTAATACACAGGAGTGGGATTACAGAGTGTGTCTAAATGCCCTTGAGGAGGCATGACTGCCCAGGTCTACATGAAACAGTGTTTGGCCCTGGACAGTAGTCAGGTGGCTAAGCAAGTGTGGCATACTTGATATACATACTCCTGAGGACCCAAAATTGGAGTCCCCTGCTGCATTGGTTTGTTTGGAATACCCCAGCCACATGTGGCGAGTCAGACCAGCAATTGGAACACATCTCAAGGGCACACACAGATCACATGTCAGACCTCAGGAATTGGGCAAACAATTGAACCACCCATGAAACACACAACAGAGTCACGGGAACAGATGCTGTCTGGTAGATGAAGCATAGCTGACTGCAGGGACACAGTGCCCTAGTGACACAAGCAACAGACTGTAGGGGCCACACCTGTGGAACAGATGAGGAGGGTGCATCACACAATTGAGGGACCTGAGTATTGGACTGCAAGACCTACGTAATGTGGAAGTGTGACCAGGCCAAAAGACTGCAATTAGCATGTCAGACATAGTACACAGATTAGGCATGGACTTACCCCCTTCCTGCTGCTGTCTGGCCTTCAGCTGCCTATCCAGGTCCAGGAAGACCACTGCCAGGATCCAGAGCATGTGGGGGGTCAGGGTCCGGTGTCCGCCCCTCCTGCGTGGAGGTGACAGCTTCAGCTGGACTCTAGCGATCCTCCGGGTCCAGCCCCTAAGGTCCTGCCACCTCTTCTGACAGTTGCGGATCCGGCGCTTGTAGACCCCCACCGAACGAACTGCCCGGGCGATGCTGAGCCATATCTCCTGCTTCTGGTGGGCATCAACCTGTGAGGATGACAAAGACAAAAGTCCATTAACACACATGCCCCAGATTTGTGCTGCACACATTTTGATATGCATGTCATCATCACAAAGGGAAATGAGTTACACAGGTAGTGCAACCATGGGGAAGGACAAATCACCTGCGTTTCTGACATGTTAACAATTGCCTGGATAGTTTAAGCTTGCACTAATGCACTTTAGCAGCAGGACACCTGTTCATTACATGTACCTACACACATTGGGTGATGAAAGTAGTCAGTGAGAATGCTTGCCACTGGTGTACACACTGCTAGTACTGCTAGTCAGACAACATGGATAATTAGGAAGGCAGTGGACTGCACATTCACCTGCTCCCCTGGTTTCCCATAGAGCTTGCTGTACTGTGGAAGGAGCCCATCCAGCAGGGCCTGGTTCTCCTCCTCAGTGAAGGCTGGGGCCCTCTCCAAAGTACGTGCCATAGCAGGAACCAGAGGATGCAGAGACAGCAGCAGTGGTAGCAGGGATGTGGTCCAGTAGCATGTAGTGCAGGCAAGTGAGTTCCCTGGGGGCCAGCCAGCCTTATATCTGTGTTGCAGAGGCAGAATTAGTGCCATGTGTCCCAAGTGATAGGTCCGACACAGTTGCATTCTATGAATCTGGCCAATCCATGGAAATGTACGACTCGTGCACGCCTTCGCATCGTTCAAGTCTTCACCTTCATGGAACACTTGAAATTTCAACATTTTTGTAGGCATCCAACTGAATTCCAGTGCACAACTCGTACAAGTTTTGGATCCAAATCCCTCTCCATGACAGTCCAGAGCCAATGGGTGCACCCGGCTCGATCAACCGACTGTACAACGCGTATTTTGAAAATACACACACACCCGTCTCCATATGATTCAATGGCCAAGGCATACGCCTGTCTCGGACCATGCCTGCCCGACTAGTATGCATGATAGCCACCCGCGTCGGACCTCATTGCAGTCAATGACAAAGCACACGCACGGCTCGGTCATGAACCATACAATGCATACGCATTGTCACCTGCGTCGAACCTCAATGCAGTCAATGGCAAAGCGTATGCTTGGCTTGTTCATGAACCGCGCAATGCGTACGCATTGTCACCCGTGTCGGACCTCATTGCATTCAATGGCAAAGCGTACGCACGGCTCGGTCATGAACCGTGCAATGCGTACGCATTGTCACCCGCGTCGGACCTCATTGCAGTCAATGACAAAGCGCACGCACGGCTCGGTCATGAACCGCGCAATGCGTACACATTGTCACCCGCGTCGGACCTCATTGCAGTCAATGACAAAGCGTACGCACGGCTCGATCATGAACCGTGCAATGCGTACGCATTGTCACCCGCGTTGGACCTCATTGCAGTCAATGACAAAGCGTACGCACGGCTCGGTCATGAACCGTGCAACACGTACGCATTGTCACCCGTGTCGGACCTCCTTGGTGTGACTATTCGACGGATTCAACACACAGTTACTTGCCAGGGACACCTGTGCACTCCTACCACACTACAGCATTGACCACACAGTGTCCCATGGCAGGTGAGGCTGCATTCCTTGGGGTTTGGAGGGGCATATTTGGTTTGTTGGGTGGCACTTTTATGCAGCCACTCCCGGGCTGTGCACGTGTACATGGGGGCAGAATCATTTGTGTGTTGTGCACATTACCACTGTGATGTGCAATTGTACAGTAATGGGCATGAGTCATGGACACAGTTTCATGTTGGATATGTTTGGGCCATGTCACATACACCTTGAGTCCTGGGGGTGATGGCATGTACGTCACAGTGAGACCTGTATCCACAATACTGATGTGCACCCACAGTCTGTGTGCATGTTGTGTCTCAGATGTGTCTGATCAAATGTGCCCAATGGGTGAGAGTCTCCACATCCATGTGGTATATGCATCAACCTTGATGGTGTGTGTGTGTCTAAGAGACGTACATTTAGGGCCTGCAGGAACAACAGTGGCCACTACCTGTGGGACTCACGCTTGCCTTGGGGTGTGTACGTGATACGCTATGTCTATGCCAGTGTCGATGTGACCAAAATGGGGACCCTGGGTTTCTGCATGGCAAAGATCTGTGATGCCTGGGAGACATCAGGCCTCACTTGTCACTGTGGTGTTGAGGTAATTCAGTTTTCCGATCCCGTTCGTATTTAGCCACCATTTTGTGTCCCGCCGCCTTTTTGTGTTGCCCTCACTCAGGCAGCACGGTGAACGAGGTGTTGTTTTCCATCTTCCTACTGCAAAGTGTCAAATAACCTCCTGCCTCTGTTTAAAGCTGGTGTCAGGGTCTGTCGACTCCACTAATCCTCGTCTGGTTTGAATGATCCCTGTCTCGACTATCTGTTGGTTCGCACAATTCTTTCCTGACTTTATCTTATCCTCTGGCCTTCGCTATTCTTTACTCGTATTCTCTCATTTCACAACTGTCCTCCGGGGGATACAAATGTGTCCTGCCACCTGTAAGTCGAATTATAAACACTACCATTGATTAACTTGTGGGGAAGAGTGACAAACACAGTTGGAAGAGAGGCTTATTTGAGTTACTTAATATCTTGTTTTCACATTCTTCTCATTGGTTAACCCTGTATGCATTGGGAGTGTTCTTTGTGAATATGTGTGTTATAAAAGATTGTGCGCCATGAAGTAAAGTGGCAGTCTCCTAAGAACATACCGAGTGTACTTCTGGGACAACTGTACTTAGCTGCAGCTAATAAACCAAACCTTCTACGCCTAACGGAGTGTCCCGTGTCTCTGTTCGACAAAGCAGGTGAACTCAGGAGATTAAGGCGTACCCTGCGCCGCCAGGCCCATATGTCTAGGTTCTTCAAATTGGCGCCCAACATAGGGCGGCTTCAGAGGTAGCAGTTCTGCCCGAGGATCGTGAGGAGCCCCGCAAGAAAATTCTGGAGGAATCGCGAACCACGTCAAGCGACCCCTGTATGTCGAAGTGGTCCTAAGGTCTTTGGCAGCGCGGTTTCTCCTTTCTGATGGCTGCTGATGACTGCTGCCCTGACTGCCGCCCTGCTTTGGTCCCTTTGATGATGTTTGGTATCGCGAGACATTAGATGGGCCTCTGTTGGCGTAAGAAGACACTTAGTTAAGCTCCCACTATTTTGTTTTGATTTGGGTCTTTGATTCGGCTATTGCAAAAGATGAAGCAGAGGGGTGAGTACGTTTGTGCTGTATTATTTGATTTAACCCCTTGATGTTTGTGAACAGTCGAGTGAAATAACGATGCCTGGTCTGAGTAAGTTTAGGAAGTTCTGTTGCCTTGGTTGTAATAGAGATTCCCGGCTGGAGGACTCTTGTCCGATTCCTCCGGTTGGAACTCCCACCTATGAGCTTTATTCAAAACATGGTGTCGGCCCCATTGTCTTTAATAAGGCATGGATCCGATACACGAAGAACGATGGCGTTCTACAGTGGCCACAGAATGTTAGTTTTGAGCCTGACATTTTAGACAATTTGGAAGCGATATTGGCCGGCAATGTTTGACTCTTTCCGCCTCTGGCGTAAGGAAGCCAAACAGAAAGAGATTAAGCAGGAAAAACCAGATAAGAAAGCACAAAATATGACGATTATACAGGCTGCCCAGCAGTTTAAAGATAATGAGATTGATAATGCAATGGAAATTTCAGAGAGACAGCATCGTATGGCAATAGATAGATGCTATCTGGTGTTGCCTAATTCCCCTTCTGATAAAAGTAAGGATCTGGAGGAAGACCCTTTGATGTCTCACCTATTGAGATTGCATCCACCCTATGTACAAGGTGCTAATGCACCCCCGTTGTTACAACCTGTTCAGTTGCCAGTTGTCCCCCACCTGTTCCGGTTCTTCCACATTTGCCCCTTCCGGTATTGCCACTCCCACCTCCTGTGCCACCGATTCCTTTGTCTCCATCTCCTGAACATCAATCTCCTTTGCCTTCGGCTCCCCTTATAACTGCCAGTTCCTCTCCTGTATCGCCTAATACCTTGTACCCTGTCCTTATGTCTAATTCTCCTACTGTGCGCAAACGAATAACAGATACTGTCTCTGGTTTTTTGTCCCCTTTCTTTGAGACTCAGAACATGTCTCCGGCTTTTTCTTGAAGACAGTCTCGTAGTCAACTTCCAGGTTCCGACGAACGGGTGGCGTTGGACTCTCTCCCTCGCAAATGGATCGAGAAGGGTCCCCTGTATAGTGTGAAAGATATCATGATCACCTTTCATCAGTGGGATTCGCCCACGCAGAGATATGTGTTTAATGTTATGTGTGACACACTTGCTAAAGGATGAGAGAATATGGATTTGGGTTTACTTCCCCAGGGTCTATTGGATGTTCAGGCTAATTTTGATAAAGGACTCATTGTGGGTTCTAAGGTTGAGGACGCCGTAAGGACACTTGTTACTTTTAGGTCCTTATTTTCTTCACAAACTTTTCTTGATTCTGATCCTGCTGTTCGGCAGACATTGAAACATTACCCAATGAGAGAGGTTCCTCCGATATGGAGGGAAGAGGTTGCGCAAGCAGGTAATAATCCAGCTATTCCCGCTCACTTCCAGCGTATATGGGTACATATGCCCTGGAAGAGGTCTGATGTTTTGGCCCTCAAACAATCTTTACCGGATCCCCGTAAAAACCCTGCTGGTTACTATAAAGAATTGTCTCAGACTGTTGATGCCTGTATTAGGAATTTAGCCAATATTGACATGTTGATGGGAAATGTAGTCCCACAAGCGTTATGGGCTCGGATTCGTAGAGAGGATCACGTTCAAGAATTGGGTGGTACATGGGATGCTATAACTGCCTCGGATAAAGCACAAGTGGGTGGTGCTAAGCCTGATGTTTTGATCACAGAACTCCCTGGTAGGATTATTTCTTTAATGAAAACAATGATGCCCGCCTTACGAGTTAATTGGGATAAATTAGCTGCGTGTAGACAGAAGAAAGATGAGAGTGTCTCCGATTTCTTCACTCGTTTTGAGGAGACGTTTATTGATCACAGTGGTCAGGATATGACTACGGAGGGTGGACAGCGATTATTTGTAGATAAATTTGTATTTAATTTGCTCCCCGAGTTGTCCCATAAATTAAAAGACTCTGAAAGTTCATGGGCTGTTTCTTCTTCTGCTCAGATATTGGCTACTGCTCAATATTATGAAAACAGGGACAAAGAGGGAAAAGACAAGCAAGAGAAAAAGACTAAAGAATTAAAAACGAAGGTCTTCTGCAACAAGCTTATCCTCCTCACTCTGCTCAGCGCCAGTTTCAACAGCCTCCCCAGTTTCAGAGGGTGTTTCAAAAGCCTGAGTCCTATATTCCGCGGTCTTTGTTAGTTCCTAACCAATGCGCCTATTGTAGGGAGGAAGGTCATTTTAAGAATGACTGCCCGGTTTTATTACAGCGTAATGGAGGACTATCTACTCCATGAGGTCGTGGTGGTTTCCAGTTAGCACCCAGGGGTAGAGGTCGAGGTATGTCGCCCCAGACACAGCGTTCCCTTCCACGTAACTACTTTGATCAGCAAAATACTCAGTCTACACAGTATTACAATGATGATTACTATGTTGAAGGTGAGAATGACGGTCTTCACGCTAACTAGGACAGCCATAGACAAAGTGAGGGAATTGTATCGATTCCAGTAGATCAGAATGGGCCTTATGTTAATGTCACTACAATGGGTGTTTCAGAGCCATTTCTTTTAGATACTGGTGCGATGAGAAGTTCTATTATTCACTCCAAACTCCCTGAGGCACCTTTGTCTGGCTTAATAAACGTATCCGTAGGATTTTCTGGCGCCCCAGTTCATAGTCAGGTCTCTTGTCCTCTGCCTATTTCAATTGGTTCTTATGATTTGGAAGCTCCGCTTCTTTTAACGACCGGTTGCATCGAAAATCTGTTGGGTTTGGATTTATTGAAAAGATTGCATGCAACGATATATTGTTCTCCTTCTGGTGTACATCTTGCTTTGGGGCAGAAACTGACTTCTCCAATGTATTTGTCTAAAGATCAATTTCCACCTCAATTGCTCTCTCTCCCTGCAACACTTTGGGCTATGGGTCCAAATGATGTTGGTTGTCTTGAGATCCCACCCTATGTCGTTACCCTCAAGCCCAATGCTAAATTGCCACGCATCCCTCGATACAAAATTCCCAATGATGGTGAAAGAGCGCTTTTTGCTATTATTTATGATTTGGTTCAGAAGGGTGTGGTTGAGGAGATGAGGGGAAATGTATGCAATAGTCCTGTTCTCCCGGTTCTTAAACACACTAATCCTTCTCAGCCTCCTGTTTATCGCTTTGTTATTGATCTCCGGGAGGTTAATAAAATTGTTGTACCGCAGTTTCCTGTTGTTCCAGATATCACTGCCCTGTTAACTATGATACCTGCCTCGGCAGCTTGGTTTTCTGTTATTGATCTGAAAAATGCTTTCTTCAGCATCCCCATTGCTGAAGAGAGTAGGGATATTTTTGGCTTCTCTTTAGGAGGCCGAAGTTTCCTGTTCAAGCGCTCACCCCAAGGCTATTGTGAAAGTCCCTCCATCTATAGCCAAGCTCTGAAATGCCAGCTTGATGCTTTTCCTTTGCCGCCAGGTGCTACCCTTATTCAGTATGTGGATGATTTATTGATTGCTGCTGATACAGAGGATATTTGCCAGAACGTGACTATTGCACTATTGCGTCACTTGTATGACCTTCACCATAAGGTTTCACCTTCTAAGTTGCAATATGCCCGCCAAGAGGTTACCTATTTAGGTCATCTCTTGTCGAAGGAGGGAAGGCGACTGACCCCAGAACGTATTCAAGCAATTGCACAAATGTCTGTGCCCTCTTCCTACTGCAAAGTGTCAAATAACCTCCTGCCTCTGTTTAAAGCTGGTGTCAGGGTCTGGCCGACTCCACTAATCCTCGTCTGGTATGACTGATCCCTGTCTCGACTATCTGTTGGTTCGCACCATTCTTTCCTGACTTTATCCTATCTTCTGGCCTTCGCTATTCTTTACTCGTATTCTCTCATTTCACAACTGTCCTCCGGGGGATACAAATGTGTCCTGCCACCTGTAAGTCGAATTATAAACCCTACCACTGATTAACTTGTGGGGAAGAGTGACAAACACAGTTGGAAGAGAGGCTTATTTGAGTTACTTAATATCTTGTTTTCACATTCTTCTCATTGGTTAACCCTGTATGCATTGGGAGTGTTCTTTGTGAATATGTGTGGTATAAAAGATTATGCGCCATGAAGTAAAGTGGCAGTCTCCTAAGAACATACCGAGTGTACTTCTGGGACAACTGTACTTAGCTGCAGCTAATAAACCAAACCTTCTACGCCTAACGGAGTGTCCCTTGTCTCAGTTCGACAAAGCAGGTGAACTCAGGAGATTAAGGCGTACCCTGCGCCGCCAGGCCCATAAGGTCTAGGTTCTTCAGTGTGTGTTTGTTACGTCACAGCAGTACATAGGTCGGGTGACACAGCCAGATGATTGGCCATTGCACTACATGGGACTCATGTGGACATGTGGAATTGAGATGTGAGGTGATGGTCATGTAGGTGACATATGTGTCCATGCCCAACAGCACCCACCTCAGTACATTGTGTAATGTCATGATCTATCATGTGATATTGAGGCTGGTCATGGCCACATGGGTGGATGAGCCGACAATCTTCCTTTGTTCATCTCTGTGCTGCAGGGCACCAGCTGTCCATCGACTGTTCTCAGACCTTGCAACCATGCAGGAACGCGACTGCATCCGACGGTACCGCTTCACCAGGCCACTGATTGTGGAGTTGGCGGAGGAGTTGGCACCACATCTGCTACCTGGCCGGACATACCCTACAGCACTGACCCCAGAGGTGAAGTTGATGGCAGCCCTGCACTTCTTTGCTACTGGTACCTTCCAGTACACTGTGGCTACTGCTGGTGGTATGTTGCAAACTATGTTTAGTCGGGTGCTACGCGATGTCTTGGAGGGGATGTTGCATTTCCTAGACCTGTACATCACGTTCCCGAGCCCTGCTGAACTCCCTGAAATAAATGATGCCTTTTGTACACTGGGGAGGATAGCGAACGTCATCGGATTCATTGATGGGACACATGTGGCCCTGATACCACCACAGGCACATGAGCAGGCATACCGGAACAGGAAGCACTACCACTCCATCAATGCTCTTGTGGTATGTCTTGCTGACATGTGTGTGTGTTTGTCAATGTTGTATTCCGCCCTCCTACAAAACTCAGCTACTTGTTCATTTGTGTGTGTGTAGGTGACTCCTGATACCCCAACATGCCGTGGCTGCTGACACCCCTCCGGAAACCTGTGACTCCAGCCGAGATGCGCTACAATTAAGCACATGGTCGGAGCAGGAGGCTGATTGAGCGAACATTCGCCCTCCTGAAAAGCCGCTTTCGCTGCCTGGACAAGACCGGAGGGGCCCTCCCATATGAGCCTGCAAAGGTGTGCAAAATAATCCTTGTATGCTGCATGCTACACAACATGGCAGTGCGGAAGAAGGTGCGTCTCATCCAGGATGACGATGACGATGACCAACCTCTGGCACCTATGGAGGATCCCGGCTTGGGCCAAGATGCTAGTGATGATGAGGATTAGGGTGACGTCCGCTCACTGCTCATCAACAACTTCTTCACCTGAATGTGAGTTTCCAGGGTTGTTATGTCAATATATGGAGTTAGCGTGGAATGTGTTGTGGCTGCTCTGTTGCTGTCTTAGTGTGCCTGTGTGCCACTTGACTGGATGTGTGCAGTGATGTGTCCAACAGGTGGTCTGTACTCCACAATAGGGTAGTACTGCTAACTAGTTTTTGAGTAGGTTTCTTGCGACATGTTTTGTGCATGTGTCTTGCATTTCTCTCCTGTTCTGCTGTGCTTTTGACTGTGTCTTGTGTCTGTCCTCCACAGGGTAATTTGCCTGATGGATGTTCAACACTGACCCCCAACACCCAGAATCCAACACCAGTGTTGGAGCAGTCAATTGACATGAAGTGATGTGCCACACACCCCTGGACTACAATTCTCAGACACTCTGTGACTGTGTGTCCCCCGTAACGTACAATTGCTTTGCAACTATTTTTGAATAAACATGTTGCTGATGTGTAATGAGCCTGTGCTATGCCTTGTTAGGTGCGTTATCGGTCTTCCCACATCTGACTGACATTTGCTTACCTCACCTGTGGACTTGTTACCACTGACTGTGGATAGGTGTTGTGGTTGTGCATGCCTATGTGTTTCAAGTCAACATCATTGTGTGTGATGAGTGACATGGTCATGGTGAGTATGTGTTGTGGTGCCATAGTGGTGTGTCTCCCTCACATGTGTCACATCACCATGACTCACCTAAAGTTGGTCACATTGTTGCAGTATTTGGCATGCACTGTGTTGTGTAGCAGATCGACATCTCCACGACACATGACAATTTGGAATCACAACAGAGGCAAGTATGGTGTACTGGTGAGTTTATTTTCGAACATGTGTGAGGAAGGTGCACAAGATGGTGGGTGCTGTACATTGGTTTTGGAATCTAAAGTTCACATTAGAGTTGGAAGTGCTGGTAGATGAAATGTCCAGAGTAAAGTCCAGAGTCATCTGCTACATTGGCCCAACATGAACCCTCCATGTCACGTGGGCGAGTTGTGTGCGATTGGACAAGGTGAACGGGTTGCGCACAAAGAACAATGTCCAGAACAGGTTTAGAGGCCCTGTGGGATGTACTGGGACATCTGCCTCTCACATGTCCTTCTTCGGACGACCCCTCTTCTTCCTGGGGGGGATCCTCAGGTGCAGGCCTCTGAGGTGCAGGGGACTCTCCGCCAGAGTCCTCCTCCCTCCCTGTGGCGCTGGCAGATGGTGTTGCAACAGATGTTGTTGCCACACTGGGAGGTGTGGACAGGTTTGTGTTGATCTGGTGGAGGCATTGGAGTATGTCCCGATGCACCACAGTAAGGGCATCCAACTTGGCCTCCATGCGGGCATGGTGGGCAGCCTGCTCCTGTTGCATGCCCTTTAGGATCCCCACTACCTGGCCAAATCCTCCGGTGCTATCTTGGTACGCATCTATGATGCGTGCCAGTTGGGGGTCATCATGCAGTCCAGACCCCTCTGCAAGGCGTGCCCTCTGCCTCGCACCCCTCCCAGCACCCCTATCCACACGGACAGGACCAGTGGCGTGATGCACAGGTGACACTGAGATCCCTTGGGTGGTGTTGCTGGTGGTGTTGCCTGTAGCTTCGGGGGGGGGGTCCTGTGTCCCTGTGCTGTGGGTGTTCAGTGGTCTTGGTCTGTCCGTGTTGGTGGGGGTGCACTGTCAGTTTCCAGATGCTGGAGGCGTGGGTACAGCGGGTGCAGATGTTGATGCTGCTGGTGCTGCATGATGACTCACACCGGAGGGGCCAGGTTGGTTGTCATCCGAAGAGGACAGAGACAGAGTCAAACCAGAGAGCTCAGTGTCCACCAGAGTCTGGGCCGGGGGATCCACTTCATTTGGTGCTGGGTCCCCAGCACCACCTGTGTTTGGAAGAGACACACAGGGGCCGATTCCGATCCGGGTCGGAAAGCACTCCGACCGAGTCAGATCCGGAGTGTTTTCCAACCGAGCCGGACCCCGCCAGTCCGACCGAGCGAATACGATGCACACGTATGCTGTCAGACTCGGTTCGGTCGGACTCCCATAGAAGTCGATGGGAGCCGGTCGTACGACACATACATGGGCTCCCATTGACTGAATGGGTACGTCTCGAACAAGTGCGCCCCCTACAGTGGGTACGTGTCGGTGCCACCCGCACCGTACATGCCTGTGTTGGGGAGACCCATAGGTCTCTCCCTGTGTCTGAGTCGTAGGGCTGCGTGTCTCAGGGGGTCCGACGCGGACCCCCAAAGTCTGACTCCAGGAGCTTTTGCGAGCCGGACACTCCGGCTCGCACAGGCTGTCCGACACGTGCATCGTACTGGCTTGGGTGTAAATCGCATCCATTGCATGCCACGATTAGCTTCCGACCGGGACGTACGGAGCGGTTCGGACCCGGAAACGACTCGGTCAGTGAATTTAGTGTAGCCCGCATCGTACTTGCTCGCTCGTTCAGCTGTACGAGTCGGCCGGAAAACACACGTACGGCTCGTAGTTTTTCCGGCCGAACCCGATTCGGTGCCCTTCCGACCGAGATCGGAATCGGCCCCACAATGTGAGTTATGTTTCTACATGCATCGATGGTTCACAAACATGACATTTTCTACTGTACAAACAGATGCCTGCCTGTACACTTTGTTTTCCCAGCTTGTAACGGACAGAGTTTGATATTGTTGTTGCCCATGTCCCAGCAAGGCCTTGTGCTCCCCACAACAGAGCCCAGTGTCAGAGATCCTGTCAGTCCCTTTCCACTCCCTGTGGGGTGAGTATGGTTCAGTTAGAACTTGCTGGGCCATGTGGGTGGTTGTAGATTCTCTGTGACTGCAACTCCCATCATACTCTTGGCTACACCCCCCTTCCCAGCATGCCCATACTTCCTCCCTCTTGACTCTTCTACCCTGTGAGGGGATGTGACGGCAATGGCAAGATGGCTGACTGTGATGTCCTGGTGTTTGTTGGTGCCCATTTCCCAGCATGGCCTTGTGCTCCCCACAACAGAGCCCAGTGTCAGACATCTTGTCAGTCCCTTCCCACTCCCTGTGAGGCAAGCATGGTTCAGTGTATGCTTACTGGGCCATGTGGGTGGGTGTAGATTGTCTGTGACTGTGACTCCCATCATACTCTTGGCTACACCCCCCTTCCCACCATGCCCATACTTCCTCCCTCTTGACTCTGCTTCCCTGTTAGGGGGTGTGACAGCAATGGCAAGATGGCTGACTGTGAAGTCCTGGTGTTTGTTGGTGCCCATTTCCCAGCAGGGCCTTGTGCTCCCCACAACAGAACCCAGTGTCAGACATCTTGTCAGTCCCTTTCCACTCCCTGTTAAGCGAGCATGGTTCAGTGTATGCTTCCTGGGCCATGTGGGTGGGTGTAGATTGTCTGTGGCTGCGACTCCCATCATACTCTTGGCTGCACCCCTCTTCCCAGCATGCCCATACTTCCTCCCTCTTGACTCTGCTTCCCTGTGAGGGGGTGTGGCAGCAATGGCAAGATGGCTGACTGTGAAGTCCTGGTGTTTGTTGGTGCCCATTTCCCAGCAGGGCCTTGTGCTCCCCACAACAGAGCCCAGTGTCAGACATCTTGTCAGTCCCTTTCCACTCCCTGTGAGGCGAGCATATTTCAGTGTATGCTTACTGGGCCTTGTGGGTGGGCGTAGATTGTCAATGACTGCGACTCCTATCATACTCTTGGCTACACCCCCCTTCCCAGCATGCCCATACTTCCTCCCTCTTGACTCTGCTTCCCTGTGAGGAGTGTGACAGCAATGGCAAGATGGCTGACTGTGAAATTCCGGTGTTTGCTTGGCTACAAGTCCAAAGAGAGCCCCTGTGCTTCACACAGCAGCACCCAGTACGAGGTATCTTTTGCTGATATTTCACAGAGGTGTGGGTCAATGCATTCTACCCTGTGAGTTGTTTGGAGTTTGTGTTGAGGGGTGTGTGTGTCTCCGCATGCTGGTAAGTATGGTCAGAGCTGTCAGTCCTCCTTCCCACCCGGCCAGACATCCCACCATGAAACGTGCTTCCATTGTAGGGCGTGCAAGTTGTCTTTCAGGATGTCAGCCAGTGGTGTCCTGCTTCTGATTTGCGCACATGCCCTTGCAGGGCCTTGTGCTCCCCACAGCAGGACCCAGTGGCAGCCATCTTGTCAGTCATTTTCCACTCCCTGTGATGTGGGCATGTTTCAGAGAGGTCTTGATGGGCCAATCAGGAGGGGGAGCATTATCTGTAACTACAGGCCCCATCATGCTTTTGGATACAATCACTTCACCTGCATCCCCACTATTCCTTCCTGTCAGTCAGCTGCACTGTGAGGTAGTGTGTTTGTGGTGGCAAACTGTCTGGCAGTGTTTATTTGGCTTTGTGCCACTGGCTTGCTCTATTTGTTTGTAGGTTGGTGCATGTCGTGACACAGTTCCAAGTCACTATGAGAGGGCAGGTATTGTGTTTGTCTGACTGGCATACACATCTTGGGCTGATTATCTATTGGTTACTGTAGCTTTGCTTACGGTGCATGGTTTCACTGTCCCCTTGCCACACAATCTTGGGTATGTTGTTTGTGTACTCACCTGGCTCTGGTATGTCTGTTAGCCCATGGACGCTCTCTGGTGGTAGGATGTCCCGCACCTTCTCATCCCAGGTCCTGAAGTAGACTGGTTTGGCAGGAGGGCCACCGCCGGTGCACTGACTCAGGGCGTGATCTTTTTCGATTAGTTTCTTGACCCTCCTGCGCACGTCATACCACCTGTTCTGGATATCGTCCTTTGTGCACCTTGCTGGTGGTTGAGCATTCACCTTGTCCACAATCCTCGCCCACATCTTGGTTTTCTGTGACATGGGGTCCTTTGGACCAATGTACCAAACAAATGTGGCTCTACTCTGATGATCTCGTCTACCAGCACTTCTAACTCACTATCTGTAAACTTTGGATTCTTCTTTGGGGGCATGGTGATGGGTTGTGGTGGTGAGGGATGTGTGTGTGAGGGTGCAAGGGAGGGTGGGTTGGTGTTGGTTTTGCTGGGTGTATGTGTGTGTGCTTTTGGATGAGGTGCTGATGGTGTGTGAGTTGTGTGATGGGTGAGCTGTGAGTGTGTCTGTGGTTGCTGTGTACTGGTGTTTGCTGCTGGCTGTGTCTCCTGTATGCAAGGGATGATGGTAGTGATTGTAGTCCTTTAAATAATTGGAGTTTTGGGTGTGTCTTTGGCCCAGGTTTTTTTTATTTGATATTTATTGGCTTTGTCATTGCTTGTTTGGTCCTTTTTTTGTCTTTTTTCCTTTGGGTTTTGTAGGCATGAAGGAGACGTTCATCTGACGGATACGGACGCAGATGTTGTCTCGTGCGGGCTTCTCCGCCTCGTTCACGCTGCCTATCTTCTGTGTTTCATACGCGTCGGTCGCGAAGGTTTCTATTGCTTGTGGGCCCGGTTGACTGTGCGTGCCGGTCGTGCAGCTTGGCCTCTGTGCGAGTCGGTCTGGTTTTACACGCATTGCATCATACTGCGCGGATCGGACATCACGGGTACGGGTCGGTCGGGTTCATTACGGGTTCGTGTCGTTCACTGAAAATCGCGTCGGTTTTACGGTCGGTTCACTATTTTCCCAACGGCTCGGTCGTACGGCTTGTGTTCCGTACGTGTTGGTTGTAATTCACACGCGTTGCATCGTACTGCACGGGTCGTACGGTGCTGGTCCGTGTCGGTCAGTATCCGGTCCGGGTCCGTGTCGGTCGGTTCGTTTTGCGGCCGGAATCGGAATCGGCCCCTAAGTGTCTAAGCTGGCCCCACTTATCAAAAGCTTCAATCTGGATCTTACTTCCTATACTGATGACACCCAATTTGTAGTCGCAGCTTTTAACAACGATTTGTCAGGACCTCAAAGATGTCAAGACTGTATCGAAGCAGTCAGCTGTTGGATGAGCAGGCACTGTTCAAAACTCAACTTGGGAAAAATAGAGGTAATTGTATTTGGGAATCCCTCTCCTGCCTGGTCCCCTAGCTGGTGGCCAGAACTTCTGGGTCATCCCCCAATTCCGGTCCCCAAAGCAATTATTGATGACATACTCAATCTGGGAGCCCAAGTGTCTTCTGTGGCATCATCATCTTATCACATCCTCAGAATGATGAGAAAAATCCTTCCATACATTCCTAATAACTCCAGGAAAAAAGGTGATTACTGCAATAGTCCTCTCACAATTGGACTACTGTAACAGTCTTTATATAAGTGTGCAAGAAAATCATGCAAGTAAGCTGCAACTGGTGCAGAATGCTGCAGGCAGATTGATCTTGAATCTACCCAAATTTCATCCAATTTCCCATGGGTTCTGAAAATGACATTGGCTTCTGATTCGTAGCCGGGTAAAATGTAAATCCCTTTGCCTTGAGCATAAAGGACTCTACAATACAGGTCCAGAATTTCTTAGGAATGCTTTTCGTTGGCACATCCCTAATTGATCTTTACGTTCCGCAAACTCCAACACTTTAGTGAGCCCTAAAACCAGGTAGGCATACTGGGAAAGGGAGGAGCATCATATTATGCACTACAAAGCTAGGGAATAGCCTTTAAGCCCAAATTAGAGCTATTCCATCAGTGTTGGCATTTAGGAAAGAGATTGAGACATGGCTTTTTTAAATAATTAAGTGCACTATATTAGCATGCTCAGCTTTCAGTCAGCGCAAAGATACCCTTGGGTATTCGCACGCTTTAGAAATTTCTCACGTATTCCTCCCCACACATTTGCACTCACTCCTTCTCACTAGCTCTCTATCACTCTTTCTTACTTATTTAGACTCATCATTCTAATTCTTACTGACTCACTCATACTGAAACACACTTGTACTCACTATTACTTCCACTCACCCATTCTCACTCACTTATGCTCATATGCTCCCATTCACACAGTGATTTACGCTCACTCTCACTAACATTCACTCTTGCTTTCACTCACTGATGCACACTCACTCTTATTTTCACTCACTGTCACTATTTCTCGCTCACTTTCATTTTCTCATTTTCACTCACTGTTACTCACTCACAGTCATAAAATCTCACTCGCATTTTGTTGCAAAATCATCCTTGTGCCCTGTGCACCCATTTCTTTGCTGACTGTTACTGGTGGTAGCTGACTCTGACTGTCCCTGGGCTCTGCCTGACCAGGCCCAGGGCCAGTGCTATGCTGAAAAAGACACTTAGAATACAGTGAAAACACCTACATGCACTAGGGTTATGGTACCCCTATGATTGTCATGACCTCCCCTATAAAGCCCTTGTACATAATAGGGCAAGGGGATTAAAACAAACTTTGAGTAGCTAGTATATAATAGTGCATTGCAGTTTAGAGGCCAACAGCCCTTTCTGTGCTTTCATGTGAGCACTGCTGAAGCCCGAGGTCAGATTAAAAGCAGCCCTGTGTTGCAGGGCTGCTTTTAAAATGCAAATTGTGCCCAAACCCGACTTCGGTGTTTGGGGCACTTAGAGATTAATAAACTACAATGTGATGGCATATTAGGTAACTCCAGTGTCTCGCCTAGGTGTCCCAGGGGTAGGGTGTCAGGTATTTATAAGGAGGGTCTTTATAAAATGTTTTTATATTCCCAGGGGTTAGTGAAATTGCACATTCAACTGCCCACATTGTAGTAAAGTGCTTCACAAAATCGAATTTTGTGCTAATAGCACTGTGGAGTGCGGATCTGCAATATATCTACATATTCAGAAGCCCTAAAGTCTCCCCTACATATCCCTGGGGTGTGGGGTCCTGTAGAATATAGGCAGGGTCCTTATAGAAGATGTTTTATAAGCCCTGGTGTTGGGAAAATGGCCCAAGTCATGTTTCCCGCTGCAAATCCCCAGCCACATAGGTTAACATGGCAAGACGTTATTAAACATTAACTAACGTTAAGGAGGTCATAAAAATATAATTCAAGGACTACCTAGAACGGTACTGATAAATCCAACAATATGCTGTTGTTGGATTTTTCCTAAAATGCACAGACAAGAAAATATAGGACTTTCTTGTCTGTAAGCCAAACTTCAGCCTTCCTGTGGTCTGTCCTGATTGGTCAGAGTTAAGTGGATTAGCCAGGCTGCTTTGATGAGGTGATAAGTAGACCCTGGGGTTAAAGAGCCATTCTGTGTGGCCAGGGTTCTACTACATAGGAATGCCAGAGCAGGGGGAGGGGTTATAAACAATATCTGCAATAGAAGGAGGAGACAGGCAAGGGAGGCCAGTTTCATTTACACCCCTACTCTCTGAACCCAACAAGATGGCAGGATTAAGGAAGAAACAAGCAGATGCAAGGAGGAAGGGACAATAGCCAGCTCTTGTCTCTCGGTTGGAAAATCAGCCCTGTTGAATTTTGGAGAAACGGTGGTCTCTGGGAGACAATAGTGCCACCCTTTGGAGGATATGGGCATACTCTGGGGTGTTGCCCTGCACGTTATTGAACAGGAGTGCCCTCCTGCTTGACCCATAGAACTTGGAATAAGTATCTGAGAGAAGAAGGATTGCCAAGATGGAAGCTTGATTTGCCCCGTCAGGCCCTGCACTCTTAAAAGACTACACCTGCTGCATTATCTGGAACTACAGCACTTTAGATGTACCTTGATTCAAGAGGAATAGAAAGGGGACACCAAGCTGGAAACTTGATTTGCACCATCAGGCCTTGTATTCTGACAGACTGCGCCTGCTGCATAATCTGGAACTACAGCCCTTTGGATATACCTTGATTCAAGAGGAATAAAGTGTGCACTCCCTGCACGCTATAGGCTAACAGAGCTAACCTGCATCCACTCCATTAAGAGTCCCCTGCCTGGAGTGTATCCAGAGGACTTTTATGGATGTTGCACAGGTGCATTGTGGGAATTGTGATCCCAACCTTTCAAGGACCATCTTGGAGATTCCAGACCCTTGGATTGTGTTTCAGACACTTTGAACCCTCAGTGAATTCGGCCTGCTGGAGGAGGCTGCATGATGTCTGGTGAGAAGTCCTCTAGAAAAGTTTCTAAGTGTGAAGCTAAAATATTGACTGGGGCCTCCCGCTTAGTGTATCCGACCAGTGCTCCATCGTTGTCAGCTTCAAACTTTGACTTTGTCCCAGTCAGAGGCGACTAAATTTACGGAAGTGGCACTACTGATTTCTAAGTGCTAGAAAGTATTTAATCTTTAAAAATCCATATCTCTAGTTACCTTCAGTGGATTTTTTTGTTTTGGTGTCATTTTAAAAATAAAAGAAGTCCTATTTTTAGGTCAAGCCTAGAGTTGCAGGGCATGCGCTGCTCGCCTTGCGAGGCGTGCAGAATTGAGTATGGTGTGGAAGCTCCGCCCACTCTCCGCCCATGTTTTTTATTGGCTCAGGTCCTTAATGCTGCCTTCCATGGCTACTGGCCCCATTACTTTCAGCACTATTTTGTTCCTGTGGCTCCCCCCTCCCGCAGTCTGTGACTTCTCGGCCCACCACCACCCCTCGCACTCCTGTTTGTGCCGTTTTTACCACCTGCACTCCCGTTTCAAATGCAATAGGACTCACATAAATAACCCTGTAGTGGGGACGCGTCTGTGCCACCCGCACCATACATGCACGTTTTGGGGGGACACTTGCATCCCCCCCTGTGACCGACTCGTAAGGCTATGGGTGAAAGGGGGTCTGGCGTGGACCCCCGAAGTCCGCTTCCTGGAGCTTTTACGAGTCGGAAACTCCGTCTCGATCCGGCTGTCCGAATCGTGCATCGTACTGGCTTGGTCGGAAATCGCCTCTATTGCATGGCACGGTTCGCTTACGGCCAACACGTACGGAGTGATCCGGAAACGTCTCGGTCGGCGATTTCACATTTCCCGTATCATACTTGCTCGCTCGTACAGTTGTACGAGTTGGTTGGAAAACACGTGTCCGGCTCGTACTTTTCTCGGCTGGATCGCGTTCGGACCTATTACGAGCGAGATCGGAATCGGCCCCTTAATGTACCAAAAAATGGCTAGAAAATGAGGGCAGGCCCGACACCCATAAGGGAGAGGCACCCTTGTCTTCTTGGACCCAATTTTACTATCTCCAAGATCCGGAGTCGTAATGGCAGTACCCGGGGTCACAAGGGTCAAGCCAGTGGTTGAAGCTGCAACCCCTGGTGACACCTACCTGGTGGGGGCAGTTGGAGGTGGATAGTTTAGCTGTATCAGTGTGGAATGAGTGAACATAGGAGCATTTGGGAGAAGGGTTTAAAGCAGAAAGGAAGCAAGACCAAGGGAAAATACCTGCGGAGGAAAAAGAGTAAGGCAGGAACTGGAACAAGGTCAGTGAAATCTCTTAGCAGGTTTTATACTGAGGAAGTTGTTTAGGCACTGCTCTTTTAGGGTTGTGCATTATTTATAGGCTTTTCATGAACGCAAAATGGTCTCAGGAGATCTGGCTGGTTGTGTGCTTAGAGAGCCCCACCAGAGTGATCTGCACTATAAATGCAGACTGTACTTGCCAGTGACTTCCAACTCCCTGCATAGTGCTGTTGCTTTATGGTGCCAGCGCTGTGTACACTGCCCCATACCACAATGGCCGCAGCCTCCACAATGCCCATCCTTGCTGCTGCAGTCTCCTAATGCCACCAGTTTGCATGTGGAAAGGCTGTATGCATCAGAGGGGCAAGCACTGCATGCAATGGGGTGGGTAGATTGAAGAGAGGAAAAAACAATGAAGCTCACTTCTATCACTCATTTTTTCAGCAATGAAAGTTTATCATCCAGATGTATTACCTTTTTCATTGCACCAATGTATTTCAGACTTCTAAACGTTCTGGCCGATAGAAACCAATAGACTTACAAAATATAGGCGTGCCATTATTTGTAGCACATATGGTGCTCACAAACATCTACAACTGATTGAATTTGTTTAAAGGGGTTTGTCAACAATAAATTACACTTTACCTTGTGAGCAAGATACTTGGGTTTTTAAATTATGGATGGCTATGAGGCTACTAATTTCTGTATTTGGTTGGGTGTCAATTAACTGCTTCCTTGCTGTTGCTTCTGCAGGTTCTTCAGGTTTTTTTTCTCATCTTAACTCTTTGTTAAAAGTATCAACCTTACCATATATGTTGGTTTAGAGAGAAAGATATGTTAGTCATTGTGACATATCAACATCTCTCTCTCTTTGCCTCTCTTGCTTTTGAAGACACACTTTTTCTCATTCAACATTCCTGCAAATAAATGTTTAGAAGTTTTCTGAAGACATTACTTAAACTCAGGTAATCAAACAACTCCAAAAGCTTACACAATTGATTGCATAATTTCCAAGGTCTGGTGTCATTCTCCATTGACTCCTGCGGATAAAACTTAGGGGTCTATTATGATGGTGGGCGAATTTATCGTGTCGGCAAATGGGACCGCCCGCCGTGTGTGCAGCGGTCCCGCAAATCCAAGTAGGATGCGCCCGCCACACTGGCAGGCGCATCCTGCATTTTTAACATTGCGGCAGGCGGTGCTTTCAGCAGCACCCGCCGCAATGTTAAAAAGGCATTTGAGCATTTGCATGCACAACGTGGCAGGCACTACGTTGTGCATGCAAATGCAGGGTAGTACCATAGGTACCCCCCAAGTGCACCCCCACAACCCCAGCACCCTGGGGGCCCGCACTGGGCCCCCACATGCAGACTCCACATGCCTTTCCATGATGGCTATGCTGCCATGGAAAGGCACTTCACCGCCTGCATCTTGATATGGATGGCAGTGTCTTGCAGACACCACCACCATATCAATCCCCTTTTCTGCCCGGTCTTCTGTTAGACCAGAGGAAAACCGGCGGATGGTCTTTCCGTCCGCCAGGATTCCCCCCCCGCCATCCTAATATGACGGGGGGAAATGGGAGGCGGGCGGTGAATAATGGTGGGCGGATCGCCACCGCCATACGGGCGGTGGTGATCTGCCCGCCATTATAATAGACCCCTTAATGTATAATGAAGGTTCACAGGAGACCAATATCAACATGAACAACATTTCCAGGATTGCTAATGCAATAGATGCCCCTAGCAATGATTATGTGTAATCAATCGTAAAAGATGATCAGAAGCTCACATTACATCAACTATTTTGCTACCCATTGCTTGCTTTAGGGCAATGCCAGCTGTAGACTTTGTGGGCTATTTAAATGTGTCTGACATTCCCTCAGTCCTATTAAGAATGTACACCTGGAAATACATTTTAAATAGACTGGACAAACAGGACATCCACAGATATGTGGATGATGCCCTGCATGGGTCAAACTGCAAATCAACTGCTTTGTCATTTCTGACATCTGATTGCTGAGTGAGTCTTACCTGTTACCTCCACAAATGTTCTAGTGTGGTTAGAAGCAATATCTTGCAGATGTTGTGCCACTAGGAAATCAAGAAAAGGATGAGCACTAGGCTGTATTACTTTTTGTCACTTCTTTGATTAGCTGAAATTAAAAAAATCTATTTCTCATTGATTAGTATGAGAGAGCGATTGCTGACATATATATTAACCTTTGACTGACTCAACGCGACATTCAAGTCCTACATCTATATCCAATAGTGCAGGTTGACTGAGAGCAATCCAACTGAAAGCCAGAGAATCTGGATATTTATTGGAAAACATTCACTTACAGCTCTACAATTAAGACCTGCCATACATCCAAATGATGTAGGGCCTTATTTAAATATGGGTAGTAGTGAGATATCCTCTGAATATTGAAAAAAGTCCCACCAACCATCCAGACTTTAGAGGTCACAGAAATTTGATGTTTCTGTTGGCTCTCTCAGAACTACCTTTGTGATAGGCCGGCTGGTCCAAATCTATCAGCTCCATGGAATCGTAAAAGCTGCTACTCTTCTTAGAAAGGGTTCCAATGCTTTGTGTTATGTGTTTTTCCATACTTGGTCTGCCATGCCCAAAACGTTGGTACCCAGGCAGAGGGGTTTCCTTTGAGCTGCAAAAAAACTCCCAGCATGTCCGGGACACTGAACGTTTTTCTAAAACAAACCCCACTTTTGTGGGTTTGACAAAAAAACTTCCTGCTAAGTTTAAAGATGTACCGCCCAGTTTGTGGGCAACAGGCGACACAGATATGGGACTGTTACTGATACCGCCGGTTTCCATCCAAGTTAAAGACAATGCTATCTTGCCTTGCATCTTTCCTTATAAAATACCGCAGGCTGGTGAGTGAGCTTTATTGCAAATTGGAGAGGATTTGATTGAGAAAGGTGTGGTTGAGGAGACGACTGCTAATATTTGTAATACCTCTATTCTCCCCATTCTCAAACGGACACCTTCTGGTTCCTCTGCTGATCATGCATATGTTTATCGTTTTGTGATTGATTAGCGCAAAGTAAATAAAATAGTAGTTCTCCAGTTTCCTGCGGACCCTGACATTCCAACTCTTTTGACAATGATTCCTTCTACTGCTTAATTCTTCTCTGACACTGATTCGAAAAATGCATTCTTCAGTGTTCCTATCCATCCAGATAGCAGGTATTTGTTAGGTTTTACACTAGCTGGCAGAAGTTTTAGATTCTGTTGAGCTCCTCAGGGCTATGCTGCGAGTCCAAGTATCTATAGTCAAGCTTTAAAGAGCCGATTCGATTCCCTGTCTCTTCCTATAGGTAATGTATTAGTATAGTACATTGAAGATCTCCTCATCGCTTCTGACACAGAACAAGGCTGCAGGAATAGTACAGATAAATTATTGTTGCATTTGGCATGGCACCGGCATAAGGTGTCCCTTTCTAAATGTCAGCATTGTCGACAGGAGGTCACCTATTTAGGTCCTCTACTGTCGAAGGAGGGTAGGAGATTGCCTAATGAGCACATCAGTACCATTGTTAAAATGCCCGTTCCACAAACTCAGAAAGAAGTGTGCTCTTTCATAGGTATCACTTCTGTCGCCAGTGGATACCTAACAACTCTTTATTAACCAAACCCTCGCTTGCACTAACTAGGGGTGGGCGGAATTTGCGAAATTAACTTTCGCAAATTATCGCGAAAATGTTTAAAATTATCGCAAACAAGTGGAAATATCCCGAAGATGCGGAAGTTTTTTTCCCGCATGTTCGCGAGATTTTCTGCATGGTTGCGTGGTCGCCAACTTACCCATGTGGTTGCTTGCGGGCGCGGCCATCTTGTTTTGAGTTGTCTCGCGGTGCATGATCGCGAGAAGAAAGACGTGATCGCGCGACGCATGACGTCACTGCGGGCGCGAACTGTCGCGAGACAGCGCAAATGGGTAAAAACAATACAACATCTCATGGAGAACGCGACCGGATCAAGAAAACTTGTCTGCGAACGCAGGGATTCAGGTAAAGCGATCGTGCGCACGCGAGAATGTATTATTTTACAGCGCGAGCAAGAAACAAATTATCGCCAAGCTGCGGAAACCGGAAATTTTGACATTTTCGCGCTCTCCGCGGAACGCGAAAATGTCAAATTATCGCAATTTCCGCGAACGGAACGAAATTTTCACCCAGGCCTAGCACTAACCACTAAAGATGTGCATGAGCCCAACTTGGCTCCCTGAATGTCAGCAGTCTTTCGAGCAACTAAAAAGTGCACTTTGATCAGCTCCAGTGCTTGGCACGGCTAACCACAGCAAGTCATTTGTATTTTATGTCCATGAGGCAACTGGTTGTGTGCTTTCGGTTCTAAAACAAACATGTGGAGATAAGCAATGACTGTGTGCTTATTTCTCAGCTGTTCTTGACCCTGTTGCAAGTACCCTCCCGAGCTGTCTAAGAGCGGTAGCGGCCGTGGCCGTCTCGATAAGACAATCGGCTGGACTTGTGCTTGATACTGACCTCACAGTCATGGTACCCGATGCTGTGGATACACTTTTAAATTAGACCAAGCCACAGCACCTCACCAGTGCACGTCTGACCGGTTATGAATTGATGCCATTTGCAAAACACATCACGATCAAAAGTTGTGCCATTCTGAACCCAGTCACGTTACTACCCCTCCCTTCTGAAAATGATGAAAATGAGAAACATGATTGTATCTTCCGGACAGAAAAAGAGACTAAGGGAAGGGTAGACTTGACTGATGTTCCCTTATCTGACCCACAAGGGGAACTATATGTTGATGGCTCTTGTTTCAAATCGCCACATGGCACTATAACCTGCTTATGCTAACACTACATTGCATAAAGTCGTAGAGACATCACAAGTCCCTTATCAGTCAGCCCAAGCAGCTGAGTTAGCCGCCCTTATTCGAGCTTGTGAATTGAGCGAGAGACTGGTTGTCAATATTTATACTAACAGCCAGTATGCCATCGGGTCGCACACAACTTTGGGCGACTCTGGGCTGAGAGAGAGTTCCTTACTTCCCATGGTACAATGATCCAGCATGGTCACCTTCTATTGGGGCTTTTGTCTGCTTTACCACTCCCTAAGAAGTTGGCAATAGTGAAGTGTAGTGCCCATAGGAAAATTACTGATGATGTAGGTAGGGGAAATGCTTTTGCTGACCAGACAGCTAAGGAAACGGCACGGACCAAAATGAAGAAAGTGTTTGTAGCAGGTCACGCTAGGTGGGTGCCTGAAGTTACTATGTTAGAGGATATGCTTGAGAACGTGAAGGAGATACAAAGTGAGGCTACAATAGAAGAATTAGCAATATGGCAAGAAATCACAGAACAATTGAACGATAACGGATGTTGGATTGACAGGTCGGGGAAACAGAGATTGATTTTGTTAGATGCATATGTTCTCCCTTTGGTCAGAATGGCCCATGGCCCATGGCCCATATCAGCTCTAAAGGTATTTTCAAGTTGTTAGAACCTGTATGGCACAATGACAACATTCCAAAAACAGCTGTACATTTAGCGAAGTACTGTATGGTGTGTATGATGCACAATCCTGGAAAAGGTAACCCTACGACACCCGGTAATTTTGCACCACCTACTTTTCCCTTTGACGTCCTCCAGATGGACTACATAGAGCTAGACAGGTGTAATAATTTGAAGTATGTGTTGGTGGTTGGCTGTGCATTTAGAAAATGGGTTGAGCCTTACCCCACTGAAGACAATCCAGCAGTTACGACTGCAAAGGTACTCCTGAAGGAGTTATTTTCTAATTTTGTCTTGCTCCGTTTGATTTGGAGTGATAACGGAAGTCATTTTAATGCCAAGGTCATTCAGCTTATTTGCGATGGTTTGCACATAAAACAGAAGTTTCCTGCTGCAAACCACCCACAGTCAGCAGGTTTGGTTGAGAAGTACAATGGTACTCTCAAAATGAAATTGGCAAAGATTCAGGAGACAACAGGGTTACAGTGGCCTGAAGCTTTACCATTAGCTATTTTATCGACAAGAACAACAGCACATTGTAAGACAGGATTGTCACCATAGGAGGTGGTGTTTGGACGCCCAGCAAATGTCTGGGGCGTACCGCACCATCACCGTTTTTCAGGTATTGAGTACCCGTTATTGATCGATTACCTTTGCCAGTTAACTGAAAATGTGCGTTTTATTCACCAACAAGTCCGGGTATCCCTGCCAGACATACCAGCGGGGCCCAGACATGATATCCAGCCTGGCGATTGGGTTCTCATGCGCAACTTCCAGCAGAAGAAGAGTTTGGAGCCACGGTGGAAGGGGCCAGAACAGGTCCTCCTATCCACGCGCACTGCTGTGAAGGTTGCTGGACGAAAGAACTGGGTGTACACTATCCACTGCTGTAGGGTCCCTTTGCCCTTGCCCTATGACCAGTGGATGAGGGAAGAAATTGGGGACTCTGAATGCTAGAAGGTGCCTCAGTATGTCCCCTTTGGTGATGCACTGCTGACTTGGACCCAAACAGAAAAGGAGAATGATGATGTGTTAAATGCAGCGGTTCCCCCTGAAGTAGTAGCTATTAAGGAGCCGCTGTTTGTTGATCCAATGGTGCCTGGGGCAGCCAGGTACAATTTGCGTCCTCAGTTGAGAAAAGGTGCACAAAAGGAGAAGTCAGATTAGATAGAGATGGACTGTGTAAGTAAGGTGTACTTTGTGATAGTACCAACGGAATTAGTTTAGGGTGATGTGAGACTTGTGCACTGATTGTTTTTTACATTGGACAGGATAAATTGAACATGCTCCTTTGTAGGAGGGTGCATTATCCTGATTGGCGTGGGATACATCAAGAGGTTAGGACTGAGCAAACTCCACCGCTGGTGCTCAAGAGTGCCAAAGTTTGATGAACAATAGGATCCTGTATCAATGAGGCTCTGACGGACACTGGGAATACTTACCTTTCCTATCATTTTTGTTGCATTTCTTTCCTTGCTTAATAATGCATCCCTTTGGTCAGCCTATTGATGAGAAGGAACAGCCATTTACACCACCACGTTTAACAAGGGGTTGGTCGATAAAGAGTAAAATTATTTTAATATTAATTGTTGTGATTGTACTAGCAACAATATTTGGAATATCCTGGTTTTTAGAGGAGAAATTCCCTGTCCATTCCTTGGTTGGTACAACTGGTGACTAGTCCTAATATCGATTTTCTAATATCGATATACAATAATATCGAGTTTAGTGTATCGACAATGCTAAAATATCGATGTTATTGATATCGATGTAAAAACATTGTAATAAAATATATTGTTTTTTAGTTTTGTGTAAAATATCGAAAACAAATATAGAAAGTATAAAATATAGATTTTTCTAAATATTGTTATAGTATTATTTTATATTAAATATTGTTGTTTTTTATGTAATAATAGTTGTTGAATTTTTTTTAAAAAAAGTTTTGTAATAGAAATGTTAGGAGCGGGATGTTGGGTTTTTAGGGGATAAGTGTGGGGAGTATTTTTAAATAATTCAAAATCAATTTTATAACTTTTAAATATTTGAAATTTTTTATTATGAAATTTTGTTTTAGGAGCGGGATTTAGGGTTTGTAGGGGACAAGGGTGGGGACTGTTTTAAAAAATTTAAGAAATAAAATGTTCAAGTTTTAAAATGAATTAATTGAAATGTAAAATTTGTTTTAGCATTGGGATGTTGTGTTTTTAGGGGATAAGGGTGAGGAGTGTTTTAAAAAGAATGAACATGTTTATAAATTAATGTATTAATTTAAATTGTACATTTTAAAAATAGAGTTATTAGGAATGAGATGTTGGGTTTATAAGGGATGGGTTTGGGAAGAATTTAAAATTTGAAAAATTAAATTAAAAATTAAATTGAAATTTAAAATGTTATTTGAAATATTTTATTTATGAGTGCTAATTTGTGTTTATAGGGAAGAGGGCTGGGGAGTGTCTTAAAATATAATGTAATTTTTATTACATTTATATATATTTTTTAAAAATATATTAGAAAAATATTAAAAACAATTAATTAATTTAAAATGGAATATTTAATGTGTGTACATTTTATGAATGTATAGAATTTTGAATATACAATTTTAAATATTTTTTATTTTTAAGTAATAAGAATGGTAAAAATATTGGTGAAAAGAATTAATGTAAATGTGCATTTACTAACTATATTTAGTCAATGTATTTGAGTTTATTAATAGATTCAAATATTTAATTCTATGTAATTTATATAATGAGAAAACAAAAAACTAAGTTGTTTTGTTTCATAATATTTATTGATTATATATTATTAGTAATATTTAATTTTAAGAAATATTTTTTAAAAATTGAAATAAATCAAAATTGAGAGTAGGGGTTTTATCAATTATTTATTATGTATAATATGTTATAATTTAATTTATTAATGTGTAGTGTACAGCAAATTCCATTATTTTATAGTAACTGGAGGAGTAATAGTAAATTATATAGTTTTATTAAAAAATATATTTCTTTATTTAATATTAACTGGAGTGGGAATAGTAAATTATATATCTTTAGGGGCCGATTCTGATCCGGGTCGGAAAGCACTCCGACCGAGTCGGATCCGGAGTGTTTTCCGACCGAGCCGAACCCCTAGAGTCCGACCGAGCGAGTACGATGCGCACGTATGCTGTCGGACTTGGTTCGGTCAGACTCCAATAGAAGTCAATGGGAGCCAGTTGTACAACTCATACATGCGCTCCCATTGACTGAATGGGTACATCTCGAACAAGTGTGCCCCCAACAGTGGGCACGTGTCGGTGCCATCTGCACCGTACATGCCTGTGTTGGAGAGACCCATAGGTCTCCCCCTGTGTCCGAGTCATAGGGCTTCGGGTGTCAGGGGGTCCGATTCGGACTCCCGAAGTCCGACTCCGGGAGCTTTTGCAAACTGGACACTCCAGCTCGCACAGGCTGTCCGACGCCTGCATCGTTCTGGCTCGGTTGAAAATCACATTCATTGCACGCCACGGTTAGCTTCCGACCGAGACGTACGGAGCGGTTCGGACCCGGAAATGACTCGGTCGGTGAATCTCACGTAGCTCGCATCATACTTGCTCGCTCGTACAGCTGTATGAGTCAGCCGGAAAACATGCGTACGGCTCGTAGTTTTTCCGGCCGGATTGCGTTTGGTGCCCTTCCGGCCCGGATCGGAATCGGCCCCTTTGGAGCCAATTCCGATCCGTTAAAAAATATTTCCGTACGACTCGTATCTGTATTTTTTTCCGTATGAATCGTACAAGTCACGTCCGACCCGTGAAGTACGATTCGTACGGGAAAAAGTACATACGGATCGGCCCGCTCCGTACGATTTGTAGTGGGAAAAGTTGTACGAAACGTACCCGGACACTTTTCGGTATGATTCGTAAAAAGACAGTCCGAGCGTACAAGTACGATCCGGACCGGCTATCCGATTTACAAGTCGTACGGAAAGCGGCCCGTACATGGGGAATGACTCTACCTGCTACGAAGCGAAGTTTGTACGACTCGGAGCCTGGGAAAAGTTGTTCCCGGGGTACAAGTCGTACAGGCCGCCCCCGTATGTATGCACTGTATCCCCACCACCCAGCGTATGTACGTACCGTACCCCCACCACCCCTGTATGTACGCACCGTACCCCCACCCCCGTATGTACGCACCGTAACCCCACCACCCCCGTATGTACGCACCGTACCCCCACCCCCATATGTACGCACCGTACCCCCACCACCCCTCGTATGTATGCACCGTACCCCCGCCCCCGTATGTACGCACCGTACCCCCACCACCCCCTGTATGTACGCACCATACCCCCACCCCCGTATGGACGCACCGTACCCCCACCACCCCCAGTATCTACGCACCGTACTCCCATCCCTGTATGTACGCACCGTACCCACACCACCACCGTATGTACGCACCGTACCCCCATATGTACGCACCGTACCCCCACCACCCCCAGTATGTATGCACCATACCCCCACCCCCGTATGTACGCACCATACCCCCACCACCCCTGTATGTACGCACCGTACCCCCAGCGCGGGGTACGGTGCGTACATACAGGGGGTGGTGGGGGTACGGTGCATACATACAGGGGTGGGGGTACGGTGTGTACATACGGGGGTGGTAGGGTACGGTGCATACATACGGGGGTTGGGGGGGCCTGTACAACTCATACCCCTGGGGAATCAGCTTTTACGGCTGTTTTTGGCTCCCGTAAAAAAAGAGCCGTACGGAGTGCCGTAGGGACGGATCGTACTTGCTGGGCCGTAAAACGCTGCATACATACATACGGACAGCGCGTACAGGCTGTTCCGGATCTGATTCGTAGGGTTTTTTTACACATACGGTCTTTTGTACGATTCGTACGGAAATAGGCTTTCTGTACGAATCATACTTCCTAGGTTGTACGGACAGTTTACCGGGTACGAGTCGTACGGAGAAAACGCTCCGTACGACGATTCGTAGGGCCTTTTTACCGGATCAGAATCGGCACCTAAGCGTCAAGCACCTTCTTTGACTTAATAATAACTGGAATGTGAATAGTAAATGATATAGGTTTAGTGTCCATCACCTTCCCTGACTTAATACTAACTGAAGTGGGAATAGTACATTATATTTTTTTAGTGTCAAGCACCTTCTTTGACTTAATACTAACTGGAGTGGGAACAGTAAATTATATAGGTTTAGTGTCCAGAACCTTCCCTGACTTAATACTAACTGGAGTAGGTATAGTAAATTATATATCTTTAATGTCTAGTACCTTCCCTGAGTATATATTAACTGGAGTGGGAATAGTAAATTATATATGTTTAGTGTCCAGCACCTTCCCTGACTTAACACTAACTGGAGTGGGAATAGTAATTTGTATATGTTTAGTGTTCAGCACCTTCCATGACTTAATACTAACTAGAGTGGTAATAGTAAATTATATATCTTTAATGTCCAGCACCTTCCCTCAGTATATATTAACTGGAGTGGGAAAAGTAAATGATATCTGTTTAGTGTCCAGCACCTTCCCTGACTTAATACTAACTCGAGTGGGAATAGTAAATTATATATCTTTAATGTCCAGCACCTTCCCTTAATATATATTAACTGTAGTGGGAATAGTAAATTATATATGTTTAGGGGCCGATTCCGATTCTGGCCGCAAAACGAACCGACCGCCACGGACCAGGGCCGAATACCGACCGAAACGTACCAGCGCCGTACGACCTGTGCACAACTCCAACTATATAAAGGACTACAATCACTACCATCATCCCTTGCAAACAGGAGACACAGCCAGCAGCAAACACCACTACACAGCAACCACAGACACACTCACAACTCCCCCATCACACAACTCACACACCATCAGCACCTCATACAAAAGCACACATACATACACCCAGCAAAACCAACACCAACCCACCCTCACTTGCACCCTCACACACACATCCCTCACCACCACCACCCATCACCATGCCCCCAAAGAAGAATCCAAAGTTCACAGATAGTGAGTTAGAAGTGCTGGTAGATGAGATCATCAGAGTAGAGCCACATTTGTTTGGTACATTGGTCCAAAGGACCCCCATCTCACAGAAAACCAAGATGTGGGCGAGGATTGTGGACAAGGTGTACGCCCAAGCACCAGCAAGGCGCACAATGGACGATATCCAGAACAGCTGGCATGACGTGGGCAGGAGGGTCAAGAAACTCATCAAAACAGATCCCGCCCTGAGTCAGTGCACTGGCGGTGGCCCTCCCGCCAAACCAGTCTACTTCAGGACCTGGGAGGAGAAGGTGCGGGACATCCTACCACCAGAGAGCGTCCATGGCCTAACAGACATACCAGAGCCTGGTGAGTACACAAACAACATACCCAAGATTGTGTGGCAAGGGGACAGTGAAACCATGCACCGTAAGCAAAGCTACACTAACCAATAGATAATCAGCCCAAGATGTGTATGCCAGTCAGACAAGCACAATAACTGCCATCTCAGAGTGACTGGGAACTGTGTCATGACATGCACCAACCTACAAACAAATAGAGAAAGCCAGTGGCACAAAGCCAAATAGACCCTGCCAGACAGTTTGCCACCACAACCACACCACCTCACAGTACAGCTGACTGTCAGGAAGGAATAGTGGGGATGCAGGTGAAGTGAGTGTATCCAAAAGCATGATGGGACCTGTAGTCACAGATAATGCTCCCCCTCCTGATTGGCCCATCAAGACCTCTCTGAAACATGCCCACATCACAGGGAGTGGAAAATGACTGACAAGATGTCTGACACTGGGTCCTGCTGTGGGGAGCACAAGGCCCTGCTCGGGGTTGTGTGCAAATCAGAAGCAGGACACCACTGACTGACATCCTGAAAGACAACTGGCACGCCATGCAATGGAAGCACGTTTCATGATGGGAAGGAGGATTGACAGCCCTGACCATACTTCCCAGCATGGGAAAACACCCCCCCCTCAACACAAACTCCACACAACTCACCGGGTACAATGCATTGACACACACCTCATTGAAATATCAGCAAAAGATACCCCGTACTGGGTGCTGCTGTGTGAAGCACAGGGGCTTACTTTGGACTTGTAGCCAAACAAACACCAGGACTTCACAGTCAGCCATCTTGCCATTGCTGTCACACCCCCTCACAGGGAAGCAGAGTCAAGAGGGAGGAAGTATGGGCATGCTGGGAAGGGGGGTGTAGCCAAGAGTATGATGGGACTTGCAGTCACAGACAACCTACACCCACCCACGTTGCCCAGCAAGATCAAACTGAACCATACTCGCCTCACAGGGAGTGGGAAGGGACTGAAAAGATGTCTGACACTGGGGTCTGTTGTGGGGAGCACAAGGCCATGCTGGGAAATGGCCAAAAACAATATCAAACTCTGTCCGTGACCAGCTGGGAAAAAGCAGTGTACAGGCAGGCATCTGTTCGAAAAGTAGAAAAAGTCATGTTTGTGAACCATCAATGCATGTAGAAACATAAATCACATTGTGTGTCTATTCCAAACACAGGTGGTGCTGGGCACCCAGCACCAAATGATGAGGATACCCAGTCTCAGACTCTGGCGGACACTGAGCTCTCTGGTCTGACTCTCTCACTGTCCTCTTCGGATGACAACGACCAACCTGGCCCCTCCGGTGTGAGACATCATGCAGCACCATCAGCATCAACATCTGCACCCCCTGTACCCACGCGTCCAGCATCTGGACACCGACAGGACATCCCCGCCAACACGGACAGACCAAGGCCAATCAACACCCACAGCACAGGGACACAGGACCCCCCGGAAGCTTCAGCAAACACCACCAGCAACACCACCCAAGGGGCTCCAGTGTCACCTGTGCGTCCCGCCGCTGGTCCTGCCCGTGTGGAGAGGGGTGCTGGGAAGGGGTGGGAGGCACAGGGCGCTCCTTGCAGAGGGGTGTGGACTGCATGATGACCCCCACCTGGCACGCATCTTAGATGCGTACCAGGAAAGCACCGGACGATTTGGCCAGGTGTTGGGGATCTTCAAGGACATGCAACACGAGCAGGTCGCCCACCATGCCCGCATGGAGGCTAAGTGGGATGACATTACTGCGGTGCATCGGGACATACTCCAATGCCTCTGTCAGATCAACACCAACCTGTCCACACCCCCCTGTGTGCCCACAACATATATTGCAACACCATCTGCCAGCGCCGCAGGGAGGGAGGAGGACTCTGGCGGAGAGTCCCCTGCACCGCAGAGGCCTGCACATGAGGATCCCTTCCCCGGAAGAAGAGGGGTTGTCTGAAGAAGGACATGTGAGAGGCAGATGTCCCAGCACATCCCTCAGGGCCTCTAAATCTGTTCTGGACAATGTCCTTTGTGCGCAACACATTCACCTTGTGCAATCGCACACAGCTCGCCCACATGACATGGAGGGTTCATGTTGGGCCGATGTATCAGATGACTGTGGACTTTACTCTGGACATTTCATCTACCAGCACTTCCAACTCCAATGTGAATTCTCAAACCAATGTACAGCACCCACCATCCTGTGCACTTCCCTCACACATGTTTGTAAATAAACTCACCAGTACACCATACTTGCCTCTGTTGTGATTCCAACTTGTCATGTTCAGGGAGATGTCGATCTGCTACACAACACAGTGCATGCCAAATACTTCAACAATGTGACCAAAGTAAGGTGAGTTATGGTGATGTGACACATGTGAGGGAGACACACCACTATCGCAACACAAAACATACTCACCACGGCCATGTTACTCATCACACACAATGATGTTGACCTTAAACGCATTGGCATGCACAGACACAACACCAACCCCAGCCAGTGGTAACAAGTTCACAGGTGAGGTAAGCAGATGTCACTCAGATGTGGGAAGACAAACAACACACATAACAAAGCATAGCACAGGTTCATTACACATCAGCAACACGTTTATTCCACAATAGTTGCACGCTAATTCTACGTAACAGTGGACACACGCCCTCAATGTGTTGGAGAATGGAAGTCCAGGGATGTGTGGTACATCAGTTGATGGGAATTGTCAACTTTCACACTGGTGTTGGCTTCTGGGTGTTGGGGGTCAGTGTTGACCACACAACAGGCAAAGTACCCTGGGAAGGACAGACAAGATACAGTCAAAAGCACAGAGGAACAGGAGAGAAATGCTATACACATGCACAAAACATGTTGCAAGACACCTACACAAACACTAGTTAGCAGTACTACCCTATTGTGGAGTACACACCACCTGAATGGACACATCACAGCACGCATCCAGTCAAGTGGCACACAGACACACTCAGACAGCAACATAGCTGGCACAACACATTCCAGGCTACCTCCATACATTCACATAACAACCCTGGAAACTCACATTCAGGTGAAGAAGTTGTTGATGAGCTGTGAGCGGATGTCACCTTCATCTTCATCATCACTGGCATCTTGGCCCAGGCCGGGATCCTCCACAGGTGCCGGAGGTTGGTCATCGTCATCGTCATCCTGGATGAGAGGCACCTCCTTCCGCACTGCCATGTTGTGTAGCATGCAGCAGACAAGGATTATTTTGCACACCTTTGCAGGCTCATATGGGAGGGCCCCACCGGTCTTGTCTAGGCAGCGAAAGCGGCTTTTCAGGAGGCCGAATGTCCGCTCAATCACCCTCCTGCTCCGACCATGTGCCTCATTGTAGTGCAGCTCGGCTGGTGTCACAGGGTTCCTGAGGGGTGTCAGCAACCACGGCATGTTGGGGTATCCGGAGTCACCTACACACACAAAAATGAACAAGTAGCTGAGTTTTGTAGGAGTGCAGAATACAACATTGACAAACACACACAATGAGAAACAGTCAGTACACACCGACAAGCCAGGCATGCTAAGCTGGCATCTGTGACATCAGCGTTGCAATGCGACTACTCCTCATAATGTAGGCATCGTGCGCAGAACCAGGGAACCGTGCACACACATGTGTGATCGACATGTCAGCAAGACAGACCACCAGAGCATTGATTGAATGGTAGTGCTTCCTGTTACGGTATGCCTGCTCATTTGCCTGTGGTGGTATCAGGGCAACATGTGTCCCATCAATAGATCCGATGACGTTCGGCATCCTCCCCAGTGTATAAAAGGCATCCTTTATTTCAGGGAGTTCAGCTGGGCTCAGGAACTTGATATACAGGTCGAGGAATTGCAACATCCCCTCCAAGACATCACGTAGCACCCGACTAAACATCGTTTGCGACATCCCACCAGCAGTAGCCACAGTGTACTGGAAGGTACCAGTAGCAAAGAAGTTCAGGGCTGCCATCACCTTCACCTCTGGGGTCTGTGCTGTAGGGTATGTCTGGCCAGGTAGCAGATGTGGCGCCAACTACTCCACTAACTCCGTAATCAGTGGCCTGGTGAAGCGGTACCGTCTGATGCAGTCGCGTTCCTGCATGGTTGCAAGGTCTGGGAACGGCCGATGGACAGCTGGTGCCCTGCAGTACAGAGATGAACAAAGGAAGATTGTCAGTTCATCCACCCATGTGGCCATGCCCACGATCAATATCACATGCTAGATCATGACATTGCACAATGTACTGAGGTGTGTGCTGTTGGTCATGGACACATATGTCACCTACAAGACCACCCCCTCACATCTCAATTCCACATGTCCACATGAGTCCCATGTAGTGCAATGGCCAATCATCTGGCTGTTTCACCCAACCTATGTGCTGCTGCAACATTCCAAACACACACCACAGTGACAATTGAGGCCTCATGTCTCCCAGGCATCACAGATCTTTGCCATGCAGAAACCCAGGGTTCCTGTATTGCCACATCAACACAGCAATGGACATGGCGTAGCACGTACACACCACAAGGCAAGCGTAAGTCCCACAGGTAGTGGCCACTGTTGTTCCTGCAGGTCCTACATGTACATCTCTGAGACACACACGACACCCCATCAAGGGTGATGCATATACCACATGGATGTGAAGACTGTCACCCATTGGGCACATTTGATGAGACACATCTGAGACACAACATGCACACAGACTGTGGGTGCACATCAGTATTGTGGCTACAGGTCTCACTGTGACGTACATGCCATCACCCCTAGGACTCAGGGTGTATGTGACCTGTCCTAATCATATCCAACCTGACACTGTGTCCGTGAATCATGCCCATTACTGTACAATTGCACATCACAGTGGTAATGTACACAACACACAAAGGATTCTGCCCCCATGTACACGTGCACAGCCTGGGAGTGGCTGCACAAAGTGCCAGCCAAAAAACCAGATGTGACCCCCCCAAACACCCAGGGAATGCAGCCTTACATGCCATGGGACACTGTGGCCAATGCTGTCGTGTGGTAGGTGTGCACAGGTGTCCCTGGCCATTATATGTGTGTTCCATCCGTATAATAGTCACACTAATGAGGTCCGACGCAGGTGACACTGCGTATGCATTGCACGGGTCATATCCGAGCCGTGCGTACGCTTTGTCATTGAATGCAATGAGGACCGATGCGGGTGACACTGCGTACGCACTGCACGGGTCATGTCCGAGCCGTGCATACGCTTTGTCATTGAATGCAATGAGGACCGACACGGGTGACACTGCATACGCATTGCACGGGTCATGTCCGAGCCGTGGATACGCTTTGTCATTGAATGCAATGAGGACCGACGCGGGTGACACTGCGTACGCATTGCACGGGTCATGTCCGAGCCATGCGTACGCTTTGTCATTGAATGCAAAGAGGACCGACGCGGGTGACAATGCGTACTCATTGCACGGGTCATCTCCGGTCCATGCGTACGCTTTGTCATTGAATGCAATGAGGTTCGACGCGGGTGATTATCATGCATACGCGTCGGACAGGCATAGTCCGAGACAGGCGTACGCCTTGGCCATTGAATCGTATGGAGACGGGTGCATGTGTATATTCAAAATATGCGTTGTACAGTCAGTTGAACGAGCCGGGCGCACCCATTGGCTCCGGACTGTCATGGAGACGGATGCGGATTCAAAACATGTACGAGTTGTGCACTGGAGATTCAGTTGGATGCCTACAACAATGTTGCAATTTCAAGTGTTCCATGAAGGTGAAGATTTGAACGATGCGGAAGGCGTGTACGAGTCGTACTTTTAAATGGATTGGCCAGATTCATAGAATGCAACCGTGTTGGACCTATCACCTGGGACACATGGCACAGATTCTGCATCTGCAGCAGAGATATAAGGCTGGCTGGCCCCCAGGGAGCTCACTTGCCTGCGCTACATGCTCCTGGACCTCATCCCTGCTACCACTGCTGCTGTCTCTGCATCCTCTGGCTCCTGCTATGGCACGTACTCTGGAGAGGGCCCCAGCCTTCACTGAGGAGGAGAACCAGGCCCTGCTGGATGGGCTCCTTCCACAGTACAGCAAGCTCTATGGGAAACCAGGGGAGCAGGTGAGTGTGCCGTCCACTGACTTCCTAATTATGCATGTTGTCTGACTAGCAGTACTAGCAGTGTGTACACCAGTGGCAAGCATTCTCACTGACTACTTTCATCCCCCAAAGTGTGTAGGTACATGTAATGAATAGGTTTCCTGCTGCTAAAGTGCATTATTGCAAGCTTAAACTATCCAGGCATTGTTAACATGTCAGACATGCAGGTGATTTTTCCTTCCCCATGGTTGCACTACCTGTGTAATTAATTTCCCTTTGTGATGATGACATGTATATCCAAATGTGTGCTGCACAAATCTGGGGCATGTGTGTTAATGTACTTTTCACTTTGTCATCCTCACAGGTTGATGCCCACCAGAAGCAGGAGATCTGGCTGACCATCGCCCGGGCTGTTTGTTTTGTGGGGGTCTACAAGCGCTGGATCTGCAACTGCCAGAAGAGGTGGCAGGACCTTCGGGGCTGGACCCGGAGGATAGTTAGAGTCCAGCTGAAGCTGTCACCTCCATGCAGGAGGGGCAGACACCGGACCCTGACTCCCCACATGCTCCGGATACTGGCGGTGGTCTTCCCGGACCTGGTTAGGCAGCTGAAAGCCAGATAGCAGCAGGAAGGGGGTAAGTCCATGCCTAATCTGTGTACTATGTCTGACATGCTAATAGCAGTCTTTTGGCCTGGTCACTCTTCCACATTACATAGGTCTTGTAGTCCAATACTCAGGTCCCTCAATGGTGTGATGCACCCTCCCCATCTGTTCCACAGGTGTGGCCCCTACAGTCTGTTTCTTATATCACTAGGGCACTGTGTCCCTGCAGTCAGCTATGCTTCAGCTACCGGTCAGCATCTGTTCCCATGACTCTGTTGTGTGTTTCATGTGTGGGTCAATTGTTTACACAATGCCTGAGATCTGACATGTGATCTGCGTGTCCCCTTGAGATGTGTTCCAATTGCTGGTCTGACTCGCAACATGTGGCTGGGGTATTCCAAACAAACCCATGCAGCAGGGGACTCCAATTTTGGGGCCTCAGGAGTATGTATATCAAGTATGTCACACTTCCTTAGCCACCTGACTACTGTCCAGGGCCAAACACTGTTTCACGTAGACCTGGCCAGTCATGCCTGCTCAAGGGCATTTTGAAACACTCTGTAATCCCACTCCTGTGTATGAAATTGCAGGTTGTGCTTAGTGACATGTACCCTCAGGTGTCTGCCTCTGTGTCATTAGGGTGTGGCTTGTTGTTATGTACAACTGGGGTGTCCATGATTCAGAGGGTCAGCATGACATCTGAGATGTGACTGTGAGAGACAAGACCTGTGTGACATAGAGGTGTGTGATCATCTGACAGCGCTCAATGGTGTATGCAACTGTGTCCTTCATGCAGCTGGGTTACATGCATGGCAGACTGTGATGCGTTAATGTACAGGGATTTGTGTTTGCAGAGACTCAGATGTATGATTTGCATGATGTGGGGTCTTCTGGGTCCTGGATATGTTGTTTGCATGGGATGGGCATGTGCGCCGGTCATCTGCAGAGTTAGATTTACCCCTGAGCTAGGATTGTGAGTCAGTGCATATTGCTGTTGTCTGGATGCCCTGCCCCTCTGACCGGAGACAGTGTTGACTGACTTTCCAGGCATCCCAGTGCCATGGCATTGAACTTGCTATGAGTGATCCTGCATTGTGTTCAAGTGTGCACCATGCACCCCATTGTGGCATTGCCCATCAGGACATGAGTACATCATAGTGTGTGTTGCTGGCATGCATCACAAGCATGTGAAATGAGCCTCTGCCCATCCCTTCATCCGGACACCTGTCCTGAGTCAGTAGCAAGAGATGTGCTGTGTGTATAGTGACATACTCCTACATGTTCACTTGTTAGCATCCAACATGCAACGGACATATGTGTGAAAGTCAAGGAGGGATATGTGTGCCATGGTTGATGTTGAGAATGACAATTGTCCTATTCTGAACAGTGTTGGCACGTTGAGCTGTGTTCAGCTGATGATGCCAGGGCTTGCCCTGTGATGAGATGTACTCACTGTGGTGTGTGCAGTTGGTGCAGGTGACTGATGTTGTTCTCTTACTTCCTATTCCTATCCAGATACATCTACGGCTACAGGAGGGAACAGCTCCATGGACCAGGAGGAGCCACAGAGCCTTACAGGGACAGAAGGAGAGGAGTCGGGTGGACCCAGTTGCACAGAGTTCGAGTGGAGCCACACAGAGGAGTCGTCAGCACCAATCCCCCAGCTGAGGGCAACAGCAGCTCTGAGGATGACTCCCTTGTGGAGGCGGGTGTCAGCAGCTACCAAACCCCAGCTAGTGAGGCTGTCCCCGCCACGGCCACCACCACCACCACCACCACCCTCCCATCGGCTCCCATCCCAGAGGTCCCTGTGGGCTCCCGTGTTCGTGACATGTATCCTTTGTGCCAGGCACCGCACCCCCTGCCCCTGTGTCCCCTGCTGCCCTGAGTGAGGAGCCTGTGGACTTACTTAGACAGATCCATGTAGGGCAGACGTCAATGCTGAAGGTCCTCCATGCACACGCAGGTCTGTTGACACCACCCGGTGTCATTCATGGAGGGCATTTCCTCGGGCATGTCTGCCCTACAGAGGACCAATCAGTCCATGGCCTCCTCCCTGACAGCAGCAGAGTCCCTCCTCCAACAGTGCCGCACCCTTCCTACCCCTGCACCTCCCACGATTCCTAGCACCCTACCTGTCCCAAGCACAAAAACCCACCCAACAAAGGTCTAGACGTGCACACAAGCAAGTGCAGGGGACCGATACCACACTCACAGGGGCTGGTTTGCAGACACACACAGTCATCCACAACCACTCCGCAGTCCTCCGAGACCTCTCCCTCCCAGCCCCCTTCCCTTACCTCATCTGCAACCCCATCTCCCCAGAAGCTCTTCCTCTATGACCTTGACCTCTTTCCCACCGACCCAGCAGATCCTGATTGCAAGGGGAAGAGGAAGTCCCCACACGCAGATGGGAGTGCCACTCACACCCGGACACCCTCCCCCAGGTGCAGTCAGACAGAGACCCCCACCCGCAAGTCCCCCCGGCGCCAGAAGAGCAAGACCCACCCGCCACCACGCAGCTCCAAGGCAAGGTCTCCGTCCTCCATCCCCCAGGCCACCACTCCAGAGGTTCCCCTGCCACTCCCTGCTCCGGGTTCCCCCACCCACAGATACACCATCCCCAAAATGCTAAGGCCATCCCCCTAGCACTTGCTCCTCCACACCTGGTCAGACGGTTAGTGCCACTGATGTGGGGACCGTGTCCCCCACTGCCCTGCTGACCTCACCTGCCCCCCATTCTGCTCCCATGGATGTAGGCATTGCATTGGAGTCCACGACCATCCCGTCTGACTTGGGCACTGCAGTGGTGAGCCAATCCACTCCATCTGACCTGCCCACTGGAGTTGTGCCGGCACCCACCCCATCTGACTTGTGCCCCACAGTTGTGACAGCACCCACCACTTCAGTCAGCTCCACTGCAGTTGCAAGTGTCTCACCTGCATCCACCACCCCTTCACTGCCTCCTGTCCCTGCGGTGCCTGGCCTGCTCCCATGTATGCCCCTCCGAGAGGATGAACCCGGTCCTTAGCAGTGCAGGCAAGCAAGGTGTGACAGTTGTCACTCTACTTCACTCCTTGGCATTTGAACATGGACTGGCCATTGCCCTTTTGTTTGAACAGACGTTTAACTTTTAATATGCTGAATAAAGCTTTTTTCTTTATTCCTGTGAACTTGATTTAGCTGTACATTATGTTGATGATGTTTAACATGCCCCTGCACCTGTGATGCTTTGTTTACAATGTTGAATACTGATGTGTTGCTGTGAGGTACTCCCTGTGGTCCATGAGATATTTATCCTATGAAGTACCATAAAAATAAACTAAAGGACTATACCTACCAATAGTCCCAATACCATTACCAAATAATCAATCAGTTGGCAGTGAAGAAGGTTCAATTGTTTATTAAACAAAAATACTCTATAGAGGAGCCTCTCCGAACCTCACCCATCAGATGCGCCGAGAAGACTGTTGGCTCGTATTCAAACATGAGGTTATATACTTTTCGGTTCAACACATATAATCACTGTAAAAGGAAAAACACCAGTTGGTTCTCGAGCTCCAGGAAAGGACCATATATGGCACACATCAGACCAGTACAAAGGCTTGAATATCTATTACTGATGAGGTCAGGAGGGGTGACTCCCTTTCGTCTTGGTGCCTGGGAGTGTAGACACTGTGCCTCCAGGAATGCGCTTATCGCCCCCAAAGCCAGATGCGACCTTGAGTCTTAGAACAGTCAAGTAAACAGCCTACCTTCAGCTGCTACCAGGAACTCAAATGTTTGGGGCCTGACAACTGCACGTGATCAACACATGATCACGGCCCGTGCTCGAGCATATGATCATAAGATGGCGTCTGTATGGTTCTCGGCCTACTCTTTTAGCAATAGATATACAGGGAGGAAACAAACGAGTTTCCTCCAAGCAATAGCATATATATATATATATATCAAACAGGGAGTGTACATATAGATGCATCATGCTAACATAATATAGGTCCGATACTCTTTATATACGGGAAATCTACTTTTTTTATCCCTCAGAATGGCCCTTTTAGCATGATGTAGCTAACTAAAACAGTTCAATCTTCAAATATTCCCTCATCAATCTGCATTAGGTCTTTGAGCTCCTGCTGAACTAGCTGAGCTTTTACCGCTGTTGGGGATGGACCAGACACAGAGGAAGTGAGTTTTGTCGCGCAATAAGAGCAACATGTAGGTCCACATTGTACACAAACACAACATGTGAATATGATACCGCCTATACATGTCAGCACCATCAAAATTTTTGATCCCCAAGTAGACAGCAAACCCCAGAACCAACCAGAGAAAGACCACGTACCAGTTTCTACATGTATCTTGGAAGCTAAATGATGTATCTTCTGTATAGCCAAATGAACAGAGGGGGCGGAGTCAGGAATATAAACACAGCAAGAGCTGCCGATCACACAGCATGCTCCTCCTCGATCTGCCAAGATAGCGTCCAAAACCATACGGTTTTGAAGCAAAACAAGTCTGGTCGCCTGTAGCTCTACTGTTATATTGGTCAGTATTCCTGCAGTAGTGTTAATTACCCCTTTAACTACTCTAGACAAACGTCATACTTCTTGGCTAGTAATCATAGTCCCCCAAAAGGGTAACACTTCCTTCATAATGTTGGTGAAATACTGCAGTGGAGTATTGGTCTGACCTCTATCGGTGGTATCTATCACCCTTTTATCTCTCCTAATAAGCACGCTACGTTTATCTAGTCGGTGATCCTTGTGATAATTATAAGGGGCAATATAGACTGGAGGGTACAGGAAGGACAGATAGTAACGTCCAGTCCAACCTCGTGGAAGCCAAGTATAGGCACTTTCTCCACAGACAAAATATACATTAGGAGGGGTTTTACAATGGAGGGCTGCTAAAGGTAACTGATAAGTGTAATTACATCGGTTTTCCCCTACTGATATGTACCCTACTCCTTGAACACAAAACGTAGAGAGGTACTGTTTAATACAGGCACTGGAATAGCCCTATCTTCAGTAACAATACGGTCCTGAAAGTGTCGATAATATTGAGTGAAATTGAAATCAACAAAGTCAAAAATTTCATTTTTCAACCAAGTGGTATTTTCATGCGTCATATACATATTCATACAGGCATTCGGATCTAAGGTTCCCTCTCCATTATTCCCATCGGGGTTGAATCCTTGATGAACCTCAATATCTGCTAAAATCATTTCATAATCTCTCTCTGAAAACCTTCGAGCGTCCACAGTGTAATGCACATACATCATAGAAAGCAATTTGAAGCAAACCTCGCAACTTCCCAGATGAGACAAAGGTAGGGATATAAATAAGTCGTGCTTGTGCATAACAGATGGTAAAAGACCACAAACCCAACAATTTGTAGTATTGGTGGCACTATGTGCTTGATGAAGCATTTAAATGAATGCGTTTTTCACATAGGTCTGACGATGCCTTTCCTTATGAGGGGCTAAAGTATGAAACCCATGTTCCAGAGGTGGGATAGTTGTTCCTAAAACAGTATGCATAGGGTGGCGAAATTCTAAATATATGAATACTCCCAATAATATAATTAGCAATATTGCTATAGTAGCTATAAATGCAATTTTAACACGATTGGTCCAACTAGAAAAAACAGGCTTATATGTAGGAAAAAAACGTGGTACACAAGGACGTTCCTCTTCAGGAACAAAACAAGCAAAGGGATACATGCTTAACTAAAAGTCCAACAATAAACTAGGGCAATGCAGTCCAACCTGCCAGAGGGTGCTTATTTCCTGTGTCCGTTTAGAGCCTCACAGGCAGGCTCCTATCGTTCATCACAGATAATACCAAAACAAACTTCTCACGTTGGAGTTATGCTCTCACACAACCCTTGAAGAAAACACAACCTGGGCCCCTTTGAACATGAAATTCGGTCTTTCTTTCTGAACAGAGCAAACAAATGTTCAAGGCTCTCAGCGTGTTCAGTCCAGTGTCTCGCTCAGTACACCAGAAACGTATTAAACAGACATTCATAGCACAGGTCTGTACCCTATCACTCAAGTCTCTCCCTATCTCCTACCATGTTCACCTGGTGTACCGTGTTGTTTTGTGGGCCACAGATTGTATCGAGTATGGCCAGGCACTTCTTGATCAGAGAATAAAACAGAAGATGACGAATCCGGTGAAACAGGGGTACTGCCAGCCCCTGGGTTAGCTGTAGGAACAACAGAATCTGGGGCGATCAATTGTGCTGATGACAGAGCCCCTTCCAAGCTCAGTACACCTTCACCTTGCCCTTCTCCAATTACCTGGGTGTCAGAAAAAGGGATGAATCGAGGAACTCGCTCACTTTCCTGAGTCAGAACCCCGTCCTGGATTCGCTGATCATATGGAAGCGGGAGGGGTAGTTTTTTCAGATGTGACACATGAATCCAGTGTCGCTTGCCGTTCACTTTTTCCGCCGTCCGAGTTGACAACAAGACTTGAAACGGTTCAGACCAACGACCATCCAAGCTGGATATTCGCTGATAGCTACGGCCCAGAAACCAATGTCCTGGTTCCAAGCAATGTCCAGGACCCTCCGGCAGGGGCTGCAAAACTGCTGAGACCTGTTGATGAATGGAACGAAGATCTTTAGTCAAAACATACAAATAGTCTGTCAACATAGGATACTCTATTTCACGAAATGTTCTGGGTCTCGGGACGCCCCACACATTAGTAGGGCACCCAAAAATAACCTCATACGGAGACAAACCAGAACGAGAATGTGGGGTAACTCGTATTGACATTAATGCCAGCGGCAGAGCATCTGGCCACCTCAATCCAGTACTTTCTTGAATTTTAGCCAATTTGAGCTTTAATATCCCATTATACTTCTCGACCAACCCAGTGGACTGGGGGTGTCGAGCCGCATGGAATTTGTGTTTAATCTGTAGTCCATTACACATATGTGTGATGAGTTCTGCATTAAAATGACTTCCGTTGTCACTCCAGATCACACGAGGCAATCCATAGCGAGGGAATTACTCCTTTACCAATGCTTTTGCCGTGGCCAAAGCAGTGTTTTCTTTTGTCGGGTAGGCTTCCACCCATTTACTGAAAGCGCATACCACGACCAGGACATACTTCAAATTGTTAACGTGCTCCAGCTGGATATAATCCATTTGAAGCACCTCAAAAGGCAAAGATGGCGGTGCAAAGTTTCTACTCAGAACAGGCTCCCTGCCCTATGGATTATGTCGCAAGCAAACCATGCAATATTGTACCAAATGAGCAGCAGTCCTAGAAATATTGGGATTGTTCCATACCGGATCTAATAATGCACAAATACCTTTCACCCCAATATGAGCTGAACCATGTGCCATTGTCACCACCGCATTCACTAATGCATTAGGCAACAGCCACCGCTGCTTTTCTGTCAGATCAATCCAACAACCATCTGCATCTAATCTCCCAATTCGCTCTTTCCAGTGAGCCAGTTCAATAGGGGTAGCTTCTTTCTGTATTTCTTGGACACTCTCCATGGTATTACCAAACATCTCTGTTTCAGCCACCCACCTAGCAGAGCTAGTCACAAACATTGAGGTCAATTTGGATTTTGCAGTTTCCTTAGCTACTTGATCGGCAAAGGCATTACCCTCCCCCACTGCATCAACCACTGCCTTGTGTGCACTACATTTGACTACAGCCACTATTTCTGGTAACGTCAATGCTGTCAGTAATCGCAAAATCAAGGGGCCATGCTGTATTCGCTGACCATGAGAAGCAAGAAAACCTCTTTCTGCCCAAAGTCGGCCAAAACTATGAGCCATGCCAAAGGCGTCGGTGTAAATATTTACTCTCAGTCCTTCACTTAATTCACAGGCCCGAAACAATGCCACTAATTCAGCCGCCTGTGCTGGCTGATAGGGTACTCGAGAAGCCTCAACTATAGTGTGAAGAGTAGTTATCGCATATGCAGCAGTTGTCGTGACATCTGGTAACTTGAAACAAGAGCCATCGACGTACAACTCCCCTTGAGGGTCAGATAGAGGAGTGTCAGTCAGGTCTACCCGTCCCTTCATTTCTTCCTCAGTCCAAAATATGCAATCATGAACATCATTGTTCTTTTCATTCGAAGGGAGGGGTAGTAACGTAGCAGGGTTCAGAGTGGCACATCGTTTAATCTTAATGTGTGGAGCAAACAAAGTCAATTCGTATCCTGTAAGACGCGCACTCGTAAGGTGCTGGGTCTTTGTTTTGTTCAATAATGTATCCACAGCGTGCGGTACCATCACTGTGAGGTCAGTGTTCAGAACGAGCCCTTCCGACTGTCGAATAGCCACCGCAACCGCAGCAGTAGCTCTTAAACAGCTAGGGAGTGCTCTGGCGACGTTATCCAACACCGCCGAGAAATAGGCACAAGGTCTCTGCTTACCACCAAATCCTTGTGTTAACACAGAAAGCGAGCAACCGTCCACCTCGTGTGCGTAAAGCACAAAAGGTTTTCGGTAGTCAGGAGTACCAAGAACAGGTGCAGAACAAAGCGCAGATTTCAAAGAGTCAAAAGCATCTTGACAAGCATCAGTCCAGGGAAAAGGTTCATGCACATGTTTAGTGGTTAAATACAGAAGAGGTTTATTAAGAACGGAATAATTAGGGATCCATTGGCGACAGTAAGAAGTTATGCTGAGAAATGCGCGAACATCACGCTGAGTACGAGGTACAGACATATTAAAAATGATAGTCGCACGCTCAGGGGTTAGTCTCCTCCCCTCCTTCGACAGTAGATGACCTACACAGGTCACCTCCTGTCGACAATATTGAAATTTAGAAAGGGATACTTTATTGCTATTAGCAGCCAAATGAGACAATAATTGTACAGTGGCCTTCTTACAACCTTCCTCGGTATAAGAGGCCACTAACAAATCATCTACGTATTACAAAAGCACATTACCAGGGGGCAAGACCAAATCATCCAACAATGTTTTCAAAGCTTGACTATAAATACTAGGACTCTTTGGGTAACCCTGGGGAGCGCGACAGAACCGGAAGCTGCGACCAGACAATGAGAAGCCAAAAATATGGCGGCTATCAGGATGAATCGGAATGCTAAAGAATGCATTTTTTAAATCAATCACAGAGAAATATTTAGCAGTAGGAGGAATCATAGTGAGAATAGTAGAAATGTCAGAAACCACAGGGTATTGGTTGGGGCACCACTATTTTATTAATTTCACGCAAATCAATCACAAAACGATAAGTATCAGCATAGTCAGGAACGCTTCCAACAGGGGCTCTCTCTAAGATAGGCAAAATGGGGCTGTTACACACATTAGCAGCTGTCTCTTCCACCACACCCCTTTTTACCAAATCTTGTATGATGGAGAGCAAAGCCTTCTCACCTGCCGGAGAAATTTTGTACTGAGGTATACGAGTAAGCCGAGCATTTTGCTTCAAAGTAATAGAAACGGGCGGAATCTTTAATAATCCTACATCTGTGTCACTGGTGGCCCACAATGTTGCTGGAATAGCAGCAAACTCAGGAGGGAGGGGTTCATTTTTAGTGAAACACTGCACAGTATGCTTCCCAAGGGAATTGATAGTCAAGTAAACACCATCAGATGAACAATGAATCTTAGCATGTAATTTCTTCAACAAATCCAAGCCCAACAATTTTTCGCCACAATGGGAAGTCAAAAGAAACGGGAGTCTATCGTAACAGGACCAATTGTAAAAGGAATAGGTTTGGAGATGGGGCTCACCACCGGAATTCCCGAGAATCCTACCGACACATTATTGTGCCCGGACAGAGCAGCCCCTGGGACCAGGGAACGAGAAATAGAACTATTCATTGCACCCGTATCAACTAAAAACTTTTCAGATGTCCCCATCAAATGCGCCTCTACATAAGGGCCTTGCTGATCAACGGGTACTGACACCTGGCCCTCACTCTGTCCATGGCTATCCTATGTATAAGCATACCCTTCGGTCGCGTCCATTGCACACTCCTCATTATAATACTGCCTACCTCTTGGATTATCAAAATAATTCTTTTCTTGTCCAACTCGTGCCGCCTCTTCTCATTGTATATCACTGCGATCCACACTTCCCCGACCTCTTCCTCTACTTCTAATAGCCCAATTCTGGGCCGGCAACAACGGACACTGAAATCACCAATGCCCTTCCTCCTTACAATAAGCACACTGATTTGTTCCCAAAACGACAGCTGGCCCTCTGCCTCGTCCAATTCCCGCCCCCTCGGGACGGACCCTCTACTGCCTCTCTCTCTGCCTCGTCCTTGAACAACTTGTTGCAACAACACCCGTGTTTTAAGATCCTTCGTTCTCTTTTCCGTCTTATCCTTACTCTCATTTTCTCTATGTTCGTAATATTGGGCCATACTCAATATTACCGAGGGCTCGGAAGTGGTCCAGGTAATTTCAGCTGCTTGTAGCCATGCAGAGAATTTTGGTAACAAATTTGTCACAAAACGATTAACAAATAATCGTATACCGCCTTCCAACGATATATCCTGTCCACTAAAATCAATGAATACGACCTCAGATCTAGTGAAAAAATCAGAAACACTTTCATCTTTCTTCTGTTTACATGCGGTCATTTTTGTCCCAATCCACCTTACGAGGCAGAATTAAGGAATACATGTAAGTGATAATACGACCAGGTAATGCCAAAAATTCAGGTTTCGGCTTATTTCCAGGCTTACGATCCTTGTCCCAATCTTTTATCTGCTCCCATGCTCCGCCTAATTCTTGAGCATGGTCCTGATCATGCACCTGACGCCATACGTCAACGGGAACTAACAAAGCAAAAAATAGCTTTATGTCAGCTAAGGTCATGATGGCCAAAGAGGCCGCTTCTGTGAGTTCTTTATAATAAGCCGTGGGATTCTTACGGGGGTCGGGTAATTGTGATTTTAGCTAGAGGACTTCACTCCTCTTCCAGGGGGTGTAAACTCATTGCTCCTGCACTCGGGCCTCTACACGAGGTCTAGTCACCTTTAGTTCCAGTATTTCAGGATGAAAGATAGGATGAACTTCTCGCACAGGATGCTGAGTGTCCCACGAGGGACACTTTTGATGCATCCGTTCCCGATAATTTAATAAAATCTCCACATTTCTATACACTTCATCTGGGCTAAATTCAGACTTATGAGCCCTGTCCCGGATGTCATACATCACTTGGAGGGCCATCCCTCCTGGAAAACACTGTTCCCAGAGAGTAATAATACGAGCAGCCATGTGTTTCAAAGCATGTTGCTGCATAACAGGCTCATAGTCTCGAAGCGTGTTCCATATGTCAGTTATAGTGTAAATAGGCTGTCGCATCCACTGAGAGGACTGATTCTCAATCATCTGTTTCTCATTCTGTCCTACAGCCGAACGAGTAAACAACTTCCGTGCGTCGAAATCCCCCGGAACACGAAATGGAGTCGAAACAGATGGGTTCGTGCTTGCAGAAAGGGAAGGGGTGGGGGGGAGACAAAACAGCTGTGGACATAATGGAAGACGGCAGTGTAACAGGCCATAAAGTAGCCGTCTCAGACACAGAGGGAGACAAAACAGGGGACGTTCACGGAGAGTCAAGGGAAGAGGAAACAACAGGGGCGGAAGCTGAAGGGGCCTGTACTAGATTTGGGGGAACAACGGGATATATACGCTGCGGAGCATAAGGTGGAGGTGGACGAGTATCCAATAAATCCTCTATCTCATCCTCTGCTTCAGTCCTAGCAACATAGGTCTTATCCACTTGCAATCCAAATTGTCTGTCTGCACAATCAATCCCTTGTTCAGTTTTTGCTTTATCATAAGCTATAGCTTTCTGCATAATCGTCTGATTTCCTTTCATCCTACATACTTTCTCCTCCCGCATACGTCTACGCTTTGCTTCCTTCTGCCACAGGCTTAGGGAGTGAAACATTGACTGTCGACTACGTTTAGAAAATAATCGATCCTGCAGAAAATGTATCTTTTTTTCATCAAAAGACCCGGTTAAGGGCCATTGTAATTCCACATTATCTTTAGTATATGTATGCCATAGTGTATTAAACAAGAGAGGTGTAATACCATGCTTTACATACATATCATATCTTGGGCTGCCCTCAGGCGGTGCAGGTTGACTTTCAGCCAAACGCGTATCATTAGGGCGGCAACAACATCCAAAACAACTCAATTTGCTAAAACATGGCATGGTTATTGTCGTCACGCGTTCCTCATTCGATCATAAAAATAAACTTCCAAACATGGCCATGTTCAAACATTCGCAAAACATACAACCTCACGCTCATTCAAACATACAAGACGATAATATATATATACATACAAAGATATTCAGAACGACGTCTTTTCAAACAAAAAACAGAGCCCGTCGACTCCTGTTCGTGGAGAATCAATCAAATTCAGATTCCAAGACCGACAGATACCAAAATCAAGCAGTCCAAAGACTACCAAGAGACAGTCAGACAGGTATAACCACAGATCGACCTACAGACCATCCCGCGGCCTTCCTGGTTCACTCTTGGGACTATTCTGACTAAGCCCGCTTCATTAGCACTGCTTCAGATGTGTTCCCAAGGCTACCCAGGTACAATCACAGGCTTTTCCGAGATGCTGCCCCGTCAGACCCCCAAGATTCTCTGTGGTACACTGACCACCAAATACTTACACAGTTAACTGCTACAAAAGCACTGCTCAACAGTGCATGCCAAGAACGTCAAAACAATTCCACTCACCTGATGCACATAGGTACAATTGAGTGTTCTCCACTGCCAACTAATGAAGACCAACACGGTCAGCTCCTGGGTTACGCCCGTAGGACTCCGGTGCAGGGTCACTAGCAGCTGGGGATACTCTGATTGTGAGAGCGGAGTAAGTTCATACCAAAGATGGCTAAATTTCAAAGGATCCTTTTTCAGTCCACCCGCTCGACCAGAATTACCCCTTGTCCTTACCACCCATTTACAGGGAGGACGACTCAGTCGCAGAGTCCCACCAGAGTCGCCAACTGAAGTACCATAAAAAGAGGTTCGGAGAGGCTCCTCTATAGAGTATTTTCTGTATAATAAACGATTGAACCTTCTCCACTGCCAACTGATTGATTATTTGGTAAGGGTATTGGGATTATTGTTAGGTATAGTCCTTTAGTTTATTTTTATGGTACTTCAATGGCCAACATAGGCCCTATGGGGGTGGTGGCAGGGGTGATGGGCAACAGGTCCCCTGTGAGTGGGGGTGGCAGGGGCGATGGGCAACATAAACCCTATGGCTGGGGGTGGCAGTAGTGATGGGCAACAGGTCCCCTGTGGGTGTGGGTGGCAGGGGTGATGGGCAACATAGGCCCTATGGCTGGGGGTGGCAGTAGTGATGGGCAACATAAGCCCTATGGCTGGGGGTGGCAGTAGTGATGGGCAACATAAGACCTATGGCTGGGGTGGCAGTAGTGGTGGGCAACATAAGCCCTATGGCTGGGGGTGGCAGGGGTGATGGGCAACATAAGCCCTATGGAGGGTGGTGGCAGGGGTGATGGGCAACAGGTCCCCTGTGAGTGGGGGTGGCAGGGGTGATGGGCAACATGAGCCCTATGGCTGGGGGTGGCAGTAGTGATGGGCAACATAAGCCCTATGGCTGGGGTGGCAGTAGTTATGGGCAACAGGTCCCCTATGGGGGTGGGTGGCAGGGGTGATGGGCAACATAAGCCCTATGGGTAGGGGTGTTAGGGGTGCTGGCCATGCAACCCCTATGGTGGGCTGTTGTTAGTGGCCAGGATGTGGATCCCCTGTGTGTGTGTGCCATTTTGCGGGTACGTGTCGTTTGTTTATGTGGTAGGTGTCTGACTTACCGCCCGCACCGTCGGCATCGGTTCCTGAGCCGGTCATAGATGTAGAGTACTGGCATGACCTGCGCGATGGGATTCATGATGTGTTCATGTCGCACACGCTGCTTGTTGCTCCGTCTTGTACCCTCTGCAAGTTGGTCCATCTCGTAGCCGTGTATTGAGTTGTGGCGCGAATCGTAGCTGATATGCTTGTTTTGCGGATGCTGTGACGTCCCGTACGTGGCGACCCGTCCGGCGCGTCGGAAGTACGCATCGTACTTGTCATGCCGGAAACTGCTATGGATACTGCTTCCGGGTGACTCGGGTCAGCGTTAGGAGCTCCGGCTCAGATGGAGAATGGAGCTTGAATCACAGCCTACATGTCGGTCGTGTTTTTGGCAGTTATGCGCATCCTACTTACTCTACAGGACGGACCGGCTCCGGGTACGTGTCGGTCGCATGGTAAGGCTGCAGACAGCTGCCCGACCGGCTATCGGAATCGGCCCCTTAGTGTCCAGCACATTCCCTGAATGAATACGTACTGGAGTGGGAATAGTAAATTATATTTCTTTGGTGTCAAGCAACTTCTTTGACTTAATACTAACTGGAGTGGGAATAGTAAATTATATATCTTTAATGTCCAGCACCTTCCTTGAGAATATATTAACTGTAACGGGAATAGTAAATTATTTATGTTTAGTGTTCAGCACCATCCCTGACTTAATACTAACTCAGTGGAAATAATAAATTATATATCTTTAGTGTAAAGCCCCTTCTTTGATGTGATACTAAATGGAGTGGGAATAGTAAATTATGTAGGTTTACGGTCCAGCACCTTCCCTGACTGAAGTGGGAAGAGTAAATTGTATATCTTTAATGTCTAGTACCTTACCTGACTATATATTATTTGGAGTTGGAATAGTAAATAAAATATGTGTAGTGTAGAGCATATTAGTTGAGTTTATACTAATTTGTGTAGAAATATTATATTGGATATGTTTATAGGTCTGTGACTTTAAAATATTTGTATAATCTGTAATAGTAATGTGTATGTATAATATTTTTTATATTTACAATTACAATAATGATAACAATATATTTTGTTAATAGATATTAGGTAAAAAAAATATACATTGCATTAAAATATACATTTTAGAAAAATAGTTAATAAAAATCAATTAATAGAAAAATAATCAGACTTGTACATTTTTAATGATCTTTATTTTCTAATAATAACATAGAGTAAAACAACATATTTTATTAAGGGAATATTATACACATTATGAAACATAAATACACATTTTTATTTTTGTAACATAAAGAGGTCTATTAGGATGGCGGACGGACTCCAGTCTGCCCGTCACCCTAGTGGTGCTTGGACCGGCTGCCAGTGGTGTGGCGGCCCCACTGTGCCAATTAGGATGCGACCGCCACCATGGCTGTCGCATCCTGTATATTTAACATTGTGGTGGGCGGTGCTGTATTCAGCACCCACCATAATGTTAAAAGGGCATGTTGTGCATTTCCATGCACAACATGACAGGCACCGCAAGGTGCCTGCCACCTTGTGCATGCAAATGTAGTGGGGTACCATGTGTACCCCCCAAGTGCAGCCACCCACCCCCCAACCCCATGGGGGCCCGCAACAGGCCCCCAAAGGCATTCTCCGCATGGAAAGGCATCAGACCGCCATCATCGTAATATGCAGGCACCGCCAACATATTGCAAGTCTTTTCTGCCCAGTAGGCAATTGGGCGGATTGCCTACTGGCAGAAAACTGGCGAACGGTCTTTCCACCCGCCTGGGTCCCCACCGCCATCGTAATATGGTGGACAGAAATGTTAGGCGGGCGGATGGAAATGGCGGGTGGATCGCCACCGCCATATGGGCGGTGGCAATAAGCCTGCCATCCTAATGGACCCCAAAGTATTTTGGATATATGTTTATTTACATATATTATATTTTTTTAAACACTTTTTTTTACATTGCTATATTTTAGGATACAGGTATTTATCTTTAGTAACAACATTTTTTTGGGGTATTTTGGTTTAGAACATTTTTGTAACATAAATTAATTTTGCAATATAATGTTACAGTTTATTTTTGCATGTTTAACAGTTAGGAGGTCATACCAGTACTGTACATCTATGACCGGATCAGGAACAGACGCGGACGGAGCATATGGTAAGTCAGACACCCACCACACAAACAAACAACATGTACCCGCCAAATGTCACACACACCCAGGGGGTCCATATCCTGTCCACTAGCAACAGGCCACTATAGGGGTCGCATGGCCAGCGCCACTACCAGCACCACACATATGGGACTTGTTGCCTATCACTACTGCCACCCCCACTCATGGGGGTATGTTGCCCATCACTACTGCCACCTCCACTCATAGGGGGTATGTTGCCCATCACTACTGCCACCCCCACTCATAGGGGACCTGTTGCCTATCACTACTGCCACCCCCACTCATAGGGGACCTGTTGCCTATCACTACTGCCACCCCCACTCATAGTGGGTATGTTGCCCATCACTACTGCCACCTCCACTCATAGGGGGTATGTTTCCAATCACTACTGCCACCCCCACTCATAGGGGACCTGTTGCCTATCACTACTGCCACCCCCACTCACAGGGGGTATGTTGCTTATCACTACTGCCACCCCCACTCATAGGGGACCTGTTGCCTATCACTACTGCCACCCCCACTCATAGTGGGTATGTTGCCCATCACTACTGCAACCTCCACTCATAGGGGGTATGTTGCCAATCACTACTGCCACCCCCACTCATAGGGGACCTGTTGCCTATCACTACTGCCACCCCCACTCATAGGGGGTATGTTGCCCATCACTACTGCTGCCTCCACCCATAGGGGGTATGTTGCCCATCACTAATGCCACCTCCACCCATATGGGATATGTTGCCCATCACTACTGCCACCTCCACCCATAGGGGACTTGTTGCCCATCATTACTGCCACCTCCACCCATAGGGAACTTTTTGCCTATCACTCCAGCCACCCCCACTCATAGGGGACCTGTTGCCTATCACTACTGCCACCCACACTAATAGGGTGCTGTGTGACTATCAATATCAACACCCACACATCGCCACACATCCATCATACACCAACATTAGGTATATCAGCAAAATACATCCCCACTAATATCATGACAACAGTGTGTAGTCTTTGACAAATGCCCACAACAGTGAATATGATTTCGAACATATGTAACTCCCATCACATGTGTGACCAAAAACTGAGTGTGGCCTACACAAGGAAAGCATCGCAATAGCACTGTGTCAATGTGCACTAACCCACCCTCACTGTGTAGAACAAAAGTTAAGTGTGGGGTTCCAAACTGCAGCACTTGTTGAGCATTGTGGTAATGGGGTCTAAACCAACCATCATCACAGTGACCAAAAGGTAAGTGTCAATATAGTAAAAGCAGCAAATGCCAAACAGCATGTATGATCCTGGTCCCAACACATGAAACACTTTTAATGCAAAGTAGTAGTTGTGTCCCATACACACAGAAATGTGGTGTGGCAAACAGTGCTGTGAAAATCTAACATACTCTTGGCCATGTGCAGACAAGCACCACCCATGGGGGCTGACATTGCATAAAGTGTACAATGACACAAAAGCAGAAGTGACCATCATAATGCATACACACATCTCGAAAATAGACACACATATCAATACATCCTGTGTAGACTGTAGGTGTCAGGTCACAAACTCCCATTCCATGGCAGCAATGGGACCTAACAAACAGGATGAATGTGCAGAATGATGAGATATGACTCAAAGGGACAGCAGGGAAAATCACCCAAACAACATCCAGCCAATGGCCCACAACAGCAATACCAATGCACTGGTGCAGATGCACAAACACAAACAGGCACCCTCACACTGCACATCTGACACAGAATGTGTGTGTGTCTCAGTATCCCCAGGCAACTACACAACACATGAGGGGGGCTGAACCACAGTGACACAGATGTGGACACAATGCCATACAAAAGTAACCCATCAATTGGGCACCCCTTAGTGGGCAATCAGGCATTGTGAGATGAGAGGGATCCCAACAGACACATGTGACACAAGCTGGAATGAACAGCAACTAAAACAGCAAGAGACTGACACACAACAGCACTACCCCCAGGGACCATACATTGGGGTGACACAAGCATGCATGATATGACTAATGTGATGACAAAGGTAGATGTCGTACAAACTGTGAAACCCAGACATGTGTCCTGTGCCACAAACGTACATCACACCTACACAAACACAAATCCCTCAGCATGGCCCGTCATCCAGGGACAAACGTGACGTAGGGGCCGAGCCATGCAAACATTCACATCTGTCCACCCTCAACACCACACACCCTGAACTGCAACAATGTGCATCAGTGAAGCCCACATGGACTGGTGACATTGCACATGCACCCATGAGAAACACAGTAATGTTGGGATGAACTAAGGTGCACAGATTCATCACACAAGGACAGTCTAAAACCCCGGTGAATGACAGACATAGTGCACAGTATGCGGTACATGGCCATGATGTCAAAGCTCCTGTAACCGTCGGAATACCTGCCACAGTCCCAGGACAATGCAGAAGCCAAGGAGAACCACAAGGCACACATGCTGACACCTGCCAACATTGCAGCTCTGAACCTGACGAGTGGGAGCAGTCACACACACATGCACATGTCTCAATTACCGAAAGGTACCACCTTGGACAACTACATGATATTGCGAACAAACAAGTGCCTTGGGGACCCCTGACTGTGTTCCATCTGCGCCTGACCACATCATCACCACTCAGAACTGACAAATCCCAATGATGAAACACCAATGAACGGTAGTGTGCCATGCACCCATATATCTGCTAGCCCAGGACAAAGATGTGGGATGAACACAGGACAACTCAGCAAGCATCAACAACAGGAACATATCAAGGGAACACAGCCTGTGTAGTCAAAGGGATGTGGACACACACACATGCTCACACAACACACACCATGGGCCCAGGCAATGTCACGGAACAACACACTTACTTGAGGGGACTCAACTCCTGTGGAAGCTCAGCTGTGCCAAACATAGTCCCAGCAGGTTTCAGTCATGTCAGCAGAACACTTGGTCAGTCAGCCATCAGTTACCACCCAATGAAGGCTCTGGTCACATCAGCCTGGGTATGGGAGTGTCCCTTAAGTTATCTGCACATACTCAATACATATGTCTAGCAATTTGCACATAGGACCCAGTTGCCCCTACACCAATAATGCCTACACCTGCAGGTCCAGTGGAGATGTGCCCACAGTCAGGGAAATAGAGAAAATGAACAATGGGAAGCACATCGTGTGTGCATGGGTGCAAGCCACAGATGTGACCATGCAAATGAAACGTTTACAGAGATGGTCACAAATTGTTAATCATGACACGCCCAGTTTGCTGCAAAGGATGACATGGATACCGACCAGAATAGGATACATATCTCATGGACCACATGGAGTACATCACATCAACACCTCAGTATTCCACATTGAAGATTCAGCATTATAACTGCAAGGTCATGGTAAACATCATCAACATAATGTACAGCTGAATCAAATTCACACGGATAACTACAAATGCTTTATTCAGCAAATTTGAATTGCAAATGCAAAGTCCTTTTAAAACAAAGGCCAATGGCCAGTCCATATCCAAAGTCAAATATGGGATGTGAGTGACAACTGTCACACGTTGCTTGCCTGCACTGCTAAGGACAGGGAACATCCACTCGGAGGGGCATACATGGGGGCAGGCCAGGCACCGCAGGGACAGGATCGGGGCTCAGCAGAAGGAGGCAGTGAAGATGCAGGAGAGTCACTGGCAACTGCAGTGGAGGTGTCTGACTGACATAGTGTGTGCAGTCACAAATGTGGGGCACAAGTCAGATGGGGTGGGTGCAGGCACAACTGCAGTGGGCAGGTCGGATGGAGTGGACCGGGTCCCCACTGCAGTGCCCAAGTCAGACGGGGTGGTCGCGGACTCCACTGGAGTGCCCAACTCCATGGGAGCAGAATGGGGTTCAGGTGAGGTCGGCAGGACAGAGGGGGGCCACGGTCCCCACACCAGTGGCACAGACAGTCTGACCAGGGGGTGGGGGTGGAAGAGCAAGTGGTAGGGTGGAGGGCCTGAGCATTTTGGGAATGGTGTATCTGTGGGTGGGGGAACCTGGGGCAGGGTGTGGAGGGGGAACCTGTGGAGTGGTGGCCTTGGAGATGGAGGACGGAGACTGTGTCGTGGAGCTGCGGGACGGGGGTGGGGTCTTGCTCTTCCAGGTCCGGGGGGACTTGTGGGTGGGGGCATTAGTCTGACTTTTTCCTGGGGGAGGGTGTCCGTGTGTGAGGGGCACTCCCCTCTGTGTGTGGGGACTTCCTCTTCCCCTTGTACGCTGGATCTGCTGGATCAGTGGGGAAGAGGCCAAGGTCACAGAGGAAGAGCTTCTGGGGAGACAGGGTTGCAGGTGAGGCAAGGGAAGGGGTCTTGGAGGGAGAGGTCTCGGAGGACTGCGGAGTGGTTGTGGATGCCTGTGTGTGTGTTTGCAAACCAGCCCCTGAGAGTGTGGTATCAGTCTCCTGTGCTTGCTTGTGTGCACGTCTAAACCTTGGTTTGGGTGTTTATGTGCTGCCTGTGTCTGTGGGTGTTGGTGAATGTGCTTGTGTGTGTGGTTGGGACAGGTAGGGTGCTAGGAATCGTGGATTGGGCAGGGGTAGGAGAGGTGAGGGACTGTTGGAGGAGGGACACTGCTGCCGTCAGGGAGGAGGCCATGGACTGATTGGTCCTCTGTAGGGCAGACATGCCCAATGACATGCCCTCCATGAGCGACACCAGTTGTGTCAACAGACTGGTGTGTGCATGGAGGACACTCAGCATTGATGTCTGCCCTACATGGATCTGTCAAAGCAAGTCCACAGACTCCACACTCAAGGCAGCAGGGGACACAGGGGCAGGGTGTGTGGTGCCTGGCACAAAGGAGACATGCTCCCAAACACGGGAGCCTCCACGGACCTCTGGGATAGGAGCCGATGGGAGGGTGGTGAGGGAGGTGGTGGTGGTGGCGGTGGCGGGGACAGCCTCACTAGCTGCTGTTTGTTGGCTGCTGACACCTGCCTCCACAAGGGAGACACCCTCCGAGCTGCTGTGGTCCTCAGCTGGGGTGGATGGTGCTGAGGACTCCTCGGGGTAGCTCCAATCGCCCTCCGTGCCACTGGGTCCCTCCAACTCCTCGCTTTCTGTCCCAGTCTGGCTCAGTGGCTCCTCCTGGTCAGTGGCGCTGTCCCCTCCTGTGGCCTTGGATGTATCTGGATAGAATTACGAAAAACAGAACAACATCAATCACCTGCACTGACCGCACACACCACAGTGAGTACAGCACATCACAAGGCAAGCCTTGGCATCATCATCTGAACACTGCTCAAAGTGCTCACACTGTTTTGAATAAGCCAATTGTCAGTTTCACCATCAACCATGGCACTCATATCCCTCCTGGACTTGCACCCATATGTCTGTTGCATGTTGGATGCTAATACCCCAATGTGCAGACATGCACCACCTACACAGTTGTTGGGCATGCAAGTGAACATGTAGAAGTTTGTCACTATACACACATCACATCTCTTGCCACTGACTCAGTACAGGTGTCAGGAAGAAGGGATGGCCAGAGTCTCATTTCACATGCTTGGGATGCCTACCAGCAACACACACTATGATGTTCTCATGTCCTGATAGTCAATGCCACAATGGGGTGCATGGAGCACATTTGACTTCAATGCAGGATCACTCATAGCAAGTTAAATGCCATGGCACAGGCATGCCTGGAAAGTCAGTCATCACTGTGTCCTGTCACAGGGGCAGGGCATCCAGACAACAACAGTATGCACTGTGTCACAATCATAGGTCATGGGTAAAGCAAACTCTGCAGCTGACAAGTGCACTTGTCCATCCCCTGCAAACAACATATCCCGGACCCACATGACCCCACACCATACAAATCAGACATATGAGTGTCTGCGAACACAACTCTCTGAACATGAACACCTCACAGTCTGCTGTGCATGAAATACAGCTGCCTGAACTTCACAGTTGCATACACCATTGTGCACTGTCAAGTGATCACACACCTATTTGTCACACAGGTCTCGTCTCCTATGGTCACATCTCAGATGTCCTACTGACCCTCCAACTCATGAACACCCCAGTTGTCCTGAAACGGAAACCACACCACAATGACAGAGAGGCAGACACCTGAAGGCACATGTCACTAAGCACAATCTGTAAGTTGATACACAGGAGTGGGAGTACAGAGTGTTTCTAAATGCCCTGGAAAAGGCATGACTGCCCAGGTCTACATGAAACAGTGTATAGCCCTGGACAGTAGTCAGGTGGCTAAGCAAGTGTGACACACTTGATATACATACTCCGGAGGCCCAAAATTTGGAGTCACCAGCAGCATGGGGGTTTTTGAAATACCCCAGGCACATGTGGCGAGTCAGACCAGCAATTGGAACACATATCAAGGGCACACACAGATCACATGTCAGATCTCAGGCATTGAGTAAACAATTGACCCACCCATAAAACACACGACAGAGTCACGGTAACAGATGCTGTCCGGATCCTGAAGCATAGCTGACTGCCGGGACACAGTGCCCTAGTGACACAAGCCACAGACTGTAGGGGCCAAACCTGTGGATCAGATGAGGACGGTGCATTACACAATTGAGGGACATGAGTCCTGGACTACAAGACCTACGTGATGTGGAAGTGCGACCAGGCCCAAAGACTGCAAATAGCATGTCAGATATAGTACACAAATTAGGCATGGACCTACCCCGTCCTTGCTGCTGTCTGGCCTTCAGCTGCCCATCCAGGTCTGGGAAGACCACCACCAGAATCCTGAGCATGTGGGGGGTCAGGGTCTGGTGTCCGCCCATCCTGCGAGGAGGCGACAGCTTCAGCTGGACCCTTGCGATCCTCCGGGTCCAGCCCGAAGGTCCTGCCACCTCTTCTGGTAGTTGAGGATCCAGCGCTTGTAGACCCCCACTGATCTAACTGCCCTGGCAATGGTCAGCCAGATCTTGTGCTTCTGGTGGGCATCAACCTGTGAGGATAACAAAGTGAAAAGGCCATTACCACACATCCCACATATTTGTGCTGCACACAGTTGGATATAGATGTAGTCATCACAAAGGTAAATGAGGTACACAGGTAGTGCACCCATGGAAATGGACAATTGCCCTGCATGTATGACATGTTAACATTGCCTGGGAAGTTAAAGCTTGCACAAATGCACTTTTGCTGCAGAACACCTGTTCATCACATGTACCTACACATTTTGGGGTTTGAAAGTACTCAGTGAGTACGCTTGCCATTGGTGTACACACTGCTAGTACTGCTAGTCAGACAACATGCACAATTAGGAAGGCAGTGGACTGCGCACTCACCTGCTCCCCTGGTTTCCCATACAGCTTGCAGTACTGTGGAAGGAGACCGTCCAGCAGGGCCTAGTTCTCCTCCTCAGTGAATGCTGGGGCTCTCTCCAGAGTACGTGCCATGGCATTAGCAAGAGGATGCAGAGACAGCAGCAGTGGTAGCAGAGATGTGGTCTAGTAGCATGTAGTGCAGGCAAGTGAGCTCCCTGGGGGCCAGCCAGCCTTATATATGTGCTGCAGAGGCAGAATCTGTGCCATGTGTCCTAAGTGATAGGTCCAACACCGTTGCATTCTATGAAGCTAGCCAATCCATGGAATTGTATGACTCGTACACGTCTTCCACATCGTTCAAATTTTCACCTTCATGACACCCTAGAAATTGCAACATTGTTGTAGGCATCCAACTGAATTTCCAGCGCACGACTCGTACAAGTTTTGAATCCACGTCCGTCTCCATGACAGTCCATAGCCATTGAGTGTGCACGGCTCAGTCAACTGACTGTACAACGCGTAGTATGAAATTCCACATGCACCCGTCTATGATTCAATGGGCTATGCGTGCGCACGGCTCGGTCCATGCCTGCACGATGCGTATGCATAATAGTCACCCGCATCGGTTCACATTGCAGTCAATGGCCAAGGCATGCGCACGGCTCGGTCCATACCTGCACGACGCATATGTATAATAGTCACCCGCATCGGTTCACATTGCAGTCAATGGCCAAGGTGTGTGCATGGCTCGGTCCAGAACTGTGCAATGCATCTCTGTAGAAGTCACCCGCGTCGGTTGACATTGGTGTGACTTTTTGACAGATTACACACACAATTACTTGCCAGGGACTCAGGTGCACACCTACCACACTACAGCATGTGCCACACTGTATCACATGGCATGTAAGGCTGCATTACCTGTGTGTGTAGGGGGGGCAACATATGGTTTGTTGTGTGTCACTTTGGTGCAGCCACTCTCAGGCTGTGCACGTGTTCATGGGGACAGAATTCTTTGTGTGTTGTGCACATTACCACTGTGATGTGCAACTGTATATTTATGGGCATGAGTCGTGGACACAGTTGCAAGTTGGATATGTTTAGGACATGTCACATACACCCTGAGTCCTGGGTGGGATGGTATGTACGTCACAGTGAGACCCATAGCCACAATTCTGATGTACACCCACAGTCTGTGTGCATGTTGTGTCTCAGATGTGTCTGATCCCATGTGCCCAATGGGAGACAGTCTCCACATACATGTGGTTTGTGCATCAACATCGATGTTGTGTGTATGTCTCAGAGACATCCATGTAGGGCCTGCAGAGACAACAGGGGCCACTACCTCTGGGACTCAGGGTTATTTTGTGGCGTGTACATGATACGCCATGACATGCCAGTGTCCATGTGGCAATACAGGGACCCTGGGTATCTGCCTGTCAAAGAGCTGTGATGCCTGGGAGACATCAGGCCTCACTTGTCACTGTGGTGTGTGTTTGGAACGTGACAGCAGTACATAGGTACTGTGACACAGCCTAATGATTGGCCATTGCACTACATGTAACTTATGTAGACATGTGGACTTGAGATGTGAGATGATGGGCATGTAGGTGATATATGTGTCCATTCTCAACAGCACACACCTCAGTACATTGTGTATAGTTATGATGTATCATGTGATATTTTGCTTGGTCATAGCCACATGGGTGGATGAATCGACAATCTTCCTTTGTTCATCTCTGCACTGCAGGGCACCAGCTGTCCATAGACCGTTCCCAGACCTTGAAACCATACAGGAACGTGACTGCATCCGACGGTACCGCTTCACCAGGCCACTGATTGAGGAGTTGGCGGAGCAGTCGGTGCCACATCTGCTACCTGGCCGGACATACCCTACAGCACTGACCCCAGAGGTGAAGGTGATGGCAGCCCTGCACCTTGCTACCAGTACCTTCCAGTACACTGTGGCTACTGCTGTTGATATATCGCAAACTATGTTCATTCATGTGCTATGCGATGTCTTGGAGGGGATGTTTCATTTCCTTGACTTGTACATCAAGTTTCCTAGCCCAGGTCAACTCACTAACATAAAGGATGCTTTTTGTACACTGGGGAGGATGCCGAACGTCATCGGATCTATTGATGGTACACATGTGGCCCTGGTACCACCACGGGCACATGAGCAGACATACCGGAACAGGAAACATTTTCACTCCATCAATGCTCTGGTGGAATGTCTAGCGGACATGTGTATCACACATTTGTGTGCACGTTTCCCCGGTTCTGCGCACAATGCCTACATCATGAGGAGTAGTCGCATTGTAACGCTGATGTACCAGATGGAAAACCAGCGTGCCTGGCTTGTCGGTGTGTACTGACTGTTTACCATTGTGTGTGTTTGGCAATCTTGTATTCCACCCTCTTTCAAATCTCAGCTAATTGTTCAATTGTTTGTATGTAGGTGACTCCGGATTCCCCAACATGCCGTGGTTGCTGACACCCCTGAGGAACACTGTGACACCAGCCGAGATGCGCTACAATGAGGCACATGGTCGTACCAGGAGGGGGATTGAACAGACATTTGGTCTCCTGAAAAGCAGCTTCCACTGCATGGACAAGACCGGAGGGGCCCTCCCATATGACCCTGCAAAGGTGTGCAAAATTATCCTTGTATGCTGCATGCTACACAACATGGCAGCGCGGAAGAAGTTGCCTCTCATCCAGGATGACGATGACCTACATCCGCCACCTGTGGAGGATCCAGGCCTGGGCCACGATGCCAGTGATGATGATGATGATGAGGGTGACGCCAGCACACAGCTCATCAACAACTTCTTCACCTGAATGTGAGTTTACAGGGTTGTTATGTCAATGTATTGAGTTAGCCTGAAATGTGTTGGGGCTGCTCTGTTGCTGTTTGAGTGTGTCTGTGTGCTACTTGACTGGATGCGTGCAGTGATGTGTCCTTTCAGGTATTCTGTACTCCACAATAGTGTCGGCATGCTAACTTGTTTCTGTGTAGGTTTCTTGTGACATGTTTTTTTGCATGTGTATTGCATTTCTCTCCTGTTCTGCTGTGCTTTTGACTGTGTCTTATGTCTGTCCTTCCCAGGTTACTTTGCCTGTTGTTTGGTCAACTCTGACCCCCAACACCCAGAATCCAATCCCAGGGTGGAAGTTGTCGTTTCCCATCAAGTGATGTACCACACACCCCTGGACTTCAATTCTTCGACACTTTGTGACCGTGTTTCCACCGTCACGTAGAATTACCTTGCAACTGTTGTGGAATAAACATGTTGCTGATGTGTAATGAACCTGTGCTACGCTTTACTATGTGCGTTGTCTGTCTTCCCACATCTGACTGACATTTGCTTACCTCACCTGTGAACTTGTTACCACTGACTGGGGTTGGTGTTGTGTCTGTGCATGCCAATGCGTTTCAGGTCAACATCATTGTGTGTGATGAGTTACATGGCCATGGTGAGTATGTGTGAGGTGCCATAGTGGTGTGTCTCCCTCACATGTGTCACATCACCATGACTCACATAACGGTGATCACATTGCTGTAGTAGTTGGCATGCACTGTGTTCTTTACCAGATCATCATCTCCATGACACATAACAAGTTGGAATCACAAAGGAGGCAAGTATAGTGTACTGCTGAGTTTTTACAAACATGTGTGAGGATAGTGCACAGGATGGTGAGTGCTGTACATTGGGTTTTGAATCCAAAGTTCACAGAAGAGTCTGCTACATTAGTCCAACATGAACCCTCCATGGCATGTAGGCGAGTTGGGTTATATACGACAAGGTGAATGGTTTGCACAAAAAGAACATGTTCCAGAACAGGTTTTGAGGCCCCGGGGGATGTGCACGACCATCTGCGTCTCACTTGTCCTTCTTCAGATGACCCCTCTTCTTCTTTGGGGGGAGGGGATCCTCAGGTGCAGGCGTCTGCGCTGCAGAGGACTCTCCACCAGAGTCATCCTCCCTCCCTGTGGCACTGGCAGATCTAGCGGCAACAGGTGTTGTGGCCACACAGGGAGGTGTGGACATGTTGGTGCTTATCTGGCGGAGGCATATGAGTATGTCCCTATGCACCGCAGTAAGTGCATCCCACTTGGACTCTATGCGAGCATGATGTGCAGCCTGCTCCTGTTGAATGTCCTTGAGGATCCCCACTACTTGGCCGAATCCTCCGGTGCTATCCTGGTACGCATCTATGATGCGTGCCAGTTGGGGGTCATCATTCAGTCCAGACCCCTCTGCAAGCCATGACCTCTGCCTACCACCCCTAGCCACACATGCAGGACCTGCGGCGGCACGCACAGGTGACACTGGGCCCCCTTGGGTGTTGTTACTGGTGGTGTTGTCCGTAGCTTCCGGGGTGGCCTGTGTCCCTGTGCTGTTGGTATTCTGTGTCCTTGGTCTGTCCGTGTTGGCGGGGGTGCCCTGTCTGTTGCCAGATGTTGGAGGCGTGGGTACAGGGGGTGCAGATGTTTGTTCTGCTGGTGCTGCATGATGACTCAAACCGGTGGTGCCTGGTTGTTCTACGTCATCCAAAGAGGACAGAGACTGATCCACACCAGAGAGCTGAGGGTCCACCAGAGTCTGGGACAGGGACTCCTCTTCGTTTGCTGCTGTGTCCCCAACACCACCTGTGTTTGGAAGAGACACACAATGTAAGTTATGTTTCTATAGGCATCAATGGTTCACATACATGACATTTGCTACTGTACGTCAGGATGCGTGCCTGTACACTGCTTTGTCCAAAATTGTCACGGACAGACATTGATTTAGTTGTAGCACATTGTCCAGCCAACATGAAGCATTTCAATGTGCATGGCGAAATGTGTGCACGACCAGCTCATGTATAGATTTGACTGTACATGGCCATTACTACTTAATGGCCATGACGTGGCTGACACAGGTGTGTCATCCCTGTATGCATTTGTCCTTTAACAAGGACATACGTGCAATTCCACTTAGGATATATTGCAAGATTGGGGCATGTGTGGTAGCGGTTTTTGCTAGTCTTTGTGCATCATATTGGTGTGTTGGTACGACATGGTCACAGTCCGGTATGCCTGCGATCTCTTGGGAGAAAGTGTTTTTTTCCTGTGTTCATAGTTCCCATCTCATTTCATACAAGTGATGATATCACCGTCGTTAATGAGTCTGGTGCTGAGTTTTGTACGTGCATATGTGATTTGACTTGTCAATGTTCTCCATGGTGATATGGATTGAGCAAGGCAGCTCTCTGGCTTTTCAATGCTCATGACAGTGATAGCAAGTGTTGTGTGTGTTGCGGTTTGGCTGATGTGAGAAGCATGTCTCCTCCAATGCAGTCCATTCTATGATCATGTCTATGACAGTGAGTGGTGTATTGTGTGAAGGATGCATTTGTTGCAGAACAATGTAGGAGTGGAATGCAGCTCACAATAGCACCTAGTGTGAATGAGACCATGCTACGGTGTCAGCTATATTGGTGTGTCCATTCCATTCACTGTCAGATGTCCCCTATCAATGATGTATATGTGAGTTCCTCTGTGTTTTGTGCAATGTACTATATACGGATCTCCACACTTGTCATCTGCAAGACACACCTCCACAGCCAGGCCAGGGGGCACCCCTGGACACTGCATCCCCAGACAGTGAGTTTGAACATACGGTTGCAATGGCTGTGTGTGCGAACGTGTTTGGGTTCGCTAGTGCGTATGTGTGATTTGCAGCCACATAATTTATCAGGCCCATGTGTCAGCCATCTTGCCCGGGCATTATCTTTGTGAGTGACTGGTACCACGTATGCAATGTGTTTTAGCAGAGAAGGTGTGTGTACGGCCAGCATCAGTGTTATTTGTTTTCAAGTCAGAACCTACTTCTCCCCCAGGCCAGTTATCCCATCGTGAAGCTTGACACCATTGCAGTGGGTGCAGGTTAGCTTTCAGGATGTCAGTCAGTGCAGTCCTGGTGTTTGTTGGTGCCCAGTTCCCCGCAGGGCCTTGTGCTCCCCACAACAGAGCCCAGTGTCAGACATCTTGTCAGTCCATTTCCACTCCCTGTGAGGTGAGCATGGTTCAGTGTGAGCTTGCTGGGCCATGTAGGTGGGTGGGAATTGTCTGTGACTGCAACTCCCATCATGCTCTTGTCTACACCCCCCTTTCCAGCATGCCCATACTTCCTTCCTTTTCACTCTGCTTCCCTGTGAGGGAGTGTGACAGCAATGGCAAGATGGCTGACTATGCAGTCTTGTTGTTTGTTGGTGCCCAGTTCCCAGCAGGGCCTTGTGCTCCCCACAATAGAGCCCAGTGTCAGACATCTTGTCAGTCCATTTCCACTCCCTGTGAGGTGAGCATGGTTCAGTGTGAGCTTGCTGGCCCATGTAGGTGGGTGGGGATTGTCTGTGACTGCAACTTCCATCATGCTCTTGGCTACACCCCCCTTCCCTGCATGCCCATAATTCCTTCCTTTTGACTCTGCTTCCCTGTGAGGGAGTGTGATGGCAATGGCAAGATGGCTGACTGTGCAGTCCTGGTGTTTGTTGGTGCCCAGTTCGCAGCAGGGCCTTGTGCCCCCCACAACAGAGCCCAGTGTCAGACATCTTTTCAGTCCATTTCCACTCCCTGTGAGGTGAGCATGGTTCAGTGTGAGCTTGCTGGGCCATGTAGGTGGATGGGGATAGTCTGTGACTGCAACTCCCATCATGCTCTTGGTTACACCCCTCTCCCAGCATGCCCATACTTCCTTCCTTTTGACCCTGCTTCGCTGTGAGGGAGTGTGACAGCAATGGCAAGATGGCTGACTGTGCAGTCCTGGTGCAAGTCCAAAGAGAGCCCCTTTGCTTCACACGGCAGAACCCAGTGCAGTGTATCTTTGGGTGATATTTCACTACAGTGTGAGTCAATGCATTATCCCAGGTGAGTTGTGTGGAATTTGTGTTGAGGGGTGTGTGTGTCTACACATGCTGGTAAGTATGGTCAGAACTGTCAGTCCTCCTTCCCACCCGGCCAGACATCCCACCATGAAACGTGCTTCCATTGGAGGGCGTGCAAGTTGGATTTCAGGATGTCAGGCAGTGGTGTCCTGCTTCTGATTTGAACACAACCCCTACCAGGGCCTGGTGCTCCCCACAGCAGGACCCAGTGTCAGCCATCTTGTCAGTTATTTTCCACTCCCTGTGATGTGAGCATGGTTCAGAGTGGTCTTGATGGGCCAATTGGGAGGGGGAGCATTATCTGTGACTACAAACACCATCATGCTTTTGGATACACTAACTTCACCTGCATACCCACTATTCCTTCCTGTCAGTCAGCTGCACTGTGAGGTAGTGTGTTTGTGGTTGCAAAATGTCTGACAGTGTTTATTTGGATTTGTGCCACTGCCTTGCTCTATTTGTTGGTAGGTTTGTACATGTCATGACACAGTTACAAGTCACTATGAGATGGCAGGTATTGTGTTTGTCTGACTAGCATACACATCTTGGGATGACTATCTATTGGTTACTGTGGCTTTGATAATGGTGCATGGTTTCACTGTCCCCTTGACAGTGATGTGTGTGTACTGCCACACAATATTGAGTATATTGGTTGTGTACTCACCAGGCTCTGGTATGTCTGATAGACCATGGATGCTCTCTGGTGGTAGGATGTCCCGCACCTTCTGCTCCCAGGACCTGAAGTATACTGGTTTGGCAGGAGGGCCACCGCCAGTGCGCTGACTCGATGAGTTTCTTGACCCTCCTGCGCACATCATACCACCTGTTCTGGATATCATCCTTTGTGCGCAACATTGGTGCTTCTGCGTTTACCTTGTACACAATCCTTGCCCACGTCTTTGTTTTCTGTGACATGGGGGTCCTTTGGACCAATGTACCAAACAAATGTGGCTCTACTCTGATGATTTCATCTACCAGCACTTCTAACTCACTATCTGTGAACTTTGGATTCTTCTTTGGGGGCATGGTGATGGGTGGTGGTGGTGGTGAGTGATGTGTGTGTGAGGGTGCAAGTGAGGGTGGGTGAGTGTCTGTTTTGCTAGGTGTATGTGTGAGTGCTTTTGGTGAGGTGCGAATGGTGTACCAGTTGTGTGATGGGTGAGTTGTGAGTGTGTCTGTGGTTGCTGTCTGATGGTGTTCTCTGCTGGCTGTTCTCTTGAATTTGCAAAGGATCATGGTAGTGATTTGTGGCCTTTATATAGGTGGAGTTGTGGGTGTGTCTTTGTTCCAAGCTTTTTCTTCTTACATTTATTGACTTTGTCATTGACTGTTTGGTCCTTTTTTTGTATTTTTCCTTTGGGGTTTCTAGGCATGAAGGAGACGTTCTTCTGACCAAGACGGACGCTGATGTTGGCTCGTGCGGGCTTCTCCGGGTCTTTCATGCTGACGTTCTTCTGTGTTTCATAGGTGTCAGTCACGGAGATCTCTATTGCTTCAGGTCTCTGTTTTCAGTGCGTGTCGGTCATGCGGCTTGGGCTCCTTGCGAGTCGGTCTGGTTTTACACGCATTGCATCGTACTGCGCGGGTCGAACATCACGGGCACGTGTTAGTCGGGTTCATTCCTGGTGCGTGTCAGTCGGTGAGAATCACGTCCCGTTTCCGGGTGAATCACTGGTTTCCCTACGGCTCAGTCGCACGGCTTTTATTCTGTACGTGGCGGTTGTAATTCACACGCGTTGCATCGTACTTCACGGGTCATACGGCACGGGTCCATGTCGGTCAGTCTCCGTTCCCGGTCCGTGTCGGTCGGTATGTTTTACGGCCGGAATCGTATCGGCCCGTTAGTAATTAAATACATATTTTGTTCAAATGAAACAATGGGGGTCATTATGATAGCAGGCAGATTGCCACTGCCCGCCAAAATCTTCCGCCCGCATGACTTTCCCCCGCAACATTACGATGACGGGGGGACCCCAGCGGATGGGAAGACAGTTTTCCCCTGGTAGGCAATCCGCCCGATTGCCTACTGGGCGGAAAAGCCCAGGAATATGGTCGTGGTGCCTGTCACGTTGTGCATTCAAATGTACAACATGCATTTTACACATTGCGGTGGGTGCTGTTGCAGCACCGCCCGCCGCAATGTTTAAAATGCAGGATGCGCCCGCCAGTCTGGCGGGCGCATCCTAATGCCACATGCGGGACTGCCGCGACAATGGCGGGCAGTCCCGTTTCCCGATACGGTGGCGGACGGACAAAGTCCGCCCGCCATTGTAATAGGCTCCAATATCACATAATACAGATTTAGTAATAACAATTCACATTTTAAGTGGTTAGCAATTTGTGTACATGTAATATATATTTTTAATTAATATTATTAATGTATGAAATAATAATAATATTATTACATTGTTACATTTTATATAAACATGTTTTTAAAAAGGTAAGTTTTTATTTAACATTTGATAATATTTTTTAAAAAAATTCAAGCATTGTAAATTATACAAATAAATAATAATCATTAATATATTTTATATTAATTATTATTATAATTTTACAATGTAGAAAAAATATTACATTAATTTTCACATATAAGTACAATATTTTAATATTTTTTTAAACCAGAAGTAATTTATGTATTACTGTATTACATGTTTTTAAATTAATTTCTATGTTTTTTTATTATTTAACCAGCCATTTTTGTGTTATAGGTACTGTTTTGTAACCGCTTACTGTTGTTTTGGGTTATTTTTGAGGGGACAAGCTTGCGGTTAGAAGCTGCATCGCGTCGATGAAGGTAAGAGTAATTTTCTTTAATTAAACTAAGGCGCCTATTACGATGGGGGGCGGACAAAGTCTGCCCGCCATCGCCACGGAGCCAGGGATAGACCACCGAAGTGGCGGCAGTCCCGCCATGTGCATTAGGATGCGCCTACCACACTGGCGGGCGCATCCTGGGCCATATACATTGCGGGTGGATCTGCTGGCTGCAGACCCATTCGCAATGTATAAAGACTGTGCACAGCATTGCCACGTAGTGCATGGCAATGACGGGGGTACCATAGGTACCCCTATGAGCACCCCCTACCCCCCAATACCCTGGGGGCCCGCAAATGGCCCCCATAAGCAGGAACCGCATGCCTTTCGACTCATCGCCTGAACCATAATATGGATGGAGGTGTCTTGCAGACACCGCTGCCATGTTATGCCCTTCTTCGGCCCCTTTTTCCGGCGGTAAAGCGGCGGACAATCTATCCTTCTGCCGCTGACCCCCCAGCCTTACTAATATGGCGAGGGGTCAATCAGGCAAGGATGGCGGGTGGCTCGCCCCCGCCAGTCCAGCGGAGGCTACCGCCGGGCCGGCGGAGGCGATCCACCCATCATCCTAATGGGCCCATATGTTTTTACTTGTATTTGAATGTAGTTAGGTGGTAGGTAGTGTGTCTAGTGTTAGGTGGTTGTGTTTTTGGTGTGTTTTAGTTGTCAGTTGTATTTTAGTGAGATATCGATAGTTACTATTTGAGGCCTAGTGTAGAGAGGTTAGAATATGTACAGAAATGTGTGTCTATGGTGCTAAAAGTGTTTGTAAATGTATTTAATTATAGCTTATGTGTATGTTTGTGTGGGTGGGTATGTTTATTTACTTTTTTACAGGTTTTCTTTTATCGAAGTTGGGTTTTGCAGAATATAGCGTTTTCTTTTAATCAAGAAGTGGGTATTAGTATTTTATACTAATATTTATTTAACATTTCCTTAATTTTTCGGGTTTCCATGGAGAGTTTCTTTTTTTAAAATATAGTTTCGGGTTTTTTATGGTTAAACCGAGTTGGATTTATCGAAGTTGTGTTTGGGAGAAGATAGCGTTTTTTAAATTAAGAAGTGTGTATTAGTATATGGTTTAATCGAGTTGGATTTATCAACCCTGGATTATTTTTGAAACAGTTGGATTTTTGCTTTTTTTACCGGTTAATTTTTACATTAATTTAGATTGAGAGATACCTGGATGGATTAACGTTGTTTGGAATATCGTATCTTCTGCAACACAAACCGTGTTTAATTAGTTAATGTGGGAGGGCAATGTTGAGAATAATATTTTAAATATGTGTTATATTTTGTAAACTTTAATTAAGATGTCAATATATATTTATATTATTAATTTAAATATACATGACACATTATTGATATTTTAAAACATTTCGAAAAATTGTATGTATATATACAGTTTGTGCTTTACAGAAAACTATTTTTAATTACTGCAGATTAATTTTTTAAAGTATGGTTTTAGCTATTAGTGATAGGTAAACTAGGTCTCTTGTGCTTGGGTATAGTGTTACCTGACTTTGTAGTAACTCCAAAAAGATTTTGGTTTGTTTGGTGAGTTTTGGGCCTATTTGGGTCACAGATTGTTCAATTCTAAGTTCCTGATAGCTTTGTTCTTTTTGGAGAGCTTGGAGTAGTTTGTGTAGGGTAGGTGTCCCTCTGCCTATTGTTGTTCGGAAGGCATTATGCCATCCTTCAACAGCATTGTTGGTTTTGGCTTGTTTGTTTAGTGTGCTCAGGTACACATTCCACTATGAAATGTGGAATTTGGGTAGTCTTCTGTAACCTGATCTGTGGAGTCTTCCCACCCAGGTATCTTCGATGTAATCTAAAAGTGGGCTTAGTTTTTCTTCATTTCTTTTGTAGTAGGGGCTTACTATTAGGATGTTATAGTGTTCTGCTACCTCAGTTGATGGGACATGCCAGTGCTATCAGTTTTTTTACTTGGTAAATGGTTCATTATTGTGTGTTATACTTAGTTCATGGGCAATGTCTACCTCTTGAAAGGTTTTAGGGGCCTATGTGGTAGTTGTAGTGGCTTTCTTTTGTCTAGCTATTGTTCTTTTTAATTTATCAATAGAGGGTAATTGTCTAAATGCATGTTGGGGTACTGTTAGTAACTGCTGTTTTAGTATTTATGAGGTAGGTCTAACTGTATTAGTGCTAGCTTCTTTTATTGATTCAAAAGCCTCTCTTACTTCAATCTCAGTTACATTTGAGGGGTGGTTATGTTCTTTTAAAGATACAACAGTGTTTTCTTGTGTTATAGCTCTTCCATAACATTTGTTAGAATAATATGTGCTGCATTTCCAAAAGACTTTTAAAACAGTTTGTTTTTCTTGTGCATATACATAACCCATGTAACATAATAACACCTTCCCTTTTTGAGACATAATAAATTGTGTGCCTTCAGTCATGGTGATCTTTTTAGTGCTAAGAAAAATATATAAAAAGGAATAAAAATAATACAGTATCGTTTTTAAGTGAATAAATATACATTGCTTTGGATATACTTACAATGTTGCTGTTGATGCTGCAATTTTTTCAAGCTTGTATTTTCGATTTGTTGAAGATGTTTTTGTTGGGAAGGAAAACTATAATTTTAATATTTTTGTTGTATTGTGTTGCAGGTGGTGGGGAAATTGTGAAAAAGTGGATCTTTTGGTGGGTATTTTATGGAGTGGTTTAATACAAAAATATCATATACTTACTTTCTTAGTAACTTTATTGTTGACGCTGCTGTAGTATTTTTCGGCTGCTATATAAGATATCTGTAGTGGCGATATAAGTTTAAGAGACATATTAGTAAATTATGTTTTATATATATTTTTGGGTGAAGACTACAAGTAGTGTTATATTCTAAATGCAGTTTTACTTACTTGGTGCAGTTCCAAAGCTTTTTTCTGTAATGTAAATCTGCGTTCTGGAAGTAATCCGGCAGAGTCTCCCCTTCTTTTTTCTTGTAGGTTATTTTTTTCATTTTGGTTGTTTATATAGTGTTGATTTAATTGATAGTTTTATGTTATTGGTGTATTTTATTATTGTGTGGTTTTCATTTGTTGTTGTTAGTCTTTTTTGTCTGTTTTGGCAGTTGGTTTCCCTATATGGCAAACACTAATTTAGAAGTTGTTAGTGCTAAACAATATTTTAACTGATTTTGTTAGTTAAGTATGTTATACATTGCTTTTAATGTTAAATGCTGTATTTATTATATTTATTAATATTTTACTTAATATTTATTAGTGTGTTTTGTTAATATTTTATGCTTTTATATGTTTATGTGTTATAATAAGATTGTATTATAGTTATAATGTGTGTAGTGAGGGTTTATAGTGTAAAAATACATTTTGGTGTAAAAATATGTTAATTTTAGTGATTTTTAAATAGTCAATAATTGTATAAAAACGATAATTTTGCTGTCTATATTTTTAATTTCGATATTAAGGACATTTTGTATATTTTGAACACTGGCGGGCGCATCCCGCATTCCTAACATTGCGGCGGGCGGTGCTGTTAGCAGCACCTGTCACAATGCCAGAAATGCATGCCCTGCATTCGCATGCACAACGTGGCAGGCACCACGCGGTGCCTGCCACCTGTCACGGAGTTAGTAGCAAAGGAGGTGATGGAGCCACTAACCTCGGAACAGTATCAGCAGGAACGATGGCAGGCAGAAAGGTCCCCTTACTCCCTTGGGCGCAGCTCCACACAGGGTGAAGCGAACACCACTATGAACGAATGCGCCCCGGGGAAAAAGGGGAGAGGATAAAATAACAAACACTGGGGACCCACTGGTTGCTCCTAGGTCTACTTCTCTTTATCATTCATGCTGCATCAGTACAGGAGCGTGGGAGTCCAGCAGAGACAACCGTATAGGGAAACGAGACAAGAAGCCGGGTATCAGAGAAGCACAATGCAGGAACCCAGTTGCCCCAAACACATGGAAAGAACTATCGCACTCACACGCTCCACCTCACAGCAGCCAATATAAAGAATACTTCAGGATGCCGTAGTCCGTGCATACAGTAGAAAACGTAAAGGTGCAGTCAAGTATCCCGGTTAGTAAAACATGCCGTTTCAGTCACTACATGTTTGTGTCTATAGAATCAAAATCAGTAAAAGAAAAAATCCCTTCTTCATACAGGGACCAAATCCAAAGGAAGCGCTCCTGCGCAATTTCCCTTGAAAACAAAACCTAAATACCTGATAACAGTGAGCGCAGAGAGCTGCTGACGTCTTGCTGTGAAGATCAAGAACCGCCCCAGTTAAATCACTGAAGAGGTAATCTTGGCATCCGGACGCTCGGGGGTTTGGAAAGTGATTTCCCTCATCCTCCGAAGGCAGCCAGGAGACGGGAACACCCTGAGACTCGGCACTCCGGCGGGGAATACCTTCCGCTGGCTGAGTCTCAGAGGTGTGTGGATGCGGTGCGGGGATGGGCAACACGGGACCACAGGGACATGGGAGCACAGGGACGCTGGAGAAGGCAGCTTAAAAACCGGCGCTCCGCAACTTGGTAGATCCGGTGGGAAGACTTCTCGGCTAGGCCTCAGAGAGCGCTGGGAAGTTTGTCAAGCCCCGATCCTCAGAGGAGGAGGGGCTTTGTAGTTTTGTAGTTTTCGTGCGGCCGGAGCTCCAGTGTGTACTTCCGGTCTGCTGCATTCCACGCTTCTGGGGATTGTAGTGCCAATCTATCGGCTTGCCCTCTAGTAGTCCCTCGCTTGCAGCGCATGCATACACAGGCATTCTCTTTCTGATGTAAGGAATGAGAAGCCTGTTTAACGCTCTGTGCCCTTGCCTCCGGCACGCGATCGCGACACCACCTTGTGCATGCAAATGTTGGGGGGGACCATAGGTAACCCCCATGTTCACCCCCCACTTCCACAACACCCTGGGGGCATGCAACAAGGCCCCAAATGCAGGAACCGCATTCCTTTCCATGAAGGCATTGCTGCCATGGAAAGGCTGATCTCTGCAATCATCTTGATATGGATGGCGGTGTCTTGCAGATGTCGCCACTATATCAAACACGGTTTCCGCCCGGTCGACAAGACGACCGGCGGAAAACCGGTGGACGGTCATTGCGTCCACCAGCGTCCCCCCTCCATCATAATGTGGTGGGGAAAATGGTAGGCGTGCGGGGGCATTGGCGGGCGGATCGCCACCGCCATATGGGCGGTGGCGATCCACCCACCAACATAATCGACCCCTATATTTTTTATTGACGATCATATGGTTTTGACATTTGTGTATGTATTTAAATAAGTATTGCTCGTCGATAATAGTGTGATCGATATGTTAGTGCCGATATTTTGGTATGTCAATATTTTGTCTGTCGATGTTATGTCAGTGATCCGGTACAACTCCCACTCCCCCAAAAACATTTCTGTTACTTTACCTCCACACAAAGAAGAGCATAGGCTGTCCTACACAGACAATGTATTTATACAAATGTTGCATCATGCTCATAATGCGTCATATACAACTAATTGTTGGGTTTGTGGGTTACTCCCTTCGGTCACTCATAGGAGTGACAATTTATTGCCTATGCCATTATTGTATATTGGTACTCGCACTGCGACTGAATATTCACACTTCTACCGAGGGTTTACCCCATAAGGCCAGCAGGACAAGGGCCTCTAGGGACAATGTCCACAAATTCATGTCTGAAAATGTACCATAGATTAAAGGATAATGCCTGGTTTTGCATGGAAATGGCTGATTTCCAATGGTTTAACACCTTTGAGTATTTTCAATCCTTCCAAGGCCGCAATATTACCAAAGATAAATCGATACCTGGGCCAGCAGCTAATATGACAGCTAGTTTTTGTGTCCAGTGGACTGGGTAGATAAAGGTGGGGGAGAGTAAATGTAATTTCATCTACAAGCTGGATACGATTAATAGTCTGCCTTTGATCCTACCCCACAATGTCTATTTTGATTGTGGGTCACAAGCTCATGTCTGGTTCCCGAGGGGATGGTCAGGTACATGTTATCTCTACTTCCTTCTTCCCGACTAATTATCATAAAAGTCATCAGCTGCAATGTAGATGTATCTTCCTGACCTGAGTCAAAAGGGTTGTTGATACAAAGGATATAGATCAGACAGACACCATCGCACAACAATTTGGAGACGCCTTCAAATTCGTTAGCTAACAAGAGTTGTTGAAGGGGTTATCAATATGACTGCTGGGATACGGACAAATATCACTGCTGAGCTCCAGGCTACTAGATTGGTCACTTTGCAGAACAGGATGGTGTTAGACGTTATACTTGCAGATAGAGGAGGAGTCTGTTGCATCATTAGCAGCAGCTGTTGTGTTTAAATACCTGATAACGCTCCCAATGTTTATTCATCTATACAAAAGTTCCAGAGAATATCTGCTGAAATACACCAAGAAGTAGGTACTTGTGCACTGTCTGGGTGGTTTTGGAACACGCTAACTTCCTGGGCTTGGAAGATCCTCACTTTCTTGGTTGCGGTTGCCGGTATCCTCTTCATATGTTGCCTTTGTATACAATGCCTCCCATCTTGTTGTTCGTATTGTGGTAATATCCTCACTCCTAAACCAAAAATATCAATTCATGGCACTAATACTGCAATTATGTCACAAAAGGATATTGATGATTTGATGCAGAATGATGAAGGTATTTTTGAGACTACATCTTTCCTTGCAGCCTCTATTCCTGACATTGATTATATGAACTGCTCCTAATGCCGATGTTCCTTTGTCCACAAGCATGTTATGTCTTCTTTGACCACCACATAAATTGGTTAGCGTATGCTAAAAGGAGGGTCTGTTGGAATAAAAATGTTTTCGCTATTTTGTCAATGCATTGTTCCATGTAAGTTAGCATTCCCTGCACCATTATATGTTTGGCCCCATTTTGATCCATGCTCGAAACTGCTCCTTGCCTCTTTGGGAAACGGGTTATGGTGAGCTTTGTTTCTCCAAGATTGGACCTTGCTTTGCTAATGAATACACTGTTCTTATTAGCACATATCTTTCCCACTAGATAGAGTCCTTCTCCCACTAGTCCAGCAGTGGGCACGGACAGAGCGGCCTTGGGTATGAGATAGTGTGTGCCCGGCCTCAGAATCAAAACCTATCCTTCTGTATTTCTTTGTTTAGCAGCATCTGCCTGGAAAATTCCATTATGGGAGTGCCTTCATTGGTTCTAAATTGTTATAATGTATCTCCATGTTTGCTGATGTCAGTCCTCTCTGCAGCACTCCTAGGAGACTGGGCAGACGGGGCTCCGCTACACAGTATCTGAATAAACATATATTGGTTTGTATTCTCTACTGTCTGACCAACTCTTTATTTGGTATGGTATTTGGTATGGTATCACTTCTTCATACAGGGACCAAATCCAAAGGAGGCGCTCCCGCGCAATTCCCCTCGAAAACAAAACCTAAATACCTGATAACAGTGAGTGCAGAGAGCTGCTGACGTCTTGCTGTGAAGATCAAGAACCGCCCCAGTTAAATCACTGAAGAGGTAATCCTGGCATCCGGACGCTCGGGGGTTTGGAAAGTGATTTCCGTCGTCCTCCGAAGGCAGCCAGGAGACGGGAACACCCTGAGACTCGGCACTCCGGCAGGGAATACCTTCCGCTGGCTGGGTCTCAGAGGCATGCAGATGCGGTGGGGTGGTGGGCAACACAGGACCACAGGGACGCGGAGAAGGCAGCTTAAAAACCGGCGCTCCGCAACTTGGTAGATCCGGTGGGAAGACTTCTTGGCTAGGCCTCAGAGAGCGCTGGGAAGTTTGTCAAGCCCCGATCCTCGGAGGAGGAGGGGCTTTGTAGTTTTCGTGCGGCAGGTGCGCCGGTGTCTACTTCCGGTCTGCCGCATTCCAGGCTTCTGGGGATTGTAGTGCCGATCTATCGGCTTGCCACCTAGTGGCCCCTCGCTTGCAGCACATGCATACATAGGCATTCTCTTTCTGATGTAAGGAATGGGAAGCCTGTTTAACGCTCTGTGCCCTTGCCTCCGGTACGCAATTGCGACACCACCTTCTGCAAGCAAATACTGGGGGGTACCATAGGTAACCCCCATGTTCACCCCCCACTTCCGCAACACCCTGGGGGCATGCAATGAGCCCCCAAATGCAGGATCCTCATTCCTTTCCATGAAGGCATTGCTGCCATGGAAAGGCTGCTCTCCGCAATCATCTTGATATGGATGGCGGTGTCTTGCAGACATCGCCACTATATCAAACACGTTTTCTGCCCGGTCGACAAGTCGACCGGCGGAAAACAGGCGGATGGTCTTTGCATCCGCCAGGGTCCCCCCTCCATCATAATGTGGCGGGGGAAATGGTAGGCAGGCGGGGTCATTGGCGGGCGGATCGCCACTGCCCATATGGCGGTGGCGATCCACCCGCCAACATAATCGACCCCTATATTTTTTATTGACGATCATACGGTTTTGACATTTGTGTATTTTTTTAAATAAGTAATGCTCGTCGATAATAGTGTGATTGATATGTTAGTGCCGATTTTTTGGTATGTCAATATTTTGTCTGTCGATGTTATGGCAGTGATCCGGTACAACTCCCAATCCCCCGAACAAATTTTTGTTAGTTTACCTCCACACAAAGAAGAGCATAGGCTGTCCTACACAGACAATGTATTTATACAAATGTTGCATCATGCTCATAATGCGTCTAATACAACTAATTGTTGGGTTTGTGGGTTACTCCCTTTGGTCACTCATAGGAGTGACGATTTGTTGTCTATGCCACTATTGTATATTGGTAGCTGCGAGGGGTGGTATGAATTGTTTTGGCTGGTGTACTTTCCATTTGACCCTTCTACTTTTGGTATGACATCCGCTGATACTCGCACTGCAACTGAATATTTACACTTGTACCGAGGGTTTACCCAATAAGGCCAGCAGGACTAGGGACTCTAGGGACAATGTCCACAAATTCATGTCTGAAAATGTACCATAGATTAAAGGATAATTCCTGGTTTTGCATGGAAATGGCTGATTTCCAATGGTTTAACACCTTTGAGTATTTTCAATCCTTCCAAGGCCGCAATATTACCAAAGATAAACCGATACCTGGGCCAGTAGCTAATACAACAGCTAGTTTTTGTGTCCAGTGGACTGGGGAGATAAAGGTGGGGGAGAGTAAATGTAATTTCACCTACAAGCTGGATACGACTAATAGTCTGCCTTTGATCCTACCCCACAATGTCTATTTTGTTTGTGGGTCACAAGCTCACGCCTGGTTCCAGAGGGGATGGTCAGGTACATGTTATCTCTACTTCCTTCTTCCCGACTAATTATCATAAAAGTCATCAGCTGCAATGTAGAAGTATCTTCCTGACCTGAGTCAAAAGGGTTGTTGATACAAAGGATATAGTTCAGACAGACACCACCGCACAACAATTTGGAGACGCCTTCAAATTCGTTAGCTAACGAGAGTTGTTGAAGGGGTTATCAATATGACTGCTGGGATACTGACAAATATCACTGCTGAGCTCCAGGCAACTAGATTGGTCACTTTGCAGAACAGGATGGTGTTAGACGTTATACTTGCAGATAGAGGAGGGGCCTGTCGCATCATTAGCAGCAGCTGTTATGTTTAAATACCTGATAACGCTCCCAATGTTTATTCATCTATACAAAAGTTACAGAGAATATCTGCTGAAATACACCAAGAAGTAGGTACTTGTGCACTGTCTGGGTGGTTTTGGAACACGCTAACTTCCTGGGCTTGGAAGATCCTCACTTTCTTGGTTGCGGTTGCCGGTATCCTCTTCATATGTTGCCTTTGTATACAATACCTCCCATCTTGTTGTTCCTATTGTGGTAATATCCTCACTCCTAAACCAAAAATATCAATTCATGGCACTAATACTGCAATTATGTCACAAAAGGATATTGATGATTTGAGCAGATTGATGAAGGTATTTGTGAGACTACTTCTTTCCTTCCAGCCTCTATTCCTGACATTGAATATATGAACTGCTCCTAATGCCGATGTTCCTTTGTCCACAAGAATGCTATGTCTTCTTTGACCACCACATAAATTGGTTAGCGTATGCTAAAAGGAGGGTCCGTTGGAATAAAAATGTTTTCGCTATTTTGTCAATGCATTGTTCCATGTAAGTTAGCATTCCCTGCACCATTATATGTTTGGCCCCATTTTGATCCATGCTCGAAACTGCTCCTTGCCTCTTTGGGAAACGGGTTATGGTGAGTTTTGTTTCTCCAAGATTGGACCTTGCTTTGCTAATGAATACACTGTTCTTATTAGCACATACCTTTCCCACTAGATAGAGTCCTTCTCCCACTAGTCTAGCGGCGGGCATGGACAGATCGGCCTTGGGTAAGAGATAATGTGTGCCCGGCCTCAGAATGAAAACCTATCCTTCTATATTACTTTGTTTAGCTGCATCTGCCTGGAAAATTCCATTATGGGAGTGCCTTCATTGGTTCTAAATTGTTATAATGTATCTCCATGTTTGCTGATGTCAGTCCTCTCCTCAGCACTCCTAGGAGACTGGGCAGACGGGGCTCCGCTACACTGTATCTGAATAAACATATATTGGTTTGTATTCTCTACTGTCTGACCAACTCTTTATTTGGTATGGAAGGCTGAGAGGGGGTCATAAGTGACCCAGACGAACCTAAGCAGGCCACTTCCTTCAAGCTAGGCTGGCACCCGACACAGTGGGGGAGGAAGCTACTACCAGAACCCTTTTTAAGTGACCCCCCAAAGGGGGGGATTACTCTTTTCCCTGACCCCACCTCTGTTTGTGCACACAAATTCTGCAAAAAAGAGGAAGGGTTACCATATTTTGGATTTTGGGTGTAAGGTAAACTGTTTGATTGTTCACAGTAGGGCAACAGTATCTACTGCAAAATTTGATTGGGTTGCCCTTGGGAACTGTTACCCCATTGATGAAGGAGAAGACAGAGGACACCCTCACCCTCTAGTTGGTACACACTACAAACGTTGCCCCACAAGAAAACCTCCTGAGAAAACTCTTTGGATGAAAAGAAGAAGAACTCACCAGCTATTTGAGACTTGTGAGAAGATCTGAAAAGATGGACCCGGGCCCACATGTTGCCAGAACAAAGATATGGACTGACCTTGTGTGTGATAATTCAAATGGACCTCATTGGACCCTGCTGGTTGCCTCTGATGGAGCGAGCCTTGGCCCCCCAAGTGCTATTCCTGAGATCTTGGAACCCGTGGCGGTGTCTAACTGAACTTCTCATAATAATTTTGAAAAGTTGGGCCTTCAAAAATGCATCAACTTTCCGACTTCCAGAGGACCAAGAATAAACACCCAAGCCAATCCCCGAAGGCGCAACTTCGCTGGGGTAAAGAAACAGGTTTTTTCAGCTTGGAGCTTCTCCAAAGCAGCAAATCTGTTTCAGTTGGCCTTTGTCAAGAAGGTATCTGTCCTTGTAGAATACATTTCACTCTATTTTGTTGTCTTTTTGACATTTAACTGTTTCAGTCTTCTAAATGCTTTACACGTTTTCTTTAAGTTAAGCCTTCTGCTCTGTGCCAAAGCTGCAATGTGTTAAGCTCAGGTTTAAATTGCTGAATCCTTTGATCGGTCCTAATAGGTTCATAGCTTTATTACTTGTGGTGGAAGACTTCCTTTAAACCCCAAATAATAATTCACCTTTTTTGCATCATGGAAATCGTGAGGTTCACCAGAGTGGTTAGCGCAGAAAAGCTGCACAGCACAATGCATCAGCATTTTAAGCCTACCACTGTTTGGTGCCTATCATATTGATATCAAAGCCTACTATCAACTAACATCTATTATGGGCACCCTTAAAATGCATATGTAAGAAAATCTCAATGGTAATGAAGCCGTTTCCTTAAGAACATCTTTGAAAACTTCAATGGTGCTAAAATAATTTTAGGTGTGGGAGTTCAAGCCATCAGTGTCACTTTACTAATGACGTAGGAGTTAGGAAAAATACCTAATTATAGAGTGAATAAACCAATGGGAGAAAACACATTTAACACCAGGAAGGTTGTAACATGCATTTTAATTCTGCATTTTCACAAGTATGTAGCTAAATGCAGTATGATGTGATAATGTCATACCTAGAATACACAAGTTGCATAAAATGGTCTCATTGAACCACAGATCCCCTGAAACAACCAATAAATCACCACCTCACCTGCAATTGATTAAGAGCAAGCCCCGATTATTGTTATAAATTACAATACTAGTGTGGTTTAAAGGCAAATGCAGGGAGTCCTGGGCCCAGATTATTCACAATGTCACCCAACACAGCACAGAAAACAAAGTTGACAAGGAGAGAGCAGGAAAGCATCATATCTACAGAGATATGCCACTATCCTGTTCTGTCTTTAGCGCTGTGCAAGGGTGCCTGCATGAATCTAGCCTAGGATTTGAACTGGAAGGACAGCCCTCAAGTACAAAATACGATGCTTAGAGTATCTTTAAAACTTTTCTCACTTCAGAGGTCTGTTGTGCAGTGCAGCACCCCTGCAAAGATGGAAACGTAAGGAGAAACTTCTGCTTTAAGGTGGCATTATTTTTTTTGCTCAAAATCCTCTCTACTGTTGTTAGAAATATTCGCTAAAGCTATGATACAAGTGAAGGATCCATGGAAACTTTATATAGAAGTGTATTTCCAGAAATATTAGGTGTACCCTGGTCATACCACATTTGACCAGGGTACCTTTGAGTGGTATTTTGAGGGAAGTTAGATGTGTCTCTTTTTTTTTAATTTTTATTTTTGGTTTGCAGTAGGTATAAATAAAAAAAGAAAAAAAATTAACATCACTTCAACATTAGATATCAGTGCAAAGATTTGAGTTTCCAATTTACCACATACAAGAATAACACCACTTCTTTATCTACACTGAAAATACTAAATCAATTCTTATTCCTCTGCGAGACTGGCCTCTCTCCACTTTGTGATAGGAGCCCAGATGCTTTCCCCGAAATCCCGTACTTTTTTCCCTTTCTGTACATACAGAGAGATCTCAATATTATGCATACCTAATAATCTAGAAAGCCACATTTGAAAGGAGGGGGGTACTGTATCTTTCCAGCCTGCAGAAATTAATAACCGAAATACAGCCACAGAAATAAACACCAGGGCTGCCTCCGTTCTCCCTAATTTTAATCTGTTGTCCGTACCTAAAACCATTAAAGTAGATGACAGAAGTATTTTTTTTCCTAACAACATCTCCCAAAATTTTTCTATCTCCCTCCGTATTCCTAGCAGAGACTCACATTCAAAAAACATATGAAGTTGGTCTGCCTCGCCTACCTTACATCTGGGACACGTATCGTCCTCCCTTATACCCCAAGCATATAACTTTGCAGGGGTGTAATATAAGTTAAACAGCGTTTTGTAGTGCTGTGCCCTCAAATTAGTAGAGGGAAATATTTTCTTATTTAATAGGAGGGCGAGGTCTAAGTCTATGTCGGAATTTCCCAATTTTAAAGCCAGAGCTGCTTCTGTTTTTTCTAAATCATCCTGTATTTCCCCACATAGTAGATTATAAAATACCCTGATCTTCTCACTCCCTTTAACCAGCTGGTCGATGATAGGAAATTCAGCTAACATTAAGGTCCTTAGTCTTTCAGCCTTCAGCCAGCTAGTCACTTTAGTATACAGTAGCCAATGATTTAAAGAAATGCCAAATCTAGATTGTAGAGCCTCAAATCCCAGAATCTGATCTCCCCTCATTATGTCACCGAGCGTCTTAACTCCTAATTCTTCCCAGACTTGCAGATTCCTGTCTGCTACCATCTGCGGGAATAGTCTAGAATTGTATAAATGTAAATATCGGTTTATCTTTGGGATTCGACAAAACTTTGATATGGCTCTCCAGACCCCCCAAGCACCTCCCAAAACCTTAAAACGAGCCTTCCTGTAATATCTACGATTGATTTCCCGCATTAAAAGACCAAAAGCTTTTCTCCCAACTAATATCTCATAAATTGTGGGAAGAGTCTGACTGCCATGAATTTCCTGAGTGAATTGTGGCTCTGTCCGAAAAAGAATAGACATATGAATCAATAAACAAGACCAATGATACAACCTCAAATTCGGTAATACCAAGCCGCCCCTATCCCTAGGAAGAGACAGAAGGTTAGTAGAGCGCCTGACTCTTCCGTACTGCCATACAAATTTTATAAAAATAGATTCCAGGCTTTTAATTATTTTTTCCTCTATAAGAAGAGGTATGGCTCGGAATAGATAAAGAACTTTGGGGAACATTGTCATTTTCAAAACATTGACCCTTCCTATCAATGAAAGGTGTAAAGCATCAATTCTTTTTAAATCTTTTTCTATAGATTGGCTCAGTGGACCAAAATTCTCATCTATAATCTTGGCTATTGAAGCATTAATTCTAACCCCTAAATATATAGCCGATTCTACAAATCTTTCATCTGTTTTAATAATATTTTTGGAACATATTATTTGCGTTTTAGATTCATTTAATAAATAGCCTGAATATTCACCAAAGTCCTTTGCCATTCGTATCAGCTCAGGGAATGCCTGGTGCGGATCAATCATGATCACGGCCAGGTCATCCGCATACGCCAGAATCTTGGTTTCCTGCCCCTCCCGTATCACAGGTCTAATTCTTGGACAACCTAATATCCTTTGAATAAGCGGATCAATATATAGGGCGAAGAGAATTGGGGAGCAGGGACAGCCTTGGCGCGTACCACGACTTATTGTTATAGTATCAGAACTCTGACCCATAACCACGACTCGGGCGACTGGATTAACATACATTGCCGTGAGTGCACTTATAGCTTTCTCTCCAAATCCTCTTCCTGCTAGAATCCCCCAAAGAAAATTCCAGACCACCCGGTCGAAGGCCTTCTCTGCATCGAGCAGGATCATGGCCATCTAGTCTCCCACAACGGACTGAGCATCAAACAAAGTAATTGCCCTCCTGATGTGATCCGTGGTACCACGCCCTGGTACACACTCATGTTGCCACGGGGAGACCAGGCAACCTATGACCCTGCCCAACCTTTTTGCCAAAAGTTTTGAATATAGTTTAGTGTCCGCATTGATTAAAGATATAGGACGATATGAGCCCGGTTTCTCCCTGGGTTTGCCCTTTTTGTGAAAAACCACTATATTTGTTTCCCTCCATGAGTCTGGAACCACCCCTGTCGATACCACACCATTAAATAAGTCAATTAAAAGCGGGATAATCTCTGCCGCCATGCATTTATAGATCTCCAATGGAATCCCGTCAGGGCCCGAAGCCTTACCGATGGGTAATTCCTGCAGAGCTGTTACTACCTCATTCTCACTAATGTCCTGTTCCAACTCTTCTCTGGCAGCATTACCAAGCCTAGGACCGTTATCATCGTACTCTTGAGCTCGATGAACACCTGGATTTTCTTCGGTATAAAGGCCTTGATAAAAGTTCTTAAAGACCTGAAGAATATCCTTAGCTTCGGTAAACTCCATCCCATTATCTTCTATTTTGATGATATTATTTCTAACTCTTTCTTGCTTAATTTGTAATGCCAAAATTCTGCCAGCTTGCTCGCCAGTTTCATAACGTTGAAGCCTCACAGTTTGGTATTCACTTACTGCCCTAAGTGTAACCAGCTTCTGCAGGTCGGCTCTTACTACTAGCAATTTCCTTTGGCTCTCATTGGTCTCTCTGCCTTGTGTTATATCAGAGGTATGTTGTTCCTCAGCTCCCACTAATTCTCTTATTAACCTTTCGACCTCACTCCGATCTTCTCTTCTCAATCTTGCAGCACAGCTTATTAATTCACCTCTTAAGGCTGCCTTAAACGCCTCCCACACAGTATTTCGTGAGGCGCTATATCTATTAGCAGAAAAAAATTCTCCAGCCCATTTCCTTATATGATCTACAAATCTTTTATCTTGTAGTAGTTTCCTTTCAAAAGTCCACCTGGTGGGAACTCTTTCTAATCTCTCCACTTCATATACTAACACCAAAGGGTTATGATCCGATAGTAGCTTTGGAAATTTAGATATTGCTACTCTATTTCTTTCTGAATCTGATACAAAAAAGTAATCCAATTTAGTATATCTCTGATGTGGGTTTGAGAAATACGTATATCCTGGATCTTTAGGCTCCTTCATCCACCATACATCTGATAGCCCATGTGATCTTATAAGAGATGAAACAGCCCTGCAGATTCTGGGTTTTCGTCCAGAATAAACTTTATTCGGATCCCAATCGGCTGAAATATTTAGGTCACCACAGAGAATAATAGGGGTTACCCAAGTGGCTAGCTCTACTTCCAAAAAATCAAAAATCTCTGGATCATCGTTATTAGGCCCATACACTACGCATAGTGTAAAACCTTTTTCTAACTTAACTAAAGCCCATCTCCCATTACTGTCGGCTTTGATCCGTCCCACTCCTCCCAAAGATGATCTGACCAAAACTGCTACTCCCCTGTTTGTCGAGGATTGTGATGAACAGACCCCTAATTCATAGCCATTCATATACATGAGATTCCTTTTAGCCCATGGAAGATGTGTTTCTTGGAGACATAACACATCCAATCTATTATACTTCACAAAGTGAGCTAGATTTTGTCGCTTCCTGTGATCATTCAGTCCACCAATATTAATAGTACAAATCCTAATATTCGTCATCCTGTGAATCTATTTGAAAAACTAAGGAAACAAACACAACCTGAAGCCTTAACTGAAGCCTATTAACAAAGCCTTTACACTGATAGTTAAACCTATTATATACCAAACTGCAACTCTTTCTCCCTTTTCCTATTTTCAAACCCCCCCCAACCGCCCGCCGCCCCCTCCAACCCCTGACATTCCCCCACCCCCACCACCCAACCCTGACCTACCCCTAACTGTGGAGCGCTCAGACCTTGTCTGTGCACGTGATGAGCTGCGGTGCATGCGGTGAAGGGCAGAAAAGTAAGTCATTACTAAATAGCCTCTAAGATCAGCGGCCTAGAACAGAAAACATATGCCGCATGTGCCGAAAAGGTAAAAGACACTATAGAACATTTAAACAAGACTACATAAGAAGTTAGATGTGTCTCGATGTAGAAACATAGCTTCAAGTTTTAAGGAGCTTTGTTGCACAAAGTACCTTCAGTAAAAGAAACAATATGCTTCCTTGAATAAATGAGTGATATGAATTGTAATTACAAAGAAAGGGCAGCGATAACATTTGGCAACAACTCCTTTAATGTAATTTTGATCTATTAATTCAACACTGTAGTTAAGGGTGTGAATAGTTTACAGTGCGTGTTCAAAGAAACAATCACTTTCATAAGGGGCGAAAGTAGATGATGGGCTACTCAAGTAGACCTTTGTAATGTTTTAGAATTTGCACATCTGAAGTCATACAGACTTGTCAAAAAATACATAACTTTAATCTATTAGGTACTTCATTAAACAAAATACTTCTGACAGAATTATTACTCCAGTTTTGCGTACAGGAACATGCACCAGTTTATTTCTAAATGGAAATATCCTATTGTATGTTAAACAATGTTTACTTGCAACCTTGCCATTTTCATTGCTGTTCTTTAACAGTAGTTGAAGTGTTTACTCCTAATCTCATATCTTAGTTTGAATCGCTTTGCCTGTCAGCTTTAGTCAGGTTTGAAATTGTATCTACAAATGGTGTACAAATATACCTAACATGATTTCCAGATGCTTTATAAAACTTTATTAATGATGAAGACAACACAAGGCCGCTTTTTATGGTCCTGGATATTTAAGAGTTACAAGGGCATATCCTAATTCCTGCGTGGAAATTGTTATTTGCCTCTGTCATGGCTACAACACTGGTGCACTCCAGGTGCTGTATCAGCAAACACCACAGACTTTCAGTCTGGAGGAGTTTAATAGTCTCTCTACATTGGGCTATACAGAAGACAACAATGCGCCAAAACTGGCGGAAGATTGCTAAACTTACCTCTCTGTTGGTCAAGGTAGGCTATTAGAGCCAACCAGTTCTGAAACATTCAAATGTATAGTGGCCAATTGTTTGCAAAGTAGTTACATTCCCAGGGTGATGGCCTTAAAAGCTGAGCCCCTACCAATATTAGACAGTCCCCAACATGTGGAGATGTTATAATATAGTCATAGCTTTACCTGGTCTCGTTCAACTCCTTCTCACCCCATAGCTTTTAACCCCTTGTGTGCGCATGGCGTCTCCCGGCCGTCGTGCATTACGGTGGGCGTGTTCGCAAACGCCGTTTATTTCTCCCGCACAGCGGGAGAAATAAACCCGCATGCAAGGGGTTTTAAAGTGTTTCCAAACATTTTACCTTTCAACAGTATCCCCTGTACGACTGAGCTGACTATCGTTTGCTTGAGAAGTCTTTTAGGGGTGGTGTTGCGATTCACTTAATAAAAGCTTCTCAGAATTTGGTTAGATGGGGTTTTGCCTCAAAAACCATGGCATGCTCCCTTGACTCCCTTGGAATGCTCCCTTGACTGAAAGCAGCTTCTATCACTGCTTTGCATTATTCTGAGGAAACCTTCCAGGTTTAATTTCGGTATATTTTAGGAAAGTAATGTCACACTGTTGTTGTGTAGTTGCATAGGCCCTGGACACAAACACTTCTATTTTATATATTCACATTTAAAAGTTGACATCTTTTTAAACAGTGGGCTTTGTAACACATTTTGCTTGTGCATCAGCATACTCAGAAAATTATTATTTTCTTATACATTTCTTTGCAGGCACATAATCATCTCTTACAACGCTCTGTACAAGGTTCCCAGCACTCAGCGCAAACTATGTTATGGATTGTCTGTCCTGGGTGGTAAACAAAATACGACCAGTCAGGAGCTCAGGCACTGAATACATGGGTTTAGCTTAATATATAAACCACAGACCCTTGTTTAGGCAGGGGAGCATTTTTACAGGATTGTTATGATCACTCTGTGCCTGAATTCTGACCCAGCGGGATACTATCCCTATGCTGAGAATCACGGTTGCCTGCTCTACACCAGATCTGGATTTCAGATGATACACGCTCACAGGTAAATGGGGAGTTAGAACACTCTGGGGGTCTAGCATATTAGCACACCTACAGGTAGACGTACAATTATATGTCTTTATATAATGTCTTTATATAATCTAATTTATTCATCCTGTTCACCATTCTTGTCATGCTGATGACATTGGTTTGCTTCATACTATTAATAATTGCAGCACATATATTTCAAACATGATTGTAGTTTCCTGAAATAAATGTTTAAAACACCACTTGTGAATTTTCTGTGTAACCTTTTAGGCATGCCCGAGTTACAAATGAAAGGGCAAGATTTGTTTCCATGATTTACTGGGGGAATAAGGGTGGTCATGTTCTGGGGTTGGAGATACCATCCAATCAGTTTAGGGGTCCATATGGTGCACCATGAGCTAGCCAGGAATTAGGTCAAAATATTCTAATGGTATGCACAGACTCAGTCTTGCATAGTTTTTACCATTATGTTGCCCAAACGCAGAAGTCATATCCATCAAAATACTCCTGCCATATGAGTGCACAGAATATTCAATTTTCTTGTCTTTCGGGAGTGTGAGATAGAGTAATACTAAATTTGGACCGCAGTCCAGAATTAAGTTTAGTGCACATGAGGGGTTGGTTTCTGCCCACACAGGGGTGGCAGCTACAATTTTACTGCAACAGAAATGATATTGGTGGCCAGGTCTATATAAACAGACTAAAGATTAACTGCCACATGCATCAAGATATGCTTTTGCGAGTCCTTAATTGCGATTATTAAGGAATCACAATTAAGGACTCGCAAAAGCCTATGCATGTAGTAATCGCTATTAAAATAACGATTCCTAAACATTCCATAAGTGCGACTGGCAAATTACGAGTCGCAATTAAGGAATGGCTTCCTATTCATTCCTATGGGCCTACAGGCCCATAGGAATGAATGGGAAATTGCATGCGCAATTTGCGAGTACCAATAGGTACTCGCAAATTGTGCATGCAATTTCAAGGGTGCAAGGGTGTCAAACAGACACCCTGTTGCACCCCTGAAATAGTAATGTGCACTCATGTTGTGCACCCACATGCCCCAAGGGCATGTGTGTGTGTAACCTGACACTTGGAAAAATGCACTTTAGTGCATTTTTCAAAGTTTTCGCTAAATGCCATCAGGTTGAAATAATCGGTATTTAGCGGTCCATAATAGTGAATTCACTATTTTACATGCAATCGCAAATTGCGATGTTTGCATTTGGGATGAAGCATCCCAAATGCAAAAATTGCGGTCGCAAAGGGGCAGATTCGGCAAGCGCAATTTCCAATGATGTATGTGACCCTATATCCTTAAATGTGACCTCTGTCATCAAATTAAAGTTTCCTCCATAGTACATCCACCACAGACACCTCTCTCAGTTTTTAACAAGCCTCTCATGTGCATTTATTTGGACCACTGCAAGCCGTTATACATTGGATTCCTGTGAGTATGGCCACAGCAATCAGCTAATGCTTGAATTGTTATTTAAGATTTGCAAGTCTTTATTGGGACATATGCTGTAGCTGCATTCCATTTGGAACGAAGGCCAGCGTTTGCCTCTAAGGCTCACCGGAATACCATGGAAACATTGGGTGTAACTGTGCAGTATTCCTCCCCATACCTTCCTGAGGGAAATCCTGTTGTGGAGAGGAAGAACTGTGACTGAAAGCAGCCTTTAACAGCTAGAGTGTTAGATTCATGTCATAGTTGGGGCCATCACCTATATGGGTTTTACAGTGCTTTGAAACATCTGCCAAGAAGATCCTTTTTGGGGTTCTGATGTGTGTAATAGACCTAGACAGTTCTGTCCCAGTGGCTGTGGAAAAGCCTTTTGATATTAGTGAATGCTTGGCTGTCCTACAGGAACTTCTATGAGGACAACAGCAACAAATTGAAGAAGCATTCAGCCACTGGGGAAAAGGGACCGCATCCAGCAACTCCAGTCTGCATTCCAAAGATCAGAAATCAGGTCTGAGAAAAGAATGTGGACAAAAAAGAGTTTGGCCCATAATACAGTGTCTGTGTCTGTACTTGTGTTTGAAGGTACTAGAACTCTATTTTTGCCATTCCTTGCTGGTTGTAGAAACGAAAGGTCTGTGCCAATCGAGCTGATCAAATCACACTATGTGGACAGTCCTAAACAGGAGGCCACGAGGGATCCTGAATTGTTAGCCGCCTCAGCTTTGTTTTGTAACTGTGTTCTATTTATTCTTAAATGGACACTATCTCCCAGAACATTCTGCATTTGAACCTGGGGTTGAGGTATTGAAGAATCATTCGTCATCCCACAAAGTGCAAAGACACTTGACCCTTGTGAACATTTTAATGGCTCTGGAACTTGATGGAAATGTTTGGGATAAGATACCTTTTGAAATATTTGGACCAACAGAACTGCCATAAATACCTTATGTTTTTAAATTGACACTTCAAGATATTATTACTCCTGGCACCATCTCTGATGATTGGGACATGCATACTGTTAAGTCTATGCTTGCTAAAGTAGATCATTGTACGGCATTTGAGAATTAATATATGCCTAGTGGGACTTCTAATCATAATGAAATGTATCGTTTACATACATTTCTGCACACCACTTCTTACACAGAACTAGCGCTCCATATGCAGTATTTAATTATACACAATGGATGACGAGCTTTCTATCAGCTCGCTCCCAGATTGTCAACTTAGGCCCGTATCGTTCGGCTCCAACAGAACTGTCCAAGGGAGTTCCTCAGGGCTCATGTTTGTGCCCTACACTGTTTAACATCTATATCACTCCGACACTCAGTTGCTCTTTCCATTTGACAAATTTACTTCTTCTGTGCAGTTGGCCTTCTCTAATGGTATGAGAGCTATCTCCCACTGGATGAAGAGTAATTTCCTCCAGTGCAATGTGGGAAAAACAGAGATTATGCTCTTTGGAGAAGCCCCTTCCTTATGGACACCAGAATCGTGGCCGATTGATCTGGGCCCTCATCCTGCCCCCAAGCTGATGGTTAAAAACTTGGGTATCCATTTGGACCAAGCCCTCACTTTGAAAGAGCATGCTGCTCATACTGCAGGTTCCTGTTTCCACACAATAGGCCTGCTCCGTTGAGTCTTCCCTTTGCTCCCTGACTCAACCTGGAAAACTTTAGTTCAGGCACTTGTATTAAGCTGTCTGGACTACTGTAACGGCCTGCTGATCTCCGCCAATGATGCCCCACTCAGCAGACTGCAGGTAGTCCAGAACACGGCGGCGCAATTGGTCCTCAATGCTCCTCCTAGGACTCGTTCTTGCCCTCTTCTTATGCAGCTGAATTGCCTCCCTATCTGCCAACGGGTTAGATTTAAAATCTGCTGCATTATCCACAAGTCACTGCTTCATTTAGGCCCCTCTTACCTCTCGGAGAATTTCACGCCGTATGTACCTTCCAGATCACTTCGCTCGGGTGCCATACATTTTCTTGTGGTTCCTTGAGTAAGAAAGACTAGATTAGGAGGAAGAGTCCTCTCCCATCTTATCCCTCGATATTGGAACGAGCTTCCCATACTTTTGAGACAATGCATTGATCACCTACAATTTAGGAAGCTGCTTAAGACCACTCTTTTCCACACCTGATTCTGCTGGTGCTGCAATACATCCTCACGGTCTGTCCTAAGCGCAGAGATACCCCTTCGGGGGTCGATACAAGCGCTTTATATGTAAATAAATAATTAAATGGGAACATTGTCCTACACCATCTGTGGGCAGTTCAAAAACATCTTGTCTGGGCCTCGCCAAGATAAAAGCCTTGAACACACCGAACATTCCCACATTTTCATATTTAGACAATTGGCAACAATTTACAAACCGCATGGAGGAAGAGCTCAACAATATGCTTAAGAATGGTATATACAATTCTTCACATTCCAGTCCTGAGAGGTGGTTAGTGTGGCCATTAAATGCCAATGGGTGTTAATTGTTGTTTTCTGAACCACAATCGGGGCTTCAGAATAAACAGACCCGACCTTCGTTATGTGCAGACTCAACACTTGGGGATTGCTACAACTTATACAGTGGGGAAGTTATGCCTTGATTGGTTGTGACACTGCACATTAGATGAAGTGAAAACACACTTGTCTCTCCTTTGCAATGACATGAGTTTACAGGATTTTTTGTTAGGTCCTAGAAAGCCACATCATAAACATTTTTTGTATGCAGTATACAACAAGCTTTGGCAGGTTTCCTAGCAGGAAGCCTCTGACCTGATGCATGAAGATGATAGAGGAAATTTGGAAAGAGCATTAGCAGTCGTAGACAATGGTATGACTACATTATCCAATAGAATTTATTCTTTGAGTATCATTGTGTCATCAAAAATTGACATAATACAGAGTGATATGTCCCTCTTACAACATGGACAGAACCAGCTCCGATTATTATTTTATTGAGCTTGGCATTGGAAACTCTGCGCAGTAGTCATGTGTCATGGCAGCATTTGAACATTGACCATTTATTTTTTCTGTATAATTTGATCAAGGAGCAGAAAACAATGGCTAAGAAAGATGAGACATACACCATCTTCTACATAATGCATTTAAGAGAAGGTATCATTTTTTGTGGGAGAAACACTGTCAGCAGATTAGATAATACTTGGCTTTTTTATCTCTACCGATACCAACCTTCCACTTTTTACCAGCTCTTTGAAACATTTTTGGGCTGGCAGATATGAGGCATTAGGTGAGAGATTTGTGCATGAGAAATGGGTCCTACCTTTTGAGGACAGGTGAAGAAATGGGGAATATGAGGGATTTCGCAGCAATACAGACTGCAAAAACACTTTCAGGCGTTCATTAGTTTGCAGGTAGCAGATGCTTCATCAGGCTTGTATTAGTTTGAAGGTGAATTTAGCCTCTAATCTCAAAGGTTCTCCATTTGCCGTAATTCGTCTGACATTTAGATTGCTTTCTAATGGAAGTTATTAAATATTAAAAGACAAAAGTTGCTGTGGGATGAAAGCGGGAGTGCCCTATGTGGTTACTTTTTCCCGTATTGTGACCTAGTGGGGGAAACAGACTTTACAATGCAGTCTGAGCCATGTGTATCGTGTCCTCACTTGTATAACCACGCTTGCCCGAACCACGCATCTGCCTTAACCATGCACATGCGTGGTTAAGGCAGATAGCGCTCTAGTGTCCAGATGGGCGGGGAGAGGAAGTCAAAGCGCCGGAAGCGGCCAGGTAATTCGGGCTGTGGCCTGGCTGGAGGGTCATTTTTAGAGGTGGGGATCAGTTTTAGGGCTCAGGGAGGGGTGACGGGATTGTTTTTGGAAGGGGGTAGGGTTTTAAGGCTCAGGGTAGGGGTATGACAGAGGCAGCCATGGTTGAACCACTTGTGCCTCTAAAATACTGTTCCAACCATGAATTCATCTTAACAACGCATTCCTTTAGCACGCATGCCTTTACCACGAATGCCTTAACCATGTAATTTGTATTACAGCAGAAAACCTTGCAACTTGGAGATCAAACTTCTCTCTTGCAGATGTGACACAATAAGGCTTTCAGTCTTCTTAAACCATAAAAGTTTCCAGCAGAAATAGCAATTTGAGACCAAATTCTCACATCCCTATCTGTTTGGGCTGGCCCAAAAAATAAAACTTTGGAATAGAAGCAAAAGAAGTTTCATTAAAACCTGCAAGAGAGACATTTGATCTCCAAGTTGCAATGTCTTCTGTTGAAATACAATTGTTAGTGCACACCTACCTCCCACAGCATTTTGGAGAACTTGTGCACCACATATTTAATACATCTAATACTGTGGGAGTAGTACACTTGTTTCGAGTGATTGGGACTGGGTTTTTCAGTACGTTCCAGACTATCTTTGGAGTAATTCCGCCTTTTATACACTGTGTAATATCCAGCATGTTCAGTGGTTTGCCGCTCATCAAATTTCTGATGGTTGCCATTTTGGTTCTATTTTTGCTGCTCCACAATGGATGTATGACCCGCAGCCACACTAAAATGGCACTTTCACATGTGCTGCTATGTCGGGATAGAATGATACAGTATTTGGGCACACAATTGCTTCAGGAACTGAATGAGAATAGGTCTCTGTCCTTTGGACCTATATGGTTACATTGTGTACAGCCCATGTTCTGCTGCATACTTTTCACATTCGAGTATGCAATGGATGTATGCCTGGTTAAATAACTGTTCCAATCTAGGTATGTAAAGTTGCTGTTGGGTGCATTAAGAATCCACCTGCATGGATGTACTATGAGATTTCCTTTTTTTACAGAATGTATATTAGGAGCCATCCATGGATGCCAAACCTGTCTCTTTGTCATTGGGAACACTACTGGCTACCATACCTTCAGCGGCTCCAGCGATGGTTGGATATGACCCTGTTTGTTCTTTAGACATTACCTCTGGGGTGCTAATGGAAACATTGTCTGAGGATGCTGAGAGCAATAGTGTTCCTACTGACTCTCAGGACTTTTGAACAATCATGAAATTCAAGTACTTTTTGATTCAACATCTTTTTAAAATGCAACAATATAAATTTCTGCCGGAAATTAATTGCAGATTTTTTTGGGGGCTTTTTCGGAATTTTTTATTATCAAAGTCATACATATATTTTTAGGCCTTAAGTTTTATTATATATATTGTGTTAATTTAAGGATATATTCACAACACTAATTACCAAATATTCATACATATGTACAATGCATGCACCAAACATTCAATTTTAAAAATACACACTTACCTCCAGCCAAGGAGGCTTGGGACTGCTGCCTTCCCTTAGGTCAGCCAATGAGGGAAGGGAAGGCAGCAGTCCGGTCATCATCACAGAGTGGGATGGGGTCAGTGAGACTGCTGACTCACCCCCACTCTGTGATGAAGTGTCACTGATTGACACTCAACCCCGGGCGCTTCAGGGCTCAAAACTGAAGTGTCCAGGTATGAAGCAATCAGTGACGCTACCCCTTGTCACTGAGGGGCGGGCCTTAGAGACCTTTGCTGAGCTGAGGAGGTCACGCCCGCAGCCCGCTCACGCAGCCAGGAGCCTGCACATTTAGCACATGTCTGGCTTCTGGCTACCTGACCTGAATATGATCAGAGTCTGTCAGGCTGATTTTTGTTCATCCTGACAGACACTGTTCGTGAGGGGCAAAATGTGGAGGGGGCGTGGCCCCTCAGTCCCAATGCACCAGCCACGTCTGCCAAATGCTGATAAACGGATCGCTTCAACTGCTTCTTTATTTGCACATTCTCCATATGAACTCTCTCAGCGTCATCTAAGGATGTTGCTGCACCTCTTACACCTCTACTTTCTGTGTTATTGAGTTCAGCCATGATGGGAAAAAGTTCAGCAAAAAGCAAAAGACAATGACTTTACACAGAGACGTTTTAAGGCATGAGTAAAGTGGGCTCTGGCCTAGGGCCCCAGCCTTTCAGGGGCCCCTGGTAGAGCACACTCTGTTCTGTAGAAAGTTTTGCCCATATGACCTTGAATAATTGTTAAACACATTGCTTTAAATACCTTTTTCTTTTAATTTATTTTTAATGTGGGAGAGTCTATTGCAGACGCTTTGCAGAGAAATGTGTTTACATTTCATGCATTATCCACAAAAAAAGTTTCTTTTAAATCCAGACAGAACCTCGCATATGAGAAATGGGCGGGTGTCACACTGATTATTTGCAGTAATATTAGTGAGCTGCTGCTGTGTTACAATATTGAAAACACACATCACTATCCCTGAATATTAAATGTAAACACATTTAGAATTTGGACGAGTGTGTCTATGCACTGTCAGTGACCTGGCCAAAAAGGACATGAAAGAGCAGAAGTTGGATCATGAATTCAAAGCTGTCGTGAACAGGGACCCCGAAAATACATTTAGACCCGGGCCCACAAAATCGTTAAGATGTCCCTGACTTTACAAATTGTCATCGGGCACAAGAGTTTTCCGTTAATGCTACGAAATTACATTAAAATATTTCCAGTGACTTCCATAGAGTCATAAGTAAGACATATGTGAAACACAAAGGGCCCAATGAGGTAAAGAATCAAATCTATGACTGGGAGGAAATGTGCCTACCTAATGATTGGAAATATCCACAATTGTGCTGGCAAAGAAGACATCCCTGCCCAGGAGAGATTTCAAACCGTCACTTTTTTTTTTTTTTTTTTTAAGTTTGAGTTTATTGAAGAAATAAAGAAGGGAAGGAGAAGGGAGGGGAACGGGGTATAATCATCATGATAAACATATACAAAAAATAAGCAATTCAATAGAAACTCTCATTAAAAGCAATTATAACAAGCATGAAGCTTACATGAACAGAGCCTACGTATAGGAATGAAAAATACCATATAGTATAGTAGAACGTGATATCATAACAAAAAAGGCATTAAAGAAAGAAGAAAATCATGGTGGCTTACGCACCTCAACTGTGTTAGGATCTGGAGAGGCGTGCACCGGAGCAAAGGAGGAGAGATAGGATACCAAAGGAAGCCAAATCAGGTCGCGTTTAATTGCCAGGGAAATGGGAGATACGTAATTAGTATCTAGGCGATGATGGAAGCAAACTGCATTCCACCAAGATTGGTAGGAGACATTTGCAGCCTGTTTCCAATTAGAAGTAATGGTATGGAAAGCCACAGCAACTAGAAGGTCAAGTAGTAGATAATGGGAAGGAGATTGTGGGAGTGACGGTGATAGGGAACCTAGAAAAACTTGTGAAGGGGAAAAGGGAATTTGAAGTTGAAATATCTTTTGTATTTGCGTCCATACTAGGTGCCAGAACTTGGAGATAGGAGGGCATTCAAACAACATGTGTTTGAGATCTGCGACGGGACAGGAACAGGACCAACAAATAGGGGATGTGTCAGGTGAAAAACGGGATAAAGCTTGTGGAGTACATAAAGTTCTGTTATAAATGAAATATAAGGTTTGGGTAGTATTAGCAGCTCTAGAGGCTTTATGAAGCTTAGCCCATATTTTGTCCCAAAAAGGTATTGGCCAACCCTGAGAAAGATCCAATTCCCATGCATTCTCGATTTTAGATTTTAGTCTGTCAGTGGAGTACCGGAAAGAGTTATAAATAGCAGAGGCTGAGGGAGACGTCTCCAATAATAAAGAAGTAGCTTTGCGGTCCAAAGGAATATCAGTAGATGGCGCCAAAGAGCGAAGATATAAGATCAGGACTGGGAGAAGGGCATTGTATTGCGAACGAGCAGAAGAGGGCAGTGAGAAAGAGGATTGAAGTTCCTGGAATGAGAGAGGGGTATCTTGGGAAATTAATTGAGAGATCCAACACAATCCTCGAGAATGCCATGTCTTCCAAAAGATGGTGCGATTACGAATTTTGAAAAGAGAGTTGTGCCATATCGGTTGATCGTGAATGGAAAGGAGGGAGGGATAAGATGATATTATGTAAGGGAGAAGGAGAGTGCGGCAATGAGAAATAACAGGCGTACGAAAGCGAACTAAAGAAGACGTGAATGATAAAAACTCGCGAAAGGTAAAGGGGGATAGAAAGGAAGATTCCATACTTAACCAGACGGGCGGATAGTGCGGAAGATCAGAAGAGAACCAACGGGTCGATTGTTTCAAAGAGAAAGCTCGATGATATTCTCTGAAATTCGGAAAGCGCACACCAGACTGAGCCTTATCCTTGCGCAATGAAGCCAAAGCTATCCGAGACCGCTTGCCATTCCATAAGAATTTCAGCAACAAGGAATCAATCCGTTTAAAGAAGGAAACTGGAATGTGTACTGGCAGCATGGAAATGGTATAAAGAAGAAGAGGGGATAACATCATTTTTATAGAATTGAGCCGACCCCACCAAGACAGAAAGAGCGGGTTCCAGCGTTGAATAGCCGTGTCCATTTTCTTGAAGACATAATCAAAATTAAATTTGAGTGTATCAGACAAGAGAGGAGCGAACCAAACACCCAGATATTTGATCCTAGATGGTTGCCAGGAGAAACTTGTTTGGGAAAAAAGATGCTTTTGACAAATAGGGTTTAAAGGTAGAATCTCGCACTTATCAGCATTTAGGCGATAACCAGAGACCGCGGAGAAGGAAGACACCTGCTGGAGAAAAGAGGGAATAGAGGAAACAGGATCAGAGCAGTAAAAAAGAATATCATCAGCATAGACCGAGAGTTTAACTTGACGCGAACCAAATTTAAAACCAGAAATACTGTTGTCTAGACGAATTTTAGTAAGAAAGGGTTCCAAGGCTAAAACAAAAAGTAGGGGGGATAGAGGACAGCCTTGTCGCACTCCCCTGTGTAACGAGAAATAATCCGAGGTCATCCCGTTGACAAAAATGGAAGCCTGGGGATTAGAATAGAGTAAAGAAATAATAGAGATGAATTTGGAAGAAAAGCCGATCCAGCGCAAGGCCTGAAACATAAAATCCCATCCAATCCTGTCAAAGGCTTTCTCCGCGTCTAAAGAAATAGCCGCGAAGGGAAGTGACAAAGAGGAAGCCTTGCTAAGTATATTAAGAAAAACACGGGCATTGTCAGATGAGAGACGGCCCTTGACAAAGCCTGATTGTTCAGGGCCAATGAGATCGGGTAAAAGGGGATCCATGCGCAATGCCAAAATTTTGGCCAAAATTTTATAATCCGTATTGACCAGTGAAATTGGTCTGTAATTTTTGCATAATGAGTGGTCCTTATCTTCTTTGGGAATTAAACAGATTAAAGCCTGTTGGAAGGAGCCGCTGGAAGAACCCGCTGCAAGGAAGGATCGGAATAATAATAATAGTTTAGGGAGAAGTAGAGAGGCGAAGTGGCTGTAAAATTCAATAGTGAAACCATCAGGGCCTGGAGACTTACCGTGCCGCAATTTAGAAACAGCATGAGAGATTTCAGAAAGCGAAATGTCTTGTTCTAGGGCAAAAAAATCAACTTGAGAAGCCGGGGGGGAGGGAAGCGAATGAAAATATGAAAGAAGATCCGTAGTCTCCGGGATGTGTTCGGGGGTATAAAGATTGTCATAAAATTTCACAAACTCAGAGAGAATGTCTTTATCTTTAAAGCAAGAGTTCCCAGTGGAAGTCTTAATGGACTCAATCTTTGTACGCTCCTTTCTTATCTTTAAGTAATTGGCCAAAAGTTTTCCCATTTTGTTCTTACCTCCATAATACCTGGAATTAAATTTTAGCAAAAGGTTAGAGGCAGCATCAGTTGTAAACTTATTGAAGGAAATTTTCGCATCAATAAGCTTTTTAAGAGAAATCTCAGATTTAGAAGCATGATAATCAAGCTCTAAAGTCTTAATATTAGCTAAAATACGTTCAGACTTGGCTTCTCGAAGTTTCTTTCGTCGGGCTACAAAATTAATAATAAAACCCCTAGAGGCTGCTTTAAAAGAATCCCAAACAGTAACAAAAGAGGAATCAGGGGTATGATTGAAAAGGAAAAATTCAGTGGCAAAGGCAGTAAATTCGGAACAAAAAGTAGGTTCCAAAAGCAAAGCATTGTTGAAACGCCATCTGCCAGAGTGAGGGGAAAAAGGAAGTAGGTCAAGGTCCACATGAACCGGAGCATGATCCGAGATTAGGATGGAACCAATGTCAGAGCGTATAGCGTGCTGGGATAGGGATTTACTAAGGAAGATATGATCAATGCGGGATTGTGATTGATGTGGAGGGGAGTAAAAACTGTATTCTCTAAGATCAGGATTACACAATCTCCAGATATCCACCAAGGCATTATTTTGAAAGGTGTTAACAAATTGAGAGTGCATCCTAGAGGGGACAAATTTAACATTGGAATGACGATCGAGGAAGGGATCAACAACTTGGTTACAATCTCCCCCTAGAAGTATGTAATCTCCAGAAAGGGAGGACAGCTTAGTTGAAATAGAGGGCCAAAATAATCTGTCAATCCCAGTTGGGGCATACACATTAAAAAGAGTGATAGGAATATTATCTATAAGCAGTGTAACAATAACCCATCGACCATCAACATCACATTCGTGAGAAATTGAGGAAACATTTAACTTTTTATGTAATAAAATCACAACACCATTTTTCTTGGAAACTGTGGGGGAGCAAAAAACATGACCCACCCAACAACGCTTGAGTTTTAGAGCCTCGTTTTCAGAGAGATGAGTCTCCTGAAGGAGGGCAACATCAGACTTAAGTCTCGCTAAATGTGATAAAACCCTTTGCCTTTTAATGGGATTGTTTAAACCCTTAACGTTCCACGATGTAACTCGGAATGGAACAGCAAAGAAAAACAGCTAACAGCAACATGCTTATTACTGCAGAAAAAAAATAAATAAATAAATAACTTGAGAAAACTGAGAGAATTGTAACGAATTGATGAAGGAGAGAGGGCAGAAGGAGAGAAAGCAAAGAAGAATAAAAGGAAAGGAAAAAAAAGGGAGGAACCACTATGAATATAATACTGAATCCAAGGAAAGGAAGGAGCAAGAAGGGGAGATGGGAGGTGAAAGAAAGTGAAAAGAAAGAGGAAAGAGCAAAAGGTAAGAGATCAAGTGTAGGAAAAAGGACAGAAACAAAAAACAACAAGAAGACAGTACACGTTCGAAACGAACGACTGAAAAACATACTTACAGAACGAAAAACTCAAGAACGAGGATGGGGTGATGGCGCCGGGAGACAACGACGACGACAACATCCAGAGCAGATATCAAACCTCATCTACCATGGATCCAAAAATGCAGCATATAGAAAGTAGCATGGCATATCAGGGTAGGAGGGAGGAAGGAGATGTCTGTAGAAACAAGAGAGATATACAATTGAAGGGAAAGACGTGTCACAGGGGAACAGGAAACAATTGAACTACATAGGGGACACATGAGAGTGAAACGACTATCGGAAGAAGAGACAGTAGGGGAATCACAACATCAGCGATAATGGAGAGACAACAGAATCATAACACAATGAGTTCCAAGAAGAAGTAGCAGATCTTGTCAACCAGGTCTGGATACATCCATAACATCTGGGCCTTGCCGTTGGAGAAACGCCTGCAAGGCTGCAGGGTCTTCATATGTGGTTGTTCTATCTTTATATGTGACCTTGAAGAGACAAGGATGTAGTAGTCCATATCTAGCATTCAGGGCCCGTAGTTGAGGTCGCATGTCCAAGAACTTCTTCCTTCGATCTGCAGTGGCCTTGGAGACATCTTGTGAAAGATAGAGGCGATGACCTTCCCACATAATTTGCTTCTTGAGCTTGGCAGCTGAAAGGACCTGCAGGAGGTCAGTGAATTGCAGGAATAACATAATGACACCTCTAGGCTTACTAGCGACCTTCGGTCCAAGGCGATGAGCCCTTTGGATGTTAATGGAAGTTAAGGCCGGAGCATCTAAGATCTTGGCAAGAAAGGATTGGAAGAAGACGGTGGGGTTTGACCCCTCTGTAAGTTCTGGAAGACCATAAAGGCGTAGATTGTTCCTACGATTCCTATTTTCCAAATCCTCCGTCTGACGTTTAAGTAGAAGTATCTCCGCCTCCATTGACAGAATATGGGAACAAGAGGATTGCAAAGAGTCTGTGGACGTTTCCAAAGTTTGAACACGGGACTCCAGAGACGACCATTTTTCCTGCATAGCCTGCATGTTCTTTGTGGTAGCTTCCATAAAGGGTTTGAATGCACGAAGTTCTTCCAAAATGAGATCCATGGAAGAGGATGAGGAGTTACTCCCTGGGGATGGTGGATCCTTCTTCAGGCGCTTAGAGGAAGCTAGAGAGGACGCCAGTTTTCCTTTGTTACGCGCTTTTGGGATGGCTCCTCGAATTAAATCTGATTTTGGTGCCATGGAGTCTTCCATGTCCTGAGGAGGAGAATCCGAATCTGAGTCCACAGGTAATTGAGAAGAAGTAGCCAGCTTTAAATTCCGGAGTTTGCCCATGAAGAGTCTAAGAGTCAGTTGAACGAAAGCAATAGGTTAATGATGAAAATACAGGAAACCTGAGACCAAGGAAGACAGGCAAACATGAAAGACAGGCTGAGGTCACCACAAGGCGAAGCAATGCTGAGTCGAAGCGAAAGCAAGCATGGTCATGCAGAAGTAGAATGAAATAACAAATGTGTGAGAGGAAACACAGTTGTGGTCCTGTAAGACATCTCCAGGGTTAGCAAGTCCTGTTAGCGACCTCCATTGTAAATGTCCAACTTCAGGGCAGCAGACTCCATAAAAGCAAATGCGAGGCTCTTCAGCCGGCCGCCGTGAGGAGACACAGCCAGCGGAGAAAATGGTGGGTAATTGCGCAGGAGCCAGAGCTGCTACTGCCGAGCGGCATGCAGGAAATGCCTCAGAACCGGGAAATAATGAGGTTCCAGCTCACCTCATGGTCCGAATCATGAAACACGCAGACCGACAGGAAAAAGACGCGCTTTATTAAACAGTTCTATTGTGTTCCATGCATTTCAAAGGCACTCCAATTGTAGTTTGCTTCCATTAACTGCCAGAACACCATAACAGGTTGCCTGTCCATAAATACATTAGACAGGACCACGTTCTGCCAATCTTTCAAATGAAGCTGGGCTTGGGCAGAATAATTATAAAATTTGTAGTGCAACACTGTACCTGTATTCCAAGAGGCACAAGTCCAGACAGCTGCCTTCTGTTCTGGTAGCGAAAATGGCAATGCTATGTAGTATATTTAGAAGAGGTGCAAGCTCAGCTGTTTCCAACAAGTGTAAAAGCATCACCTTTAATTTCAGAGATGGGACATACCAGGTGTTCAGGGTAGCAGGCAAGTGTTTCCAAAGAGTGAATTTCTGTCTGAGGAAGTCAGTGATCAATAACCTTCCTTTGCAATATTGCTGTTGCAAATGACTGAAGGGCCAGTGTTGTAGAGCAGAAAGTCAAAAGTTGTTATAAGTGGTTTCACATAAATTACCTCATCAACATAGCCTCTGTGTTTTATGAGGTGTTAAATCATCAATACACAGTCTATTTATTTTTAAACTGTAGACTTCCACCATTATATAGAATGGAAGAAACTATCTTTTACTCTGAAAGTCTCCACTGTTAATAAATTATGGTAAAAGCTGCCAGAGAATTCCTGTCTTCAATTGAAACCCTTCACTGCACAAAAGGGTCAAATACAAGTCACTGGCATACAATGTTGCAATTTAAGCAGAAGCTCTCCAGATTTTCCTCAGCTGACGTGAACCCTTGAACTGAGTAAATCACCTCATTAGCACAGTTCCCGGGCTTCACAAGGCAGCCCCACACACAGCGAGTGAATTTTAGTAGCTTTAATTTAAGTTCAAATAGTTTAATTTAAGTTCAGAGAGCTCTTCGTAAGGAAAGAGAAGCCACTGCCTCACCTTCCGGTCCCCCAGCTCCGTAGTCCATGAGGTGAATTTCCTGTCAGCATTGGAGAAATCATTTACGAGGGCTGTGACAAGCAGCAGGTGCCTTCATTTGAAAAAAAAAAAAAACACTGTCTCATCTGCTCTCTCTCCGCTGTCACAGAAGCAGTTTATAAATCATCTCTGCACCACCGAAGAGCTGCAGCTGCCGGTCCGGGTCTCCCCACAGCCGGAGCTCCGGTTCTAAGCGGCCATCTTCTTGCGTGGCCAGACCACGCCCCCAAACCGTCACTTTTAACCATGGTGATGTCATTTGATGCAAAACCAAAAGGGGTGATGGACGGAGTGTTGAACATTGCAAGCACTAACCCCCATTCAACTGATCTGGGTTTAATCCATCATCATTCTTTAGCTCACTCCCCCACCCCAGATGTAATTTGATGTGCAACTAAGGGGCATATCAACAACAACCAGCGATAATTATCGCTGAGCGCACTTAGCGCTAGGATAATTATCGCCGGCTAGCGCCAATATTTATCGCTGAGATAGCGTGCTATTAGCAACACTTATCTCATCAGCGATAAAAATCCTAGCACTAACTGGCTAACGTGAGATTTTCGCTGGAAACCCAGCGATAATCTCACGTTAGCTAGTTGATAGGGACTCACAAACTTAGCCATGATATCCACCTTCCATAGGATATCATGGCTAAGTCAGTCCTGAAGCAGGCGTAAGGAAAGTAGCGATAACAGGGGTTATCGTTACTTTTCCTGACGCTATGCTCCATAGCGTTAGGCTTGCTGATAGGAGAAATGTCGCTTAGCGACATTTCTCCTGTCATGCCAGGTCAGGAACGCCCACTTTGCATCTCATTAGAGATGCAAAGCTGGGCGTTACGAATCCTGACGCTAAAGCAAGGTTTCACGCTTTAGCGTGACCTTGCTAATTAGGCGATAAAATTATCGCCGCTTTTCGGCCGAAAACGGCCGCAAAAGCGTCGATAATTTTTTTATCGCCTGCTTGTTGATATGCCCCTAAATTGGTACTTTCAATTCTAGGGTAAGATTTGGCTTCATATCAAGAAAGGTTAGGACCTAGCTGTGCTACGATGTCGATATTAAGTTTTAAATCTTATTACTAATTTATGGTGTGAGCTGTAAATTAAGGCAATTAGGTAATTCTATGTTTTTTGAGTTTATCATACGTTTCTATTTTAATTTTCTTTGCCCCAATGTTTCTTATGGTGTGCAAGGATACCTTGGCACTTGGTATAAAAAAAACACATGATTTAATAAATTGTCTTGCACTGTCTTTGGCTCAATGGTCCTCATATAAAGACACTGTCCGTTAACAGTGATTTTTAATATTGCATCTCGGTTATGTCTTATATATAGACCTGTCTTGGTTTACTCCTAAATGCCTTGCTCGTTCTGAGATGATGCACGTATTAAAATATCACGCCTTTTATTCTTTAAGTGTGATTAAATAATCATGAACTCTCGTTTTAGGGCTAATCTGCAGTATTTCCCAGATTTTCACCTTGGGGACATACTGTCCCTTGTCGCTGAAACCTGGGGGACAGAAGGCGACGCCACAGGGTGGCACAGCAGGAAGCCGAGATGCTGATGAAACGGTGTGCAGTTAATGAAGACATGGCCCGTGGCCTCTGCTGTTCTGCCATATGTTTGAAGAAATGCTAATGACTGCAATTCAAATACCTTTTTCATCTCAACCATATGCAAATATGTTTATAAATGCTCTTATAAATTTACTATCACAATGTAAAAAAGCCAAGTACTAATGCTGCACTCAAAATCTAAAATACACAATAATTAAAACATAAGCAATCCGGCCTAATTATACCTTATGGGAAACCGTACAGTAATTTATAGAAATTAGGCAGTAAGGCAAAGACAAACAAAAATAAAACAGCCGCGGAACACCTGAATAATAAATAACCTGAGCCATTAATTTAGAAAAACAAAAGCCCTCTCAAGGAAGCCTGTCAGTGAGTGCTACTTTCAAATTGCAGCTAGGCTGTTTTGCATAGGATAACTGTGCATATCATTACCTTAGAAAACAGTCTCTGTAAATCCCAAATGTAGTTCAGTTTTTGGTAGTATCATAAACGATTTAACTACTGCAAAGTCTACCATTGACCCTATTTAACCCCCCTCTGCGAACCCCGCTGCTCGAGCCCCAAGACATGTACACATTGCAGAATACTCTCATTAAAAGTTCCAATTGTAAAAAGCAATGGTGGGTTTGAAAAACTCTTATTTTAGTGTACGTCATGCATTGATCACGTGATTTCTGTATTTGCTATGCAACACATTCTTTCTGGTGCAGTTCCAGCTTGTTTTTTTTTACTTAGAGAACAGTTTGATTTACAGTTAGTGGTACACTTAACATTAGAAGCACGTTTATTATAGCTGAAAATGCTTTTAATAATAAAGTATGTTCATTCATTCATACGTCCTGTGCTCTGTGAAGAAAATCTAATTCGCACCGCATAGAATGAGTTGATGTTAGTGTTGAAAATACGCCCTGAGTGTGAGGATTGGGTGCAATTTGACTTGCTCAAATGAATAACTATTTTCAGCTTTGTTTTTCTAAAAAAATGTTTCCGAATTATAAGAAGATTGATACAAAAAGGCAAAAAAGACCATTTTCTTCAATGATAGTCTCTTTTTGGTCTTGCAAGAGCATAACACTATTTTTTACGAAGTTGTCAGTTTAGGACGTGAAGCAAGTATGGATGATTTCTGTCTGACAAATATAATTATATATTTGTTTTGGGACACACTGCTATACACAACTTAGAAAGTGACAGTTGATGAATGCAGCCCCAGTGCCTGTCAAGCACTCAGACTGCATATTTTTAACTCGTTTCTTAACCAAGACCTTTTAATTTTACTAAAAGTATATATAATCTGCTCACTTACAGGGACTTTCATCCAGCCCACTTCATTCTTTGGTCTGTTGTTCTGCTATTCACATATTCTTCCGCCAGTTACAGCATGCAGCATGGGAAATGTTCATCCCACTTTGGAAGTTGGCTAACTTCACTGTCAGTAGTGAAATTCTTCTCTTTCCATGGAATACATCCACACACAAAGTAGTTCCATTCAGTGCTTGGACTACTATTGCAAAATGTGTTTTTGAGACAAAAAATATTTTTGCTTTGACCAGTTTTTTAATTTTTTTTATGATGGTGAGGGCCCAGCAATAAAGTTTTGCGAAAAAAGTCATTTAACTTAACAAGTATTGTCTAAGCCATCAGGCTGCAAGACAAGGTCAGATCTATTGGCTTTGCCAAAGCTTGTTTGCAGATAGATAATGTAGGAGTCGTTTAACATTAAAGATTATCTGTGATAATCAATCGTGCAATACACAAGTATGCTCATGTGTAAGTAAGTGGGATATGTAGGGTTAGTTGGGGTGAATGCTAGCCCATCACAAGTGATATTGTCACTATTCCTGTTAGGTCCAGTAAAGGTTTCAGCAATTTAAACCTGAGCTCAGCCCCCAGTTGCTATGGCACAGAGAAGCCCAGCTTAACTTAAGAAATTGCGCAATACATTTACGGGTAGTAAAATAGTTAACACCTCGAAAACACAACACAATAAAATACCACACCAATTTACTAAAATAGAGAATCAACAAAAATCCAATGAAGGCAACCAGAGATACGAATTTGTATATTTTTCAATAAAAATAATGCCAAAAACATCTGGTTGCACTTGACTGGGACCTAGGCACGATTCAAGGCTGATTGCAATGGAGCGCAGGTTGGATACAAAAACTAGGTTTGTCCTGTTCAGAAGTTTTGCCTTCTGGATTAGCCTACGAATATAGAAGTAAAAAGTCCTTAGTGGGGCAAGGCAGCAGGATACTTGCAGAGAATGCCTTTTAGGTCTTCTTACAGGTCTAATTGGCAGGCACAGCCCTTCTAATGTCTTCCACAGATCCAGTAATGTTCTGAAGAGGGTTTCCAGGGGTGCCATATTTTTGCTTGGCACTAGCCTGTGGCTGTGGTTGACTCCTGGCTAGGACTAGGCGGAGTTTGCAGAGAGTTCCGCGAAGTGACTTAAAAACTCTGGTGCGCTTTGAGGAGTATCGCAAGTGGTGGAGTGCATTTGCTCATGCTGTTTGTGCTGATTTTCAGCACTGGGTGTTTGTACAGCACCATGTGCAGTGCAAGAGGATTCTACTACTTTTTTGCCACTCAGGTAGATTTTCTACTTGAGCAGTAGCTTTTTCAATGCAAACTGAAGGCTTCACAATGCGAGTGGTCGCGACCATCCGCGACTGCCCGCATTGAGAAATCCAACCACTCACATTGAGAAATCTCGCCGGGAGGTGGATTTTCCTTGCTCACTAACTTGAAGTTGGCAAGAGCAAGTGAGGAAAAAACTCCACTCCATGAGTTTTTGGGAACTCCGCATGGCCCACGGAGTGCGGAGAACTCAGCAAACTCTGCAGAGTTCACCACCCAGGCCTATTCCTGGCCCCTACTTAACCAATACGGAAAACGTGCCTGGGGACAACTCTACACACATTTGCAGCAGTTGCTGTGTGCCCCACCCCAAACAATCCCACGTTGCCCCTCTCTTCCTAAACCAACCTGCCAAACCACTTTTCCTTATGCAGACCTCCTGTGCCCACGATAGAGTAGTGGCCATGCAAATCAGCCATCCCTCTTTCATGGTCATTCTAAACCAGTTCTGGGGGCAGCTCCTCTCCCACTGGGATTGGTGCCTGGCTAGCTCATTAGACAGAAAATAGACCTGTCAGGTGTTTGCAAACATTTACCTGTTGACAAGGCATGCCTCATTGAAGTTAATCAAGTTTATGGGCCAGAAGTGCAGAACACCATCCTATACCCAAGGCCTTTGTCTCAGCTCTTAGAGCAAGTTCACACCTCATCAAGGGTCTATTCAGCTTCTGTGTGACAGATTGAATCTCTGGCAAATTTGCTTCTAGAGTCTTTAGGTAGGACAAATGTGACTTTCTAAAAGCTCCTTTGCATAAATATTGGGCTCGTAATAACAATTTTAAAAAGTTCAAGTATTAACTTTCAGTTGTTTCCTAGGAGTAGATAAGATTATCAAATGTAATTTTGTATCACAATGCTTTTCTATGGAACAGCTAACCCTGCTACTGTGAAAATTGCTTCTGAGACCTTGCCACTACAAGGGCATGTTTAACATTAAACTTTTAAATGCTTCCTTTTGAATCCCATGCACCCTGCCTTATAGGCATTAAGGCTTACATTTGGGTAACTTAGTGATATTTAAAAGGAAGGTTTAGGTCAGTCTAAATGGGTTATTTTCACAGGTTGAATTTGCAGTTTTGAAACTCCACAGACAAGCTACCGTGGTAGACCTGCAGGTATGTTGTTGCACTGTCACTGCAGTGAATGGCACAATTGGGACTGCATTCCATTAGTGACATTTAAATTACAGGCCCTGGGTTCACTCGGTACCATATACTGGGGACTTATAGAAGAGAGGAATATGACAATTATGGGTATAACCTATTTCAACATGTTTTAGGGTCAGAACGTCTGCCTTTCTTGCAGACTCCAGTGCACAGAGTAAAAAAAACAGCAACAGCAATAAAATAACAAGCATTGGCAGTGCCAATAGGTCTCGTCGTATATTGGAGTTTACTATATAAAAAGTATTAAAGAGCAGTGAAAGTATTAAAGAGCAGTGGTAGCTACACGGAAAACAAACCCCGACAGCGTCAACAGAAAAGGAAAAAATAGATGATCTACTGTATTTTTAATAACACGCAATGCTTAATATTAGTAAAATAAAATGCTCTGTGTTTTTGTAATATTATTTTTAAGTTTGACTGTTTCGTGTAGTTGTATTAATCACACCAACAGACACAGCATTAATTGGGCCAGGTCCTGCTGGTGCTCACCATTGTTAGCTCTAAAAAGCTGGTGCCGAAACAACTGCATATGCACTGCGATTTACTTCCAGCCACACCTTACATGGCTCCAGCATCTCCGCCCATGTCTGCTGGCAAAACGGAAAACAAACCCCAACAACGTTAACAGAAAAGGAAACTAAAAATGCTCTACCGTACCTTTTAATAACACCAGTCCTAATTGGCCTGGGTCCTGCCGGTGCTCACCATCATTAGCTCTAAAAAGCCAGTGCCAAAACAAGTGCATATACACTGCGATTTACATCCAGCAACACCTTACATGTCTCCAGCATCTCTGTCCATGTCTGCTGGCAAAACGGAAAACAAACCCCGACAAAGTCGACAGAAAAGGAAACAAAAGATGCTCTACCGTATTCTTTAATAACATCAGCTGTAATTGGCCCGAGTCCTGTCGGTGCTCACCATCGTTATCTCTAAAAGCTGGTGCCGAAACAAGTGCATATGCACTGCGATTTACATCCAGCCACACCTTAAATGACTCCAGCATCTCTGCCCATGTCCGCTGGCAAAACGGAAAACAAACCCCGACAACATCGACAAAAAGGAAACTAAAAATGCTCATATTTTTTTATAAAACCAGCTTTAATTGGCCCGGGTCCTGCCGGTGCTCACCATCGTTAGCTCTAAAATCTGGTCCCGAAACAAGTGCATATGCACTGCAATTTACTTCCAGCCACACCTTATATGACTACAGCATCTCTACCCATGTCCGCTGGCAAAACGGAGAACAAACCCCGACAACTTCAACAGAAAAAGAAACTAAAAATGCTCTAACGTGTTTTTTAATTACTCCAGCTTTAAGTGGCCCAGGTCCTGCAGGTGCTCACCATCGTTAGCTCTAAAAAGCTGGTGCCAAAACAAGTGCATATGCACTGCGATTTACTTCCAGCCACACCTTACATGACTCCAGCATCTCTGCCCATGTCCGCTGGCAAAACGGAAAGCAAAGCCCAACAACGTCAACAGAAAAAGAAACTAAAAATGCTCTGACGTATTTTTTAATAACTCCAGCTTTAAGTGGCCCAGGTCCTGCTGGTGCTCACCATCGTTAGCTCTAAAAAGCTGGTGCCGAAACAAGTGCATATGTACTGCCATTTACTTCCAGCCACACCTTACATTACCATCAGGATAATTCATAACAGATGCACGTTGAAACATAAACAAAGGCACAGGGCTTTTTTAGGTCAGAATTGAAGTGAAAAAGCAGTTAAGATAAGGATAATTTCTAACAGATGTACGGTGAAACAGAAACAAATTCGCAGAGCTTCTGTAGGTCAGAATGGAAGACAGAATGCAGTTACAGATAATTGCTAACAGATGCACGTCTCTGTAAACAGGGGCCATCACACGCTACACAGTGTGATGGCCAAACTAAATACTCACTAAGTGAAATCGCCAGGAGAGAAGGGGGGGGGACTTTTACAACCCAACACCAATCCAAAGGCTATATTTTTGAATGGCAAAGCCAAGAGCCAATAGAAAGCAGTTAATTTTTTAATACACATAGAATACAATACAACATGTCTTGTAGACGGCGCAAGCGCTGTCTGGGCTCGACCTAAAAATGGTAGGGATCACACAAAAAGAGGTATTTTCCTACATCATGCACACAATGATGGAAGAAAGGAGCTAGGGCAGAGACTCCCTTCCCCAAGAAGGCATACACATCATTCTCACTTTACCAGTCCCACTGATGTGCCTATTTTACTGTGTGGCTACTTGCAGGTGCTGGATTAACAATGGGAGCTGTAGGCACAGTAGATGGAGTGTGCAGTGGTACTAAGTAGGCCTGGGCATGACTTGTGTAATTCTGTATAGCACAACCACGTGACTAACTAGGAAATTCCACAAGATTATGCTGAATTATGCAAAAAGCCTCTTGCACACATTGCTGTAGAAAAACAATGCTAGAAACACTGTTTGCAATCAAAAACAGCAGGAAATTCATGTCATGATGCACAAGCGCATGGCCATATTATTTACTGAAGCGTGGTCCTACCTAGCCATCCCCTTATGTTGCCTGCTTCCTAGGCCCCATCCAATCTAATACACCTGATACTAAGCAAAAAACTGTGGCCAGCCAGAGATTCAAGGTGCTCATTATGTGGTATGTCACTGCCTGCTCTGGTGTAATAATGAAATTAGACAGCGACAATGGAGCATGCAGAGACATGTTTTAGACATAGCTGTGTTTCGTTATCCTAAATTGTGGTGAGGGTTAAAACATTTTACGTTTTTTCCTCTGTTAGGGGTACATTTACAATAAAGTGGCAGAGCACAGGTTAGCTACAAAATCGCTACTGCCGCAGGGATGCGCCATATTTACAATATTATGTGCACCTCTGCATTCCTCCCTGCACTGGTGCTAAATTCAGCTGCACAATGCAGCACACATAGAAAAAGCAAAAACAAGGAGAAATAAAGCATATATCCTCATTATGCCATGGGGGCAGCGTCAAAATCAATGGGTGTTGGGGTGCAATGCCAACCACAACACCCATTGTCCACAGCTTTCACGCTAAGTATAGCATGAAAGGGTGCCTTATTTAGAAGGAGTCGTTAGGCCACGTTAGGTAGCTTAACGCCACCTTGTAAATAAGGCGAATCCCCTATCTCCACAGGAACGTCATAAATAATGATGTTCCACTGGTGATAGGGGCATGTAAATACTTCCCCTAGTTTTTTTTTAGAATTATGGGATGGAACAGTTCTTGCTCTCTTGAATCGTCACTGGGTTTCATGCACAGAAGAAGATTATTAGAGCCCTGCTGAGCTGGAGGTACCTGTGTTAGTTTGCTGCTATATATAACTTGAGTTTTTTGTTATCATATCGTCTGTGCTCAGTAATGGTGCCACTTTTATTTTTCAGTAATTTTAAAAATGTTCATATTTATATTTCCTCCAACATACATTGAATGATTTTTCAAAAATTGAACAATTTTGAGGTGTTTTGGAACCACATATTGTCCTTTTTCAAGAAATAATATCTACAACAAAACAATATTGTACAGAAAATAACTATTATTTCTATTACTATTTTGATTCATAGAACTCTTCCATTATTACCATTATATGGCACATTCTCACTTTTCGTTGAATTCCTGGATAAAATCAATCACTGTGTGACACAGATTTCAAAGTCTTGCAATTAAACCCATGTAGTGATAAACATTCACTTATGATTGTAAGTAAAAGTTATGCATATCAGTTTTGACTCAGTTCATGCCCGACTAAAATATTTTGTCAGTATCTATATCAAACACATGATATATTCCACCTCAAACATTATGTTCATTTTTCTCATCCTTTCAAAGAGAACATGAAATAATTTCAGATTAATTTAATCCATGTGGCTGTAGTGTATTCAGAAATTCTATAGACCTTGATGTTAAGGTAAGAATGGAGGCTAATATTATGCATTTCTTTTTTTAAGTTGGGATTCCCTTCGTAATATTGTTGTATTTAGATCACAAAATAGGTGGTAATTTGGCTTTTTCACATACGTGAAACTGGAGTTGCCAAATGGTGTAATAAATGTCTCTCTACAATTCATTTTATGTCTCTTGGCCAATATTCAATGTTCCACACTGGTATTTTATCAAATACACTCCTGGTTAAGTTTCACAAGTTATAAAATGCATAAATGCTTCAATTCAGTCTTTTTGACAGGTCTTAGATGAATCAAAAATTTGACTATAAATTAAATGTTACAGTTCCAGCACTGCAACCATGGTGAAGTTCCAATTTTTTGGGGTTCTTTTTAGCAGTGTATCTCTAGTAGTCTGAAGATACAGAAGATACAGGTCTGGTTAAAAGCATTTACCATTCTCCAGAAACCGCAATGAAATGTAATTACTTGCTAGTTCACTCATTTTCCCCACTTTCAGTAGACCAATCAGGAGATAGTAGGCTTGTTTTATTTAGTTTGAGGAAGTCTGCATTTCTATTTTACCGCCCCAAGAACATGAATGAAAGCAGGAAGTAAGGACAAAATGGAGTGGCCAGAGAGACTCGGTATGAGTTTATTCTTTGCCTTTGTTTCCTGATTGACAAAAGACCCACGTGCCAAATACTCAGTTTCGAAATGTATTTTCTCTCTCTCATTTACTTGTTATCCTAATTATCTGTTTCTGAGTGGCCTTTTCAAGCTCTTAGCACGTATGAGCAAAACACAACACAAATCTCATCCTGACAGCCAGCTAATCTGATTAAAACAGACTGTCATGTTTGTCTGCTTAGTTGTGCTTCCACCAATCTGTAATCATCAGCCATCATATTACAGCGTATGCCATTCTCCAAAGTTTGAGCCTTCCTCCATAAATTACTCAACTTCTTTGGCATCTACCTGAACATCTCCAGATGTTCTTGTTTCCTCTACAGTGACTAGTACACCCATGTCCATGTAGTGCTGGATTACAAAGTCTATCTAAACTCCCTTCTCAATTACAAGGTCTGTATACTTTGGAACTGGTCAAGATAGAAAGCTAGTTGGATGGAATAAATCCACAGGGGGTGCCAGGTGTTTTGTAATCCTAGGCAACGTTGAAATGTATCACACCAAGCACACCAAACCACTTGCATTTTTGTCAAGCAAATCAGACCACTTAACTGCCCGAGGCACAGGATGGAGCCTTTTTTCTATGATACGCGCTAATGAACAAAGGCAGGTGCAACTCCTTATCTACTGGTTGATAGTGCCATAGACTGAGCAGCAATGAAGCAGTTGCTGAAGGTGCAGCAGGTACTGATACTGAATCCCTTAGCAAAGAGTATCAGGGGAGGTGTGGAAGAAGTAGATATAGAATGGACTTGCTGTATGACACCTGTGTGGAGAAAATGAGGGATGAGCCTGTTCTCACCTTACACAGAAACAGGAAATGGACTCCAAGTGTCAGCTGCTAGACATTCTGTGTGACTTCATAGACACAACAAGCTTCAAGAGTCCTTTTTCGTGAGGTGCTCAGATGACCAGTAGCAACAGGAACTATACTGGCCCTAGCTGGTGGCCTCTGTTCGGGTGAGCCCTGGTTTTTAAGTCCTGTCCCTGAGGTCAAAGGAGCCCCAGAAAGGATTAAGAGGAACTGTTCTAGAAACTCTGAACAGTTAGGATTTAGGAAGTTTTTGTGCTTTGATAAAAAGACTAATTCTGGCAGATGGCCTGTTTCTATACCAGTGCGATAGAGTAAATGACTCTTTAACCGATGCGGGAATTTAACCTTCCAAATTTAGAAATGACCACCAAGCAGGCAGTCTTTTCAAAAGCATTGCTCTGAGCCACCATCACAGCCATTCCTATCAATGCTTTTTGCAATTTGGCGCAGGGCACTGTCAACATGACCGAGCCCTGCACCAAATAGTTTTCATTTGTTTTTTTCAAAAAGAAAATCCCAAAGTCCCGAAGCAGGATGAGTTCTCTCCCATGGATAGTGGAACATTTAGCAGTGTTCACTGCCCTTCATCACTAGGGTTTTCCTGGCAATGGCAGGCAGTGAAAACTGACCTCCAATTTAACCTTCTAAATTAGGATGGCAGAATTAAAGGTCTGCCTCCAATGGCCCTTACTCCACATGGCTGTCATAGGGGTTTAATCATGGTGGAGACACAGTGGTGTCCACAGTGATTAATCCAAATGTCAACCCGCACCTAAATTAGGACTATTATGTTCTTGGTATCTATACTCCATCACTGTTTTGACATACATACCACCAACATATACTTTAGGCTCTGAAATTAGAAATCTTGACTGAGCAAAGCGAGACCTTGGCAGCTACAAAATAAGAATTTCTCTTAGTTAGAACATACCCAGCCAAAACAACCAGCTTTAAAGCACTTCGTCAGATGAGGCCTTCAACCTTGTCCTGCTGGATGAATTCAACCTCCATGTTAAGGACTAAGTCAGAAGGTAAAATCTTTGCCAGATAAAAACCTGATTGGTATATCAAACCTGTGCTCCATCGTAGTCAGACTGGACTCACATCTAGGTCACAGTCAACAGTGAACAGTAGCTACTGATTGATGCTTTTCATTTTCACTGTGCTTTTTACCCTAGATCTTTAAAAATCCTTATCTGTGGTTCTCCTTATTGGGTGTTTGTTGTTTTGGTGCAGTTTTACTTCTTGCATTTTTATCAATTTTTTTAGATGGGTTTTGGCACTTTTATAGTGTTGTGTTTTTACTTTTTAACTGTTTTGTTACTGCTAAATACTTTAATGTCTTTCTTAAATTAAGCCCGTCTGCTAAATGCCAAAGCCAGCAGGGAGTTGAGCCCAGACTTAAATTATTGAAACTGTGATATACCTTAACAAGGTTAAGTGCACCCCAATTAATAACTCATGTCTTACAGGAGGCCACCACCAACTGTCATTACTGGCACCACCCACCTCCAACATTGGTGTCACTCACTTCCACCATTGACACAACCTTCTCTCTTCATGGACACTTCCCACAGCCAGGTGTAAAGTCTTATACGTATTGCAGCAAGTGATCAGAGTGAGGGATTTGGAACATTCTCCTCTGAGAACCTTTTGATCACATGAGGTCAAATGGGGCATTTTACAACACAATTTTCACCAAAGTTGCTGACAAGCATTAGGATCTGAAATCCCATTCTGAAAAGATGTGCATGAATATTCCATCACTTTCATGATAAGAAAAGTAAATCTGTACACTGAAATCAAGTAACATAATATCAGATAGATGCAAGCATCACAAGCAGCAGCAACAGCCTGGATTCCCCTTATAATTGGCAGAAATGTAGTGCATCACCTTTAGGAGACAACATTCCACATTGAAAATATCAGAACAACTCTCTCCAGGGTCTCTCCATGAACACAGTGTGATTTCATAAACCTAAGGATGAATGCCCATTCACTGCTTCTCTTATTCATGCTTTCAGACCTCCTCCAGTATGTGAAGGACCATGGCCAGCTCCCACTCCTAGCTAACCCCTATGCAGGGCCTCCTGTACCACCCTGGACATGCAACTTTGTACTAGTGCCCTGTGCTCCATCCCCACAGCCCTCTCTTCCCCCCTGTTGTCACACTTTCTGGCACCTGACTAGTTACCACTAGACGCCATCAAAGTGTGCTCTACATCTCTCAAGTATATAAAACAATGGTTCACTGTAGCCTCATGTAAAGATAACATTCTATAATATGCTATCCACCAAAAGAAATGTATCATCAAATTATTGTAAACAGCCCACCAAATATAGAAGTTAGAAAATACATTTAATAACAAGTGTGTAATATTGTCAGTCAAAAAGTCAGCGGTCTTAAACAGTGGTCACGCAGTGTGATAAACCTGAAAGAGTAAATTGTGTGTATACATAAAAAATACAAATGACTCGACTCCAGGGACGTAACACAGGCCCCTGCAGCCCCCGTGGTGCAGGGGGGGGCCCTCAGCACAGCACACTGTCTGCAGAGCTCCTAATTGAGCGCGGAGGGGCCCCTCCAGGTGCCTTGCAGGGAGGCCCCCTAGAGTTTCGTTACGCCAGTGCTTGACTCCAGGGAATTATTTGACATTGAGGGTCAACGGGTCTATGTGTTCAACCTCTATAGTGAGTCAGAGTTCTGGGGATTTTGATGAGCAGTGTGGTCTGATGTAAGGAAGTAGTTACTAGGGGTGGTGTTCAATAACGATGACTAGATTAAAGGAAAAAGGCACTTAATAGGGCCAAAATTGTCCGTGGAGAGGAATATGGTGTTGCAGGAATTTCTGTAGGACCTGCTGTATGAAGAGTAGCAACAAGAGACGTGGGGAGGAATGGGAGAAATACTCACTCGGGATAGATGAATGAGTCAACCGTATTCAGTGTGCCACAGCATTCTGCAGTGATTAAGAAGAAAGCTGTGGTCAAAAATAGTAAGTGCATTGGAACAAATATATGAACATAAATGTAAATGGCAAACTATGTGCTATTGTTATTTTTCAAATGCGAAGTGTGTGCCTGACAGAGCACGATAATCAATCTGGTTTAAATATGCTTCAGTAGGCAAACATGGGCATGCACAGATCTACACAGGGTACTATTGCCATGTAACAATATTACTTGCAGCAAGTCACTCCAAGCTGGGGGAATAACCAACAGGGCATAGACACAGGAGACACAGAAAGGGGCAGACGCACAGAGATGAAGTACAAATAGTCTGTATGCAGTTTGGCATGCCTGTATTTACATATTAAAGCCATGGCTGTTTTTTGCAAAGAGTGCACTCAGACATTGATCCTGTACTTGATGTGACATTGAATGACGAGTCCTCTGCCATGGATAGTGCTGCTTCTCAGTGATGATGGCCAACTTGTCGAAAATTGTCTGGGGCCACTTATGTTCTGGTTCAGAGACGACACAGCTTGGCAGTTAGAAATGGTGTTTTAGTTTAGATAAAGAATCAAGGGTGGTCTGCATATGATTAGTCCCTGTCTATAGTGCCTAAGTGTGTATAATTGATGGTATAAAATGATGTGGATGAGAGGAATTAATGCAAGCATTCAACTCATGAGTTATTTTTAATTTTTCCCAGTGGTTACACCTGTGGTTGCTGCTCGTGTCCCTACTTTGCTTGCAATTGCATATGTTGTGCCTGGTGTGCTTTCAGCTGTTTTTACTACTCCAGTTCTAATTTCTGCACACACCAGTAGCACTTTAGGATAGTGCTAGGGGCACTTTTTGGGCCGTGTTAGGAGCCAGTCCCAACACGGAAGTAGACAACACTTTCTGGTAAGAATTCTAATTTAGAGCGTTGTGACTGGCACCCTATTTAATGTGGACAGGTGTGTGTACATGCTCGGCGGGTGCACGGCAGGCATGCCAAAGGCAAGCACGTCTGCGCATGTCCACGGCTGGCCAAGGTTAGGGACCATGAACCCTGCCCCTTGCTATCTAGATCGGAGGTATTGTAGCACTTATATGCTACAAAATCTTAATTACTCATACAGGAAGCCCTACCAACATAGAATTGAACCAGATACCAGGCCCGTGAGTGTCAAGGGTGTGGACAATGGTTTGGGATTCCTGACAGATCCAAAGTGGACCCAGCTGGTCTTGGTAATTCACAAGTAAGGAGCCATAGATCTAGAAAAGATGTCATGCCAGACCAACACTGTAAGAACTATGTTCCCTATTAACTGTGGGTCCCTGCCCAAACAATGTGAGGAAATATTTAGTTTGCTAGAGGACCAACAACCAGCTGTTCTCTTCCACACAGAGACATGGCTTTACGCCAACAGTGGGCCAGATCTTGCAGTCACACTTCGTTCATTTTATGCGATTGCAAGAATACTATCATTTTCAGGAATAACTTGGAGTGCAAAACGGACCAGATACCTGTGATAGAATGTGAGAGTTTGCTGTTTTCTATTAAACTCCAGAGCCGGCTGCGGATTTTCTGCAGCATATCCTGGATATCATTTCTTACTACACTCTCCGAACTGAAAACTTAACCTCCTGGGACACTTAAACATTAATTTAGATGATACTGTTTGTCCCAAAATCTGCTACACGACTTGGCTGCCGTTCAGCTTGAACAGTTAACCAAACTCCCAACCTATGGCAAGGGGCTTATATTAGATCCCATCTTCTCTAATATGTCCAACCCACGACCGGTGCTTTGGTCCAACTATTTGTTGATGAACAGGGTAGACAGAGCTACGTTAAACATACCTTGTCATAAATTAACTAGACAATGGTCTAAAATCAATATTCCCCAATGGATAATATTTCTTCAGGATCTAGGGTACTCACAAGATGGAGATGTCAATGTCACTTAAAAGGCATTTGAGGACCGGGTGGAATCATAATTGGAGACTCAGGTTCCACAGACAATGTCTAAGGCTGATAATGCTATGTCAACTGTCACCTGGTTCACTACTGAAATTAGAGAACAGACGAACCGATGTAAAAGGGAATAAAGGAATTGGAGATTAAACTAAGATGCTAACAAAAAGGAAACGTATAAAAAAACTGTGAAAAGTATCAACCTGCTATTAGGAAAGCTAGATCAACTGATATTGCTGAGAGAATTACACGGTCCCCACAAGCCTCCAGGGAAATCTATAGTATAGTGAATTCCTTCTTAAAACCTAAAGTCTCAGGGACAGGACCCCTGCTTTCAAACAACGTTGTAAAGAGCTTGCCTGCCATTTTGTCAATAAAGTCAATCTTATTTATGACTCTCTGGGGAACGACTCAGATCAGTAAACAGTCCAAACTACTAAAGAAGGCCACAATACAGTTGAGTCAGACTCTCCTACCTTGTGTATGTTTTCTCAACTAAAAGATTAGCCAACCGAGGGAATAGCACAGACAGTTAAGTCTGGCACCCCACTTGACATACTATTGAAAGGAGCTGATATTATCCTATCACCCTTGACCAATTTATATATCCTCTCCTTGGAAGAGGGCCAGATCCCACACTGGTGGAAACACACGATCGTTAGTCCACTGCTGAAGAAGCCCTCCTTTGATCCAGATAAGACAGAGAATTATAGACCTATATCTCTGCTTTCGGGGATAAGCAAAATTTGAGAGAAGATGGTCAATAGCCAGCTGGCCAACTTCCTAGAATCTCATGATCTGCTACATCCAACATAAACAAGATTTAGAGAAGGATAGGGGCTAGAGACAGCTCTTCTACCAGCCACCGAAGATCTCAGGAGAATTCGGGACCAAGGGGGCTCAGCTGCGCTCATTCTTTTAGATCTGCGCACAGCCTTTGACACTGTTTCCCATTCTATTCTGCAAAGCAGGCTGGAGATGTTAGGAATCAAGGAAAAAGCACCGAGCTGGCTTTCCTCTGTTCTGGAAAACAGAAGCTTCGATGTCAGAGAGGGACACTGTGTTAAAGAAGTACATCAGCTTAAATGCGGAGTTCCCCAGTGCTCATCCTTTGAGCCCTACTCTTTTTAATGCATATAGGCGCCCCTTAGCTGACGTCATCTGTCTAGCAGGATTTGCAGTTATTTCATTTGCCGACACTCTGATTGTCATCTCTCTTACCTCAAATAATAGACAAACTGAGGCCAAGTTGATGGAATACATGAAGCAGGTGCACATGTGGATGGATCTATAACAGCTGCCTTAAATTAAGTGGCGACAAGACATAGGTTATATGCCTGGGTGATGGTCCCACTCGCTTTTGTCTCTTAAGAGGCCTTAGGAATACTATGAAATGGCTTCCCACTGATACCATAGAATAGTCATTCAAGGACTTATCATGTCATGTCTAGACTACTGTAATTCTCTCTATCTTGGGAGCCCTGGGTTTGGCACTAGAAATCTGCAGGTCATCCAAAATGCTGCAGCCAGAGTCCTGCTGATATCCTTAAATCTCATTTGCCACGACCAGCGCTGGCAAGCCTTCATTGGCTGCCTGTAAGGATGCAAATTGAGTTTAAGTCTCTCTGTATAGTCCATAAAGTAAAGCATGCACAAAGACCACACATTCTGAAGCAACTCATTGTTCCTTTCAGAGGACTTCCAATAAAATTATCAATCTCTTCTGGCCATACCGGCAGGAGCAGAGGACACTCATTTGCCTACCTGTCCCACAGGCCCTGGAACTCACTTCTGCTCACTTCTGCTAGGCTTAAGATCTAACAATAATGTGTTTGCTCAAGCTTTAGGAAGCAACTGAAAACTTAACTGTTCTCCTGGTCGCCTTTTAGCACTGGGAAGCCCTTGTTTGGGCAGCTATGCACTTTACAAGACCCCTGAAATGAAACAAAATCAGGGCGTTGATAAAGTATTTCTGTCAGGGAAGCTCCATAGTGGGAGTGTGGAAAATAAAAGTATTTTAGCCTTTTCCAAACACACTGCAAAATGAACAACTTCTGAAATCAAAGCTAAAAAGTCCTACTGTATATTTTCTTGTTTAATTTCACATGAGTTCTGGCAGGCAGCTAACACTGTCTCCAAACAGACCTAAATAGTGTTTTCTCCTGTGCCGTGCTATGCTGTCATGCATGAATAAGCTTTGCAAAGGGTTAATTGCGGAGGAAAAATCTACATATGTTTTCTAACCAGCCTGGATTACTTTATACAAATGCATTGTGATAAAATCAAACAAATTATTAGGCCTGGGCGAAAATTTCGTTCCGTTCGCGGAAATTGCGATAATTTGACATTTTCGCGTTCCGCGGAGAGCGCGAAAATGTCAAAAATTCCGGTTTCCGCAGCTTGGCGATAATTTGTTTCTTGCTCGCGCTGTAAAATAATACATTCTCGCGCGCGCGCGATCGCCTTACCTGAATCCCTGCGTTCGCCGACAAGTTTTCTTGATCCGGTCGCGTTCTCCATGAGATGTTGTATTGTTTTTAGCCACTTGCGCTGTCTCGCGACAGTTCGCGCCCGCAGTGACGTCATGCGTCGCGCGATCACGTCTTTCTTCTCGCGATCATGCACCACGAGACAACTCAAAACAAGATGGCCGCGCCCGCAAGCAACCACATGGGTAAGTTGGCGACCCGCAACCATGCAGAAAATCTCGCGAACATGCCGGAAAAAAACTTCAGCATCTTCGCGATATTTCCGCTTGTTTGCGATAATTTTAAACATTTTCGCGATAATTTGCGAAAGTTAATTTCGCAAATTCCACCCACCCCTACAAATTATCACCCACCCATCCTATTCGCCTCACTGTACCAGATCAAAAACAAAATTTAAAAAAAAAGGATTAAGTGGTAGATCCAGTGAGATAAGCACAGATAAAAGAGTATTGAGCGCGCCAATTCAGCGAGGGAGAGGAATGTTGAGCTCATATGCCCCAGTGGACTAACATGCCCCAGTGGACCAAAATGCCCCAGTGGACCAAAATGTGGGGAAGTGACGTTTATAGAAGAGAGTGTGCCTGCAAAACTGTTTCCCTTCCTTAAATGTAAATATTCAAGCCACCTCCAGCGCTTAATCTCTGAAAAATAATTAAATACAATTGTAGAAAATTGTTTTTTGGAGCCTATGTCTCGTGCTGGCAAATGGCAGGAAAAAATAGCATAAAGGCTCCCTTGTCTTGATTTCACTTCCTGTGTGTTTCTTGCACTATCCTACAAATCTTGTCTCTTTATCTCACTATTGCAGGCTCTTGTTAACATCCTTGTTGCACCATTTCTCACTGTTTTGCACTCTGTCTTTTCTTTCATCTTTCTCTGCTCACCAAAGTCCTCTGCTTTGCTCTGGGTCAAAGTCTCATGATGGTGAATATGTGTTGATGCCCAAAATGAGTACTGCTGACCACTACTACAACATGTCAGTAAACTCAGCACTGGCTTGCTCAGACATCAGCCCTTTCAGATGGAGGTTTAGGTGGGTCTGGTCTCATGTGAGGCTTTTGAAGTAAAATAATCTAATATCCCTTCGACATATAAACTTACTTGGCCTACAGCTTTTGAGAAAAAGACCAACCCCCTTTTTACACCCGCATTCAAATCAAATGAAAGTTCAAGTGATTCAGAGTTCAGGCCAAAAAAGTCACCCAGTCCCTATAATTATCATCTTTGTATGCCCTCTAGACATTATCACAGCAAAAAGGTTGCCAATGGCATGGACTCCCTCAATGCTTTTGCAAAATATCAAGTCTCAAATGTAACCATGTACTTGGCTTGCCATTCATGAGAGTAGATTGCAAGTCCCCTCTCTACACATCTACTGACTTTTTAGGTAATTTGGAGTTAAGGGTAAATCATTTGTCTCCTGATAAAATAAACGGCGTTCGCGAACATGGCGGCTCCCGGCCGTCGTGCGCACTCGCCCACCGTAATGCACGATGGCCGGGAGACGTCGTGCGCATGCAAGGGGTTAACAACTGTGAAAGCAGCCATACTCTTGTCCGTGCAAATGAAAACAAAACAAAACACCTCAAAAGGAAAAATGCAAACTAAATATCAAGAGATGTGAATGAAAACAACCCCTTCAAAATTACCCAACAAAACAGAAGAAAGAAAAACTGAAAAACTGAGGTAAAAACAGAACTTACGGGCTGATTTTGATGTTGGTGGGATCGCTGCTTCATGAGGCAGGTGGTCAGACCTTAACCATCGGGAGAAGACTGCTGTCTTCAACCGGATCTATGATCCCGTCAGCTGGAAGTCAGACTTGTATCCCTAGAATGGTGGCAGTGCAGAGGCAGGCACCACAGTCGGGATTACGATGTCCCTTTCCCACAGTCCTCTCATAGCGGTCCCACGGCCATGGAAAGACTGTCAGAAAGGGACTTTGGGGGCCCAAAACTGGACCCCTGTCCCTTGGGGGACACTAAAAAGTGACCCAGGAGGCATATGTATTACTCCTTTCTGGAAATTACTCATTCTACCGAAGACAGCACACCACAGTCCCCAGACCGGTTCCCATTCTACAGAAGAGTACGGTTGAGAGGCCCTCAAGCTGGCCTCATGTGCATGTAAACTTTTTCCTCTGGTGTATAAAGGGTCCTGAGAGGCCGCAAGAGGGTCTCTGGGCTGCGTGGAAGTTCACCACCAGCCTCAAGAGTGGGGAGGCCTACAGCACAACGTCTCAGCGGGGCGGGCAATCCCACCACTCTGACTTTGTGTTGCATTCTCTCACCGAGTGCTTGCGTTGACTGCGAATGCAATAATTTGTTCACAATTATGAACAGTGTTCAGTACTGCTTCCCTTACTTTGCCAGTTGCAGAATGAGATATTTATTTTTGTGTGGAAGTCATAGATAACAACTGTACTTTAATTTACTATTAGCTGACATCTCTTTAAAACCGTGACAACTGAAAAGAGTGAAACAAAAATTGCCATAATCCCCAAAATCCTAACACTACAAGCCATGCAGAAGGGAGCAGTGTTTGACAATCTACCATAATATTTCATATTTTGCAGAAAATTAGCTAACGATACTCTAAAAGGGTGTAATACTAAACTAATGCTTACAGAAAAAACGATTAGGGCACAGCTACTCTTTGTTTAAAAGTAAGTCACAGGTCTTTTGTGTCTTTCATTTAGAAAGCACTTGAACTTAGCCGGGAGCAATCTCATGTCACCATTCCTTGATGTAACACAACATATTTACAATTGCTGAACCGTAGTTCATTTTACTAGAAGTACACACAGTGAGCTAATTATCTCCTCAGAACTTGCTATAATCTTAAGGGTTATGCACAAGATGTTAATTAATCACACAGCTCCCAGATATTTGTAACATGCAGTGTGACTGTGAGGCTGAATTTAAATGAAGGCGAGGGATGACTGCTGATGTGCCGTCTGCTAATGCTGCACAGCAAGCAAAATGCTACATTAGGCAGTGCCAACATCACAGGCACAGTGCTTAATACTAAAAACTTCGGTGATAAAAGGAATCATGTGGGAGATCTTCAGTAGGGAAATGCCCCTTAGGCATTATATTTAAAAAAATCTGATATAAAAATTCATGCATTGAAAACATTAAACTATTTTTAAAGCAGCTGAGAACGTTATGTGCAAAGAAGGTAGAGACGGAAAAAAGAAAATGATGCTTAACATAAAATATTATCTTGAATTGATTTGGGATACATTTAGAAAACTCTTTTAACAGTCCCACAATGACTCATTCTACTTTGAATTTTGTAAAATATAAAAGCTAATACTCATCCTTAATAAAAAACAAAAATTTAAGATGTGTCAACTTCTGTAAGTTGCATGTTAGCATCAACGAATCAGTGAAATCGCTGGTAGCATTAACATGAACATGTTACAATTTTCAAACAGGTAATTTATTGTCCTTCAAACTGTTTTTAGCTTGGTTGATGCACTTAATGAAATACATTCATATCATATTTTCACAGTGCTGAGTCATTCTCCCCAAATTAAACAGAAAGGCCCCTAGTCAGCATGGTGTCATGATAGCATTGATAGTGCCATGGGCACAGTGTACAGGTTATTCTAGGCAGGGTCGCAGTTCTCTTTCCCTGCTTTACGCCCTACGTGCCCATAGGGTTTCCTTCAAATTAGATCAAGGGCATCATTCAAGAAGAGTGTTAAGCGGACACATATTTTGGGAAAGCAGTTTAGGAATAAATCCGTGAACTACACAAAATTGTATTTATATGTTATAGTACAATTGAGCTAATGAGTTCCTGCTAAAAGCACATGAAGCCTAGCTACACCCTTTTGTTTCGCATAACACATCACATGAACCCCGAGTGGCGTGGATATCTTTTCGAAATGTTCATGTAATTTTATGAACTGTAAAAATATCATATATAAGTGTACACCCTTCAACAATCAACTTCAATAGTCTTTCCATTCACCTGTATTTCCATTCACTCATTCTCTTTCCATTCGCTCATTCATCCATTCACTAATTTTCAAAGAATTATGTAAAATATATTTAAACTCTAGCTTGCAAAAAAAGAGGGGCTGGTACGGAAAGGACCTCCAGCAGCAGAGTGGAGATGCATTTGTGGTGCTTCCCCCAGTCCAGTTTTATTCTTTATGGTCGTTTGTGTGAAAGGCTGGAGACACATGCAGCAGGACAAAAAGGTATCCCCGACTAGCTGTTCCGTTCCTGCCATGTAATCCTTTTTGAGGATTCATTGTATTTTTTAATTTCTTGTTCGCCTTGAGATTCCCCCCAGACCGTAGGAAACATCCCAAATGTACATCTGATGCTCATTTAAGACCCTCTTTGTGCGCCCTAAGGTTAGACCGAACCCTAATTAGTCTTGTAACTTTGTGGCCGCAAAGGGATCATTTTCTTTACACCTTTGATCGAGTCCTAGAGTTGGTAATATATTACTGTTTTGGGGGTGCGTAATTGCATCTATGATTGATGCCTACTGGCTTTCCTATGTAAAGTCCAAACCTCGCACAAACTAGGCCCCTTCATGCTCGTGTTTTTATTTTTAATTAATGTGGTTAATTGCAAAGACCATGTACATTGGTTTCGCAGCATTTATCTCAAGCATTGCACATCTTCGGTGCTCTGTCACTTGGGTGAACAATAGATGATTACAACATTTCTTTTTAGCATAAATGATGAGTACAAGATGGAAAATGGTTATCTCACATAGAGAAACCACAAGGGCAGCTCTGTACCCTCCTTTTCTTCCTATCTCAGCCTCCTTTGCCTCCATGTCTAATGAGGGGTATATGGACCGGGACCTATTTATAAACTGCATTTTGTAGTATGTTTAGTAGTACTACAATAGTACTATGCATACTAAAAAATGCTATTCTCTAATTCATGCGTCTACACCTGTGCCTCTACTATCTTTTATATGCGGTGATCTCTGCCTTCCTGCAAGATCCACTCACATGTACACGTGCATTTTAGTAGCAAATGTGGGAGGGAAAGGAAAGTGGCAAGAAAATGCAGAATACGTACGCCTAAGTGAGAGTGGTTTGGGGTTTGCATTTCTAAAGTTACAACAGAAAAAACAGCCCCAAAACATTAGTAAATGTACTAGAGCTCTAGCCTGGAGTAAGTTGGGCACCCTGCATGACCATCCACTGGTGCTGCAACACCCTTATATGGACAATATCAGAGGAAGGAACTAAAGGCAGAACTCAATAGGACATAAAGTTTAAATAAATTAATTAATTAATGTTGACTTAAAAAATATATCTTTATAGCATTAATTTAATGTTGACAAATTTGCATACAAATAAAAACAAATATTATTTTCATAATATATATTAAGATTCTTACTTAATTTATAAATACATGAAACTATTTTTTTAATATTTTCATTATTTATACTTAATTGTATACATAACTTCTGGTATTTCAAAACAAAATAACTAAATATAAACATTTTCCTTTATTTGGGATGTTTTTCTAGGAAGCTTTTAAAAATAACAAAATGTATTGCATTTAATATGATATATTTTATTCAATCCAAAATTAAGTTAATATTACTGTATGGTCTTTAATTTATTTGGCATTTAAAATAAATACATAAAGAATTTATATTAATATTTAACATAAAATATCTAACATTTTTTTTTAAGTATAATAAACTTTAAAAAAAATTCTATACTTTACCATAGGGAAATCTCAGTCCTGGTAGCGGAGACTTCTGCCTACCTGTGAAAGGTTACTGGTAGTAACTTTCAGGGGGCGGAGACATGGAGGTCTACACTTTTCAGTACAATTACAACTGGAAATGGTGAATAGCCTAAAGCAGTAAATGTACTGCAAATTGTAAGAGTACATTTACATGTGTAGATATACTCATATATATATATACTTTTCTTACTACGGCCCACCGTATCTCATTTTAGTATGCCTAAGGAGGTTATAGCTTTGTGGTGTCACATAGGTGCAAGACCCAGTGTGCATCTTTGGAACAAGACAAGTTCTTCTCCACCCAGTACACCCTCATTGAAAATTAAAACTTTGCAGATCCACTGGCAGTGACTGGAAGTGGGCTGCTGCCCAACTGCTAAAGATTAAAATTAGGGTAGAGACCCACTAACTTTCATTATAATCCCATATTGACAAACACTGATGAGGACCCTGCAGCAGTACTTCCTTAATGCGGAAGTAAGTTTTGATTAATATTTCAAAGCTAGGAGTAAGCAGGGTGCTCTACAGACGACCCTGTGTTCTGCCCTGCTACTGATAATACTAATCCAGCCTCCATGGAAACCCCAACCAGCCCAAGGAGTTCACAAAGACGAACACAGAGTCCTCACTAGAAACTCCCGTAGGCCTGCAGCCTACAGTTATAGCCGATTTAAGTGGTAACTCTGCCTCATGGGAAGCTGTCCTCCCTGAACCAATGTTTGTACTTTGCCAGATATACAAGGTATGGGACTTCACCAACATGCCATTTCTGCTACACACTAGACTCTTCACAGTGTTGTAAGCATTGACCCAGCTCCAGCCTGTGTGGCTTGGTTGCTGGAGCAGAGCCCTTGACTGCAGTCTAGTCTATCGTAGCAAGAGTCATGGTCCGAATGTTTGCCCTTGAGCTTGTGGGATTACAGCCTGATGGGCCATGTGGTCTGTACAGTAAGCCTTTTGATATTTGAGAAACTTCATCTGTTCGTCCTTACAATGGAGCCACTATTCAATAATCCTGTGGATCTCAGGTCTTGAGATATTCACGTTATAATGTAATGTCGAATACACAAGCACAAAATCAAGACAGTAGCAGATTTCCAGATTTACTGTTTCCACAAATGTTGAATCAAAATACTTATGAAGTTGATTCTGTTGTGCTAGTATTTTGTTTTCATCCCTTACAGTATGAGCAACTCATATTTAGTGTTGTGGTAAGATAAGGGGTATTTCTGGTCAGGAATAGCACATACTTTGTGGCAGTTTCAGTTTTTCTGGGAGAAATTTCCACTGTTTCCTTTAAATATTATGCACAATTATACATTATAACACAAAATTGGATGCAAGGACATATTTTGCCTCAAAAAAGCAAAAGCAAACAACAGAGTTGTGTGCTCTCTCCCTATGCTTTGCTCCCATGTTCCTACAATAGGAGTGTTCCCCAAAAGAAATCTAAATCATGCACCATGGCATAATCTCAGGCATTTCATGTAACATGCATGAAATGAAATATTGCAATTATTGGAAACTGCACAAAGTTATGCTGGTGTAAAGAAAACGTCACCTGGGTCTAGTCAACAGCCTGTGGGGTGTCCTGCTTGCCAGCTGATGCTAGGGCCTAATACACAGGCCACCCTCTATGTATTAGTGGGAAAGCAGTTGTGTTGCCGACATTTGATATTTGCAGGGCATCCTGGGTAATAAAATGATCCATAGAGTCTACATTGGCATGAATTTCCCTGTCTCTATTTTTAATGTGGCTGTGTATGTTACCTAACTTCTAGCCAGACCAGGGTCCAATGCTACAGCAATCCTGTGCAAATATTTTAGTATTCCTGCTCTTCAAACTATCAGTTGGTCCTTTCCTGTCCAATTTATGATGTTCAACCACAAAGAATGGTTGCTTTATAATATCAGCAGTGTACGAGGGAATGTAGGATTGTGGTATGTTTGTCACTGGCAATTTATTCTGCGTTTTTTCAGTACATAAGTGTGAGAATGTTGGGCTTTTCTCAAAGTTTGATGTTTGCAAAGGAAAGCCTGTGCAATGTTGGCAAGTTTGAACTTATCACTTTTTGGTGAGTCTCTAGTTCTAGAAAAATGTATCCTCTTGGTGGGTAGTCATGGATGCTTGGTTAATTCTTGGGCAAAAATTACAAACTCTCCCCATGCCAAATCTTTTTCTTTCTCTTCTTCTTCTTTCTCTCTTTTTTCTTCTTCTTCAGCATATGTTTCAAGTAAACTGACATACAGATTTATATTTTGTGCATTATTGTGACATTTGCTACCATACATGTATACACTTTTTGTGCATTAATTCAACCGTCCTTCTGTAATCTTTTTAAGATGTCCTAGACCTCTTTTTATATGGGCGCGACTAACATGAACCAACCTCCTCCATTTTTAAAGGATGAGGCGGAACTGGCTTTACCATGAAAGAGATGGATTAAGATGTTTTAGTCGTATTTGACAGCTATTAGAGGAGATTAATTCTCCCTGAATTGTAAACAACTTATATTATTACTTAATATAGGCATACATGCTAGGAAAGCGTTTGTGGATTTACCAGAACCTAATATTCTGGATAAAGATGAGGAATCTCATTTGGATATATACCAGATTACTCGCAAGAAACTTGAAGAGCTCGTTTCTTGGAAGAAATCTATATTTTACATGAAAGGCACGAATTGTTCTGTAGGTCCCAAGGTAAAACTGAAAGTGTGGAAAATGAAAGTCTGGGAAGTTATATAGCTACATTAAGAGGGTTATTAGCCACATGTGATTCTGGGGTTCTCAGTTACTCGTTAATAAGACATCAATTGCTTGGATCCACTAACGACAATAAAGTGCCGGAAAAACCTTTGGCTGATTAACTTAGCTAAGAGCTTCAAGCACACTGCACTATGCATTAAGGAGAATAAGCAACCTGTGAAAGCTCTCAAAATCAAAGCGGCTACAAATGTGGTAGCAGAAATGAATGATGTATATAAAGTTAAAACATTACCCAGTAAGACGGACAAAAAAAAGTTGAGTTGTGACAGCAATGGTAATCAAAATCACTTACCCAATAATGTGAAGTGTGCTGCAATGGGGGTAGCTTGCAGAAAATGTAATAGAAAGGGACACATTGCCACAGTGTGTAGAAGACAAATAAACAAGCCTGTACAGATTACACAAATTGAGAATGAAGAAATATGGGAGAATTTTGTATTCCAGATTTATTCTGGAAATGATACCAAAAGCGTAAAGTATCCTACATGCAAGATTTATTTAGATTGACTCCTCTTCAAGGTATAATCAGATTTGGGTACTCGCTATACTTTCATGAACAAGGATATGTTCCATGAAAGATTCAGAAAAACCTGCAGTTTAGAACTACCTGACATCAGTCCAGATGGTTATAACCAAGACCCTATCTCTTTAGAAGGCATGTTGACCATGCATTTTGCTTTCACAGATAGGTCCACAGTTGGCAAGGTGAACAGAAAAGTTCTAACCTTCTGGGGTGAAGGCACCACAGAGACTTAGGAATTAAGATGGATCATAACAATGCTGAACAAGTTATGTTAGTAGATAGATCAGTAACAGGATTAGATATTTGTAAGGGATTTCCTGAAGTTTTTTCTGAGGTGCTAGGGTTCCTTAAGCAATTCTCATGAACATTAAGGTAAATACCAATGCAAAGCCAGTGGTGCACAGAAAACAACTAGTCCCATTATAGATGAGAGAACCTTTGCTGAAGGAACTAGATATGATAGATTCTGAAGGAGTTATAGAGAAAATTGAAAGTTCTGAGTGGTTGGCTCCCATAGTCTTAGCATGAAAAATATACAACTTTGTGTTGATCTTAGGGATCTTAGCTCAAACATCTTGATAGACAGGCATCCCTTACCTAAGATCAATGAGATGCTTAGCCTCATTCAGGAAGCCAAAGTTTTCAGTCTACCTGATTTATCTTCCGCTTACCATCAAGTGGCCTTACATGAAGAGTGGAAACACCTAATGCCCTTCACGACTCCTTTTGGAGTATCCTGGAACAGCAGAATGCCCTTTGGATTGGCATATGCAGCAGTGGCATTCTAAAAGATTGTGCAAAAGATCTTCCTGAACAGTAATAAGGTGATGTGCTTCCAAGACGGAATCCATCTGTATGAACGTTTTGAACAAGAACATGACTTATTGTTCAGAGAAGTTCTGGGTAAACTGAAGGAAGGGGGACTCACCATCAAACTAAATAAAAGCTAAATTGGTGTGTCTTGACTTGGCAGTTCGGGTAGGACTGTACCCATGAGGCACAAGGTTAAGATTGATTTGCATATAGCTGGGTCTGAACTGGGGTGGTGAAGCGAGCTAAAGAACGATGATGGATTCAACACACATCTGTGACTGGGTTTGAGTGTCTGAAAAGTTGCAGTGCTCTGTCCATCATCTCTTTGTGTTCAGCATGTAGCTTAAACTTTAAACAATGTTGGACTAAGCAAGGACTGTTACGGATCCTGTTTGGCAGTGAAAAGGGCTCAGAGACATAATGATTGAGAACCACAGTTTTCTCTCACTCCAAAAGAAAGAAACTTTACAGGGCAAGTGCGGCTCCCTTGATCCCAATGTCCTCTAGACAGTCAATCAGTACCTTATGATTGGCTGTATCAAAGGCTACTGAGAGATCGAGGAGGACAAGGGCTGCACCGACCCCCCCCTCCATATCCAGCACAGCCCTTATCTCCTCTGTAACCTGAACATGAACTGAGTCGGATACAGAGAATAATTCTTCTGTATAAACTGTACCAGCTGCTGCTTCATAGAATTTTCATCAATCTTCACGGGTAATGGAAGGCAAGAGAGATGGTAGCTGTTTGGAGCTGTCGGACTCAAACTAGGCTCTTTTTTATTAATGGAAGTATGGAAGCTTTCTTCTGTTGTTTAGGAAGGTAGCCTGTCCTGAACATTGAATTGAAAATGCTAGGTAGATTAGAGGCTTTAATGTCCAGCACTAATTTAATCATTGAAGGAGGGCAAAGGATCAAGTGGGGAATCAGATTTCCCGGTTTGAAGTTGCATCACTACCTGCATGATGGTAATTGAAGAGAATTCCGATGAGTGCTTATTTTCAATAGAGATTACTTCTTTGTCTACATCAAATTTATTATAGATCTGATCTACTTTATCGAGGAAAAAAAGTGCAAGTGAGTTGCAGAAAGAATCACTGCTGCTTACCATATTGTCGCACTGGACAGTAGTCAATTTTGTTACTATCTGAAATAATTCTTTAGAAGAGTTCTTAGCAGACTCAATTTGTTGTGTATAAAAGGCACATTTCTCTTTAGAAAATAAAGACATATAATCAGCCATGTAACGTTTGTACTTTTCTTTTTTTTCTGCACTATAAAGCAATTTTCATTTTCTTTCCTGCCTTCTTCAGCATTGTTTTTGTTTTCTAAGAGTGTCTGTGTACCATGGCATTGACGGTTTGCTTTTATGAGAGTAGGATGTCTTAACAGAGCTAGGATGGAATGGCTTAATTCGACCAGTTGGAATAGCTTAAAGTGGCCAGATCTATGTCCCCGAGGATATTCTGTCTGCGACTGTACCAGCATCTGATAGAGTTGATCACTGTTAATCCTAGGCATGTGCACTGTTGAAGCCATGACACAGCTTGTTGATCATGTTCTATGCAGTAGGTTTACCTTAAAAATCACTGCTTGATGGGTATTCCAGATCATGGGTAAATATCTCTTGTCAGAAAATGTGGGTAGCAAGGTATGTGGGGACTTTCAACTAATTGAGTAAAGCCTAAACTGACCATTGTACCCAAAAGAGCCTCAATGTCTTTATCAGTGGAAGCTTCAAGGTGAAGATTAAAGCCACCAACCACAGTAAAGTCTTTAACACATAATGTATTCATCAGGCAGACGATATATAAGCTAACGATTAAAGGATTGCGTTTTAGAAAGTTCGATTCTGAAAGAAAACGCTTCACATTCTGGCAATGAAACTGGGTCAAATATGGCTGGTACATTATTCTGAAATATAATAGCTAATCTGCTGGCCCATTTAAGGGGTCTGTTTAGTCAGCAAATGGAGTAGCCAGGAGAGATTGCTGCAGCCAGATCAGGGCTCAAAGAGTCCGCCATGGTTTTAGTGATGTAGGCTCTATCAGGATGATGGTTGTATAATAATCAGCAAACTCGGGGGCATATGTACGAGGAAGTGGTGCCTCACTCCGCCACTTCAGAAACGCAAGGCTGCACCATATTTGCGAGATTATGGTGCAGCCATGCGCTGGCGCTACACTTACCAGTGTAGCGCCAATGCAGGGACCCTTGCACTATAGTGCAAGGGTGTCTGCATGCAGGGGAAAGATTGTTTATGTACAGGAAGGGTCCCCTTCCTCTACATTGCCAGAGGTAGTTAAAACAAAGTATGTTGTAGACAGGAAATGCATTAGTAGGTCCAGGCAGTATATGCATCACACCAACCAAGTGCCCTCTGCTACAAGGCTTAGCAGTAAGTAGACCCCAACTCATCACAAACTACCACTCAAATATCAGCATTAGATTTATTATTTAAAAAAAGTAATATGTGAATCTACCGCAACATAGTTTCTGAAAATGTTTTCTAATAATTTTCATTTAGTAAATCCCCATGTTTGGCCTTAAAATACAAGCATCCACACAGCCATGCACTTGGTCAAGTGCGCATACGAAGACCAGTGCACACACTACACGTGCATACATACACACACGTGCACACACACACATTCATGCACTCATATGCACACTTAGGTGTATGAAGAATCAGGGTCGGGGGACATCTCAGGCAGGCACACCCATCTTCTGCCCCTTGTCATATAATTACTCCTGCAAAAACGTAACCAATTTTACGGGTTTCCTGCAGGAGTAAGTCTACAAATTTAAGGGGAGTGTAAGTGAAGAATTACTCCACGAAAAATCTATTTTGCGTGGAGTAAAAAAACAAAAACAAAGGAGAGATGCGCGCAAATCCTAGGAATAGTGGGGCATATCAACAACAACCGGCGATAATTATCTCTAAGCGCACTTAGCGCTAGAATAATTATCGCCGGCTAGCGTGAATTTTTACCGCTGAGATAGCGTGCTATTAGCAACGCTTATCTCAATAGCGATAAAAATCCTCACGCTAACAGGCTAACGTGAGATTATCGCTGGAAACCCAGCGATAATCTCACGTTACCTTGTTGATAGGGACAGGCAAACTTAGCCATGATATCCTCCTTCCATAGGATATCATGGCTAAGTCTGAAAAATACCAGACGTAAAAAAGCAGCGTTAACCGCGGTTAGCGCTGCTTTTTTTGTCTCTAACAGGGTTAGCGACATTCTTGATAATAGGAGAAATGTCGCCTAGTGACATTTCTCCTATTATTTTACTCTGGAACGCCCCTTTTGCATCTCATTAGAGATGCAAGGGGAAGCGTAGAGTAAAAGGGTGCTAACATGCGAATTTGCATATTAGCACCCTGTTGTTGATAGGGCGCTAGTTTTAGCTCTGCTTTTTTGGCTTTTAAAGCCAAAAAAGCAGAGATAAAGCCCTTGTTGATATGCCCCAGTGTGTGATGCATAGAGTATCACACCCAATTGTATAACCTACGCTTTACATGTATGCAATTAATCTTTTAATTCAGTAGTTTGAAAGCAATGTGAATCCTCTCTTTAAACTCAAGTCGAATCATCAAGCTCACATTAGCTCGGCATCACAATCAAATTTTAATTGGGATCATTTTAATTAATCAGCAGGAATGCATCACAGTTGAAGACACCTTTCGAAGAACTGCTCAAGTAGTCCACAGAGACAAACGCTGATGCAGAATAGCTAAACTACTTTTTCCTCTAAAGAGTTTAAACACTCCTTAAACTTCCCTGCAACGAGGAATATATTCTTTTAAGGGTAATTCTAAATGTGTTTTAGACTGGCCCAAGGGCAGTATCAAAAGCTGCGCGGGCTCAATGGGCAGTCGATCCTGCAACTCGGTCTGAAATATAGACAGACAAGTGGGACACAGCCAGCAGAGATGGCCTCTACGTGTTTCCAACTTGTTCTTTCTATATGTTCAATCTAAAGATGCAGGCCCTGTTAATCCTCATTTGTCTGCTCACGGAGTTAAGGTAAATCAGACTATTTTAGAATAAATTATGAGTTTTCCGCACCTTGTCGGACTAGTTTTACGCCCTTCTGATTTCTTTAAGTGAATTGAAGTTTGTTTTCGTGCACATGAAACATTTAAACACTTCATACACGTGTTTAATAAATGAACTCACTATTTTATTGATAACTTATTTCTGAAACCCTTACATTTGATGAAAAAATGCATTAAGACAGGATTCATTAAAAGAGCATCCCGTTTTCACATGTGAATACGGGATGGCCTGGGGCAACACCAGGAAGATAATATGTATTGAAGTACAGCTTCATTTTAGCATAGTCTACAACATTGCTCCCTTGTTGTGGGTTTATTTTCATTTGGTATCAATGTGTATTATTGTTGCATTTCCCACGACTGTTGCCAGGCTGTGCCTTACATTCTGTGTGGTCATAGCATGGCAACAGAATGCTGTGGGGACTGGAAGAATGCGAGGTGAGACAGTTGGAGTAGACGGCTGTTTGGACTGGTGGTCCTTTACCTTTGCTCCTAATAAACTTCAGCATATCTAGATCTACTCTTGGACTCCTTATTGAAGTGGTGACAATCTTAACATCCCTCTACCATAAAATTTGTGTTGAGTAGAGGTATTTGGATTTTTCTTGATCACTTTTATCTTCACAGAAGCAGCTTCCTCCATAAGGTTCAGAATTAAGCCGAAAAATATGTAAACATGAGAAAACAAGCACAGGTAAAAGGAAGTGGGTAAATATTTTTGGGCAATCTTTAAACAAACTCATTATGTAATCTCTGAGGATAGAAGAACATGATTTCATTAACATTTTCTATAGCAGGAGAAAGTAAACAGGGGAGCAGGACAAGAAAAATGAGAAAAGGAATTATTGGCCTTCCACACATGTACGGAACAGCAGAAAATGTTTTAAGCAAGAAGGGCCCTAATCAGGTTCAAGTTGCCTGCATGTAGAATGTACTGCTGATTTAAAAATTAGACTAAAGGAATTTGTGAACAGGGACCAGGGCCCAGATCTGATTCGAGAGACTTGCCCACACCTAACATGGACATCTCTTTGGAGGATGATGCTTAGGGTGCATTCTCTTGAGATGCTAGAGGTCTGTCTCGACCATGATGCAGTAAACCGACAGCACTGCTATTCCGAGGAGTTTGAAATCCAGCAGGCAGTGTTCCCATGAAACACAATCCCTCAATCTCCTCATAGAAACTGTGTGTCATGTGTCCTCTTGAGGGAGATGGGTGATTATGGAATGTCAAATATAATAACATTATTTCAAGTTAAAGTGTATTTTCATTTAAAAAACACTTAAAATAATTAAAAAGAAATAATTTTAACAAATGATATTTTCATCATAGCATTTATAATACTGGCAACCGGGCTCCTACTAATAGCGGAATTTGGACAGTCCTCTTATATACAGAGATAGGTAAAGCAGAAAAAATACTATTCTTGCATTATCACTGCCATTTTGTTTGGGCTGATGCTGCTTGTTTTAGGACACTGCAGAATGGGACTCTGCTAGCCAGTCCCTAGGTCATATACCCTGACCCATAAAACATGTCAGATTTGGCTACACTCCTAATTGGCATGTTTAATTTCCCTATAAGTCCCTAGTTTATGGTACATATTGTACCCAGTACCTGTAAGTTAAATGCCAGTAGTGGACTGCACTATACATTGTGAAACTGCTACAATGACAGTGCAAAACATGACTGCAGGCTTACCACTGTAACCTGTCTGTGAAGTTTTAAAAATACAAATCTGAACTGCCAGAATAGCGCCTTTTGGCGGTCAAAACCCCTCCTTTTAAATATTAATAAGCTACCCTTAAGTAGGCCTTAAAACCATAAGGCAGGCTGCATAGTATTTAAAAGTAGGACATGTAAATATTTAATGTAAACATGTCCTTGCACTGAAAACCCATTAAAATCTAGTTTCACTGAAGCAGGATTAGTTGTTCGCTAGGAAAGCATTGGAAGGTAATTTTACAAATAAATGATGATATCCCTGCTTAGGAAACAGCTTCAAAGTTGGTTCTTGGACTTTTTAAAATATTTATTACAAGCCCAATTGTTTGGTAAAGTCGAATTTGTAATACATATTTTGCCCAGGGTACTTTTAAAAAGTCAAATTTTACCTGGCTAATTCATCTGCATGCCCATTTACTTGAGCTTCTAACTGTCACACAGCAGCTGAATAACACCTTGGTGAGGTGTGTTTTTGCTTGCAGAGCCGAGACAAGGGCCTTCAGTGTCAGGAGGTTTTCTGTTGCTTTGATAGGATCATCATCTGGGCAGTCCCCAGGAACTTAATTCCCTTGAAGGAGGCCCACACTGTCACAGGCAGATGTAGCCAGCATCTGGCACCTGGACCTGCCCCATCATTTGTTCCTCTAATCAGCCAGGCACGAATCTCAGTCGGAAAGGAGCTGCCCATTGAGCATGTTTGGTGTGATGATAGACAATGGTTTGCTCGTTTCCCTCGCCACACCCCTGAGTGGACAGAGGAACTCTGCACAAGAGACGAAAGGTTCTGCCATGCAGGGGCATTGTGAGCTTGCTTGCAGTAGGGCACACATAAACTGCTCCAACAGTGGTTAAAGTTACCCCTTGTAGATTTATCCCCATTGGTTAGGGAAGGACCAGAAGTCACCCATATCAACAGGCTGAAGCCAGGCATAAATATGACGTATCAAAGAACGCAGTTCAAAGCACAACTGGACGTCAGGAGAATGACTGCACCTACTGTTGAGACCTGTGAGGAAACCTGAGAGGCTGGTCCTGCTCCTATCTGTATCTAGGACAAAGAAGTGGACTTCAGGGTTCAGTTGGCTGACCTTCTTTTAAGCTATGGGGACACAACAAGCTGCTAGAAGGCCTTTTCCTGGAGAGCCCAGCTGACCAGTTCCAACTGGAACTGCTGTGGACCCTGCTTATGGCTACTGCTGGAGTGAATCTTGTACCCCAAGTGCTGTTCCTGAGGACCTGAGACCCTTGGCTGTGTCAAACTGTACTATTCGTAACATCCTCAAAAGCCTGGAACATCACAACATTTTAGCTCCAAAGACCAGGACTGGGAAAACGTGCCAAGTCTATCTGACTAAGGTGAGTTGCCCCAAGACAAAGATTCAGGTAGATCCCACTTGTAGCTTTTACATAGCATCAAATCTGTTTCAGTGGAATGTCGCACAACGATATCTGACCTTCTGGAGCCCTGTTGAGCTACAGGATGTAGCCTTAACCCATAGGAAAAATCTAAGCTCCAAAAACGTGACTAAGTCTTAATGGCGAAGTATTCACAAGGCGAAGAGTAGCCAGCCAGCGAGCTGCCTTCCAGGGGCAAGAATTATACATTTCTTCTCTGAATTTTCCCACCAAAAGTCAATGACTGAAACGTTGTCCGATGACTTTCCAGCCTCATGGGGCCTTTATCTGTTGCAGCCTGCTGCCTTGCCCAGCTGAGGATTTTTGATTTCCATTTTAGAAACTAAGGGCTTGACTCAGATCTCAGCGGATGGGTTACTCTGTCACAATGGTGACGGATATCCCATCCACTGAAGTATAAATGCCATTTTGTCCTACAAGATTTACATTTTAGCTGCTGGGATATCCATCATGGTTGTGACAGTCACCCATCTGCCGACCTCTAAATCAGGCCCTAAGTCAGAAAGCAAAACCTCTAAATGGACCCAACTTGTTTTTTGTATCTGACCTGTGCTCCATCGCAGTCTGCTTTAAATCATGCGTATGTACCAGTCAAGTGCGGTTGCAGCTCAACACATTTTGGCCCTTTTTTCATTTAAAACTTACAAAATTCATATCTCCAAATCGCGTTAGTAGATTTTTGTAATTTAAGTGTCATTTTGTCAATACTTTATATGCTTTACACATTTTTATAACTTATACCCTTCTGCTCTGTGCCTTAGCTGCCATTGGTTGCGCACAAGTTTAAATTATTGGAACCTTTATTGGAACATTTATTGAACCTTTATTGGACCTAACGAGGATAGTGATGTTATTACTTGTGGTGGACTACTATGACCCCTAATAAACAACTTTCTCACAGGTGGGAATTATATTTTGATATTTAATGTTGCTGGATGTAATTGAGGGCTGGAAGTGTTCCAAGATAAGCACCAGAACATGTAAGCTTTGCCAAATAACAAATGAAACATAAGAACGTGTATTGATCAGCTGGTAAGACAGTTCAGTTGACTAATTTATTTTATTCACATAACAATTTTATATAGCATGGCAGTGCATGTAGTACCGACATGCTTTACATCATAATAGCAAAGCAGAAACTCATTTGTAATCCTTGAGCCTAAGGAAACAAAGGTAACCGAGAAATGGGATGCAGATAATATGGAAGGAATCAAGAGGAAGGGAAAGCTATCACCTAAATCCTGATCAGAAATAGTCTGAAATTTACTGCAGGGAGGAGAAGGGAAGGCAGGAGGCAAGAGAGAAGAAATTGCAACATTTATATTATGGAATAATTTTTCAGTCAGTGTACTAATTGGCGAGATCTAAGTGTAACCTGAAATTCCTACTGCTCCGTTCAGCTTTTCATCCCTCTAAGGTAGATACACATTAATATTTGAGACCTGTTGTCAGACCCCTGAGACCAGACCTACAGTAGAGGAGTTCTACATAAGTATAATACATATTATTGACTGAATGAAAGTCTTTATAACAGCTCAGATCAATCTGTTTTACCCCTCCCAACTCTCCATACTGCATCTAGTACACCCAAATTTCTGAATAATAAAATGATTTGGATTAGTAAGAACCAATATGTCCAATTGATTATTGTGAACTTTTCATTTGATGTTTTAATTATCCTTGAAGTCTTAAAGTAATTATCCCACTTTTGGAAATATTTTTAAGCTTGACTTAAGACATGTTTAACGAAAATACCTATCAATAAAAGAAAACAACTTGAAAGTTTTCACTCACTATCAGGATTTCCAACATCCCTATGATTAGGCAGTTAGTAAATACTCAGGTGACAGAACTGAAGCACATAAGTAAACAATTGCATACACTGATATGCTATATTATTTACCAAACTCTATGAAATGCAACTAAATATGAACTGCATACATTTCAAAGTGAAGTGGATATGCCTTGCTAACCGGAGGCTGTGACTAGCATTCAGTCAATGGTATTTAGCACTAACAGATTTCAAATATTTTCTGACAGCTATGAAGTTGAAATCACACAAATTAAGGAACTATTTGACATTGGGAGATAAAAAACTATCAACATTCTATTCCAATTCAGACAGTGGAATAGAGGTTTACTAAAATGCAAACATACATTTTTTCTTTAAGGTGGCCCAACTGAAGATCTTAAAGAGACCCATGCAGTCTTAAGAGGACGCACATATATTTTCCGAACACACTCTTATCTGGATAATTGATATTCATTTCCCAAAATTAATAAGACATCATCTCAACAGGTGAACATGTCGAACATACTCCTTCTCTTTAATGAACCTCGCTGTGGAATACTTTACTGTATTTGTGCCTGGGTTGCACGGAACGTCTTTCTGCATCACAACAGCATGTGCATTTATTGTTGCTATGCTTCTGCTCCTAGTTCTGAGACTTCTAGGCAAAGCTGGATTGTATCGTGTTACATGAAAACATTGCCTCAAAATGCCAAGTGAACTGTGTAATATGTTTGTCTAATACCTCTGTCTACATGTAGCTTGCCATTCCAGTTCTGAATGATTGTGAATGATAGTAACATTTAACTAAATATGTTTACTAAGCAATAACATATTCTCCTAGCCTAACTGAAATGCCTCAATACATGAAGCACAAAGGTCCTCATTTAAAGTCTGGTCGATGTAGGACATATACTATATACATATCAATGTCTGTGATGGCCTTATAATCAAAGATTAAACAGTAGCACTAGACCTAACATCCTTCATCTCAAAGGCCATACGCTGTCATTGCCCATTCTGTGTCTGATGGGACAACGTGTGCATGATGTTTATGACACTACTCCTGCCGGTTTCATAAATTGTTGTGATCTGAGGGATATTCGGCTTTTAGTGTTATTCATGATGATGTGGTTGTAGATTTGCTTTCTGACAAAGGTCTTTCTCTTTCTGTTCTAATTGTGTTAGTTCTTGCTTTAAGTTTTACACTGCCATAATTTCAATTTCTACAAATGCACTTTTTTAGAACTAGCATGCACCCATATTATTGGTTCAGCAGGGAAATCAGTTCAGATACACAGAGGTACAGTTTGGCTTGAACCATTTTAAGGTAGAACTGGGTGTTAGGAGCAGCAGTTAACTACCATGAATTATTCCCATCCACCAACCTATGCTCTCTGCTTATGGACTTTAGATGTTTTGTAAGTCCTTTTGCAAACAAAATTCACAGTACAATAGGGAAGGGAATGTGTGCACTAAGAGCTGTGCTCAAAGTAGCAATTGAATGTGCCTGTCTGCAACAGTCATCATTGGGCACATAGGATGGCCTCCAATGAGTGATACAGAGCATGGTGTCAATTGAGAGTTTGAAGGTATGGTGAAATAGCCCACAAAAATGATCTGCTAGAGTGCAAGGTCAAAAAGAAGGAACTCTTGTTGGATGGTCAGTGGTTGAACAATGATTTGATTTTTCAGTGCCTGCCAAACTTATCATAGTGTTAAGGTAAATTCAGTGATTGTTCTACATGCCATGCTGAATCAACGGCATGTGAGAGGAGCAAACAAATCATTAGCTGCTATTGTATTGGCATATGTTACTTCAATGAAATCGTGTTTGTGCCTTCGATGTGTCTTGAGCTGACATGTTCACGAATAGTGCCATGTACTTAGTTAGTGCTTTCTCTTATTTCCTGATATTTTGTGTCTCACTCCTCCAACCCCCTCCATGTATCTACTCCCAATATCCATTCATGTACTCTCCCCTCTGTATGTTTCACTCCCAACTTCATTCTGCCCCATTTTCTACAGCTCTGTTATTCTCATCTCCAGTTAATTTCTGGTTAATTGTTAGACCTCTACCCCTGTTCCCTGCCCCTTCTACATTAATTCATTAAAGTATTCCCTGCTCTTTCTAGGAGTGCCTCATGATGCCTTGTGAGAATGTTTTTGTTTATAATTTTTTAAGCTTAGGGAAGTCACCACCAAGCATTTTTATAATGTTGTGTGGGGCTGTAGGAAATGAGTCAGCCCCGCAGCAACATTAAAATAAAAAACAGTAAGTCTCCTGGGGCATTATAACTGTGACCTGAGGAGAACTTGCAATAGTTTTTTTAACCATACCTAACTGGCGCACTATGCTCTTCAACTCGAGTGCAAGGCACTCTTGTGGTAGTTTTTATGATTGCATGTTGTGAGTTGAAAAATGTTAATAGAAAGTGTGCCCTTCTCGGTTTGGTTGAATCTTTTGTGTCATTCATGAATACGTTAGATATGAAAAACAATTACACGAAATCTCATATCAAAGCATTTGGCCTTGGCAAGAGTACCTTTCTACACTAAATTTAGGTGGAAAGCAGCTATAAGCAATTACATGCTTTTGTTATTTAGGCCTGGTGTTTGCTGTCAGCCATTCATGGTAGCCACATGTAAACACAGCACGGCAAAAACTTGGAAGGGAAGAACGGTCTCTTTTTAATTTACCTAGGAGGGATGTCAGACTACAATTTCCCCTTTTCTTAAAATTTACAAGATGCAATTTGTTCCCACCACTACTTATAGAGCTGGGGTTTGGGGATTTCACAACCCCACCCCAGTTCAGGTGGAATAAAATAGGACATGCAGGAGACTGCTGAATCTCTCTCCCTCTAGCCCAAATTGTATTCTGCACTCTGAATTGAATCTAGAGTATATGCAAGATTGCATTAGATTGCCCACTCTAAACCTTTCGGTTAAAGTCTGGAGCAACAAGGAGGCTTGCTTTAATAGGGCAGTTATAGCTGACTGTTTGAATATGGATGAGGGACTCTCTATACCGAGATACATACTATACTGAGTTACGTACACAAATCATTGGCTGATATTGGCCTCCCAGAACTGTTCAGTGTCCACGGTTTGATTTGCAAAGTCACCATTAACGTGGCTAAGCAGAGCTTTGCAGAACACGATTCCTCTCTGCGGTTAGAGGAGATTGTTAGTAAGCATACTGTCATATATTAATGTTCTTATCTTTCTACGGCTGACATTGCTTTGTATCTGATGTTAGACTTAACTCAATGGGAGATATCACTTCTATTTAGATTTAGGTCTGGTTTGGTTTGTCATCTAAAATGCTTTTATGATTCGGAAGGCGCATGGAGTAAGGATCTCCCCCCATGGCCCTGTAGTGGCAAGGCAGAAGAGTCTTTGCTACATTTTATGTTTTTGTGTGGCTTTTATCGTTGTTTTTTTCAGTCATGTCTTAAACCATTACTAACCACATTAGCCTTTTGGAAATGTAGGGTTGCACTAACCTATCTTCAAATTTTGAATGGTCAAGATATCTGATTTACTGTTTTTTGCTTTGTTAAGCTGGCCATTCCCAGTAGGAAAACAATGGAGGGGATGTACCGCGGGTATGAAGTGGTTTTAACCATGTTTTATAGTATCCATTTTTGATAAATTGTCTTGGTTTTTGACATTTTTATCCATTGTATTGCACTGAGACCAGTTCATTGTGACATTGAATCTATTTATGTATTTTATTGTACTATTTTTAATCATGTACTTTGATGATCTTTTTAAGATTGAATAAAGATTTAATGAATGAATGAATGTTAAAAGAAACACTCCAAGATCTATGAGTTTTATGTTTTTTAATTGTCTAAAAATTAACTTTTAACATTTTTCTACCCACAACTTGCAATATTAAAAACAACGTTTTTTATTTAAATGTGAGTAAACATGTTTGTGCTAATCACTGTTATTAAACATTGCATTGTGTGAATTACTGAAATATACATTAGATTAAACATATTGGTGATTTTTAAAAAAAAAGTTTAGATGTGCTTTAAGTTTATTGCTATATTCATCCCTTGAGAAAGCCAATAGGTTCACTTTTTACATTTTGGTGTTGCATCTCATTGACAAAGTCAATAAGTCTGCCACAGCGCAACCAGTACCGGGAACACCAACCGCATGCTGCGCATGCCAGAAGGTTGTGTGTGTGACAGGGTTGGCTGCTCACAAGGGGTTGGGCACAGTGGCCAACCGAATCCGATACATCTATGAATGCCATTTGCGACGGGGAAATGGCTCTACTTATGCTAAAAATATATAACTTTCCAATTAACAAACTCTAGAAATTCACTGAAAAAAACAAAGGTGTTATCGTTAAATGTTATAGGTTTTATAGTTAGATGTTATAGTGAGATGTTATAGTGAAAAATTGTAATTATATTTGACTTTACATTAAACAAAACTTAGAAATTCACTGAAAAAAAGCAAAGTTTATAGCTACGTTATAGTTGGGTAAAAATGTCAGATAAAACATATCTAACAAAACCACTGAAATTTGCCAGTTACAGTTATGTCAAGTACTGTAAGTCGTGCACTAAGGTGACTATAATTTACGCCGTCACCATGCACTGCAATTTACCCCACATAATACATCACACATTACAAGATAAATGACATTACTGATAACATCACTGCAACATTTGAAATGGCATCTTTGATGACACGGCTGTTCACATAAAAAATAATATATAATTAAACACATACAATAATTGCGAATACATTACATTTATTTAAAAAAATTCTCCTAAAAACAAATAATAGAACACATATATAAAATAATGCACAACAATTAAAACAGAGAATATAAAACAACAGTAGTACAATAAATTAATATGAATAATAATGTACCAACCTTATATAGGTTATGTACCTTAAAATATCCCAATTTGCTATTCCCACTCCATCCTAAGATATAGTAGGGAACGTGTTGGAATCCAGAAAGGTTAGATTAAGGGGTCGAATCCGATCCTGGATTTTTTTTTCCCGTATGACTCGTATCCGTATTTGTTTACGTACGAATCGTACAAGACCCGTACAAACAGCGAAGTACGATTCGTACGTGAAAAATACATACAAATCGCCTCGGGAAAAGTCTACGAGACGTCCACAGACAGTTTTACATACAAATCGTAAAACTGAAGTCCGAGCGCGCAAGTACGATCCGTACTGCCAGTCCGAAACCACAAGCGCATGGAAAAGGCTCTGTACGGAGCGAACTTTGTACGAGCCCTACTCCGAGTACACTTGTGCCCGGGGTACGAGTCGTATGGCCCCCCCAGCCTCCCACCCTCCCGCGTACATCCGCACCATACCCCCCACCCCCGTATGTACGGACCGTACCCCCACCCCCATATGTATGGTGCGTACCCCCGACCCGCGTATGTTCGCACCATACCCCAGGCGTACCCCAATCCTCGTGTATGTACGGACCGTACATATGCGAGGATTGGGGTTCGCCTGGGGTACGGTGCGAACATACGCAGGTGGGGGGTATGCCTGGGGTACGGTGCGAACATACGCTGGTGGGGGTATGCCTGTGGTACTGTGCGAACATACGCGGGTGGGGGGTACGTCTGGGGTACGGTGCGAACATACACGGGTGGGGGTACGCCTGGGGTATGGTGCGAACATACATGGGTGGGGGTACGCCTGGGGTACGGTGCGAACATACCCGGGTGGGGGTATGCCTGGGGTACGGTGCGAACATACGCGGGGTACGGTGAGAACATACGCAGGTGGGGGTACGCCTGGGGTACGGTGCGAACATACGCTGGTGGGGGTATGCCTGCGGTACTGTGCGAACATACGCGGGTGGGGGGTACGTCTGGGGTACGGTGCGAACATACACGGGTGGGGGTATGCCTGGGGTATGGTGCGAACATACATGGGTGGGGGTACGCCTGGGGTACAGTGCGAACATACCCGGGTGGGGGTATGCCTGGGGTACGGTGCGAACATACGCGGGGTACGGTGAGAACATACGCAGGTGGGGCTACGCCTGGGGTAGGGTGCGAACATACGTGGGTGGGGGGTACGCCTGGGGTACGGTGCAAACATACACGGGTGGGGGGTACGCCTGGGGTACGGTGCGAACATACGCGGGTGGGGGTACGTGCCATACATACGGGGGTGGGGGGTACGCGCCGTACATACGGGGGTGGGGGGTACGCGCCATACATATGGGGGGATGGGGGGTACGTGCCATACATACGGGGATGGGGGTACGGGCCGTACATATGCAATGTTGGGGTACGCACTGTACATGATGACACGTACAATGTGGGTGATGGCATGTACGTCACATAGCGGGCCCCCTTTTCCTCGTGCATCGCAGCGTACTTAGCTTTTCCGGCACTTTTTGGCTCCCGTAATAATATAGCCGTGCGGAGTGCTGTAGGTACAAATCGTACTTGCTGGTCCGTAAAACGCTGCCAGACTACGTGCGGACGTCGAGTACGCGCTGTCCAGGATCGGAATTGTATGTGTTTTTTAGCCGTACGGTGTTTTTTATGATTCGTACGGAAATGGTATTTGCTGGTTTGTACGGTGGAATTCCCGGGTACGAGTCGTATGGAGAAAATGCTCCGTACGACCATTTGTACCCGGGTTTTTCAGGATCAGAATCGGCACCTTAATATTCTCATTCCAGTGTAAGTAAATGAAGCAACTCCAATAATTATATAAATACATTACATTTCAAAGAAAAAAAATATCCTTAAAACAATTAATAGAAAAACGTATAAATTAATGAAAAAATAAAACATACGATATAATACAAGAGTAGTAAGATAAATTAATATAAACAATTATTTACAAACATTACATAAAGTATGTACCATGGAATATTTAAATTTACTGTTCCCAGTCTCCAGCCTATAAAACAGTAGGGAACTGTTGGACTCCTGAAAGATTAGCTTAACCATTCCCACTCCAGTCTCAGCAACAGTGGGAAAACTTTGGAGGACTTGGATTTAGAACTCCCCACTCCAATGTAAGCAACAATAGGGAAAATATTGGACTTTGGAGGTATTCAATTTACCATTCAAATTCCACCTAATCAACAATAGGGAAAGTGTTGGACTACAGAGGGGTTAGATTTACTATTACCTCTCCAGTCTAAACAACGGTATAGAAAGTGTTGGACTTTGAACAAGATACAAATAACATTATACCCCCTAATCATTTTCGAAAATACATATAAAGAATTACTATTTAAAAAAATGAATTATATTGTAAATACAAACATTGTATAGTATACCCTATTAAAAATAATTAATAAGAAATACATGAACAACTTGTAAAATATTGAAGCTACAAAAATATAATGTACTTCTCTACTTAAACATAAACATTAATCAGCTGAACATGTTAACTTTCATTAGAACTTTGAATAAAAGACCTCTTAAAATGTATATTAAAACTAAATTTCAAAAAAATTATTATTAATCATTGTTAAAAACACTTAACAGTAAATAAGTTGCAATTTCAAGAAATAGCAATACAATATCTCCTACATTAACAGCAAATACTTACCAATTAATCAATTAAATATTATTCAACAATATTAAACTAAAAAATCTAAATGGAATTACTTCCCACCCAATACCCTTAAAAACAAACAACCATATCTAACATATGATTTACTTAAAAATGTCAAAATATAAATATACTACAACAAAATTAAGTAATCAAAAGAACAATTTAAAAAAATAAAAATGTACCAAGTTAATTGAGAAGTGCACAATTTATTAACAATAATAGTTAGTTATCATTAACCCCTTCGATGCTCATGACGGAACGGTTCCGTCATGAGCATCGGTTGCGCTGTGCGGATGACGGAACCGGTCCGTCATGGCCCCGCCCGCGCTCGAACCCTTCAGCACAGCGCGGGAATCCGCGCCGCGCTGAAGGGGTTAAGATATAAATATCACATTTAAATAAACTTGCCACCTGGTTCTCCTACAAACTCAAAAACCCACAACTAAAAAACAGTTAGCAAAAATGTAAAAGTTTAATACACATTCAAATAAGTGATTTAAACTTACATACATAACATAACTATTAAACAATGAAACAACTTACATAATTATTAAGAAATAAAGAAAACCTTTACATTGCAAAATATTTAATGATAACATTCAATTAACTACAATTTAATTTACTTCTCACCCTATTCCCCATTATAAATTACTAACTTCGCTAACTTGTATTAAAATAATGTAAAAACTGTATTATTTACACATATATTAAAGAATACAATATTATTTAAAACGATTCTAAATGCCTAAAAAATATATTCTTGACAACGATATACTGTGATACATAAGTTTGTTTTATCAATTATCTTGACACGATATTAAGGTGTTAGGATATTTTTAAATTAATATTTTGTCCAATCGCTGTAGTTCCTGTCTGAGAACCGAAATGCTCTCAATACCAGCATTACTGTCTCAGAGGCAGGATGCAGACTACCGGCTAGGATGCCGTAACCACATCCCCTTCTCCTTCCAACGTCAGACGTGAGTCCGCAGCTGTGCTGCTCAGCAGACGCTCAGCTCTGCGAATACCCGAAAGCACGCCAGAGCGAGAGCGGGAAATTCAAACTGGAGACGGGGAACTGGAGCTGCATGGAACCCGGGCAGCGCGAACACCGGTGCCTGTTTGGTCATCTGAGAAGCCCTAAACAGCCCTGAGCGGCATTGTTTGGATCAACTTTCAAATGCCCATAACAGACAAAATGGACTAAAACGGCTTTGAATATGCTGATATCCGTTTGGCTTTATTCTTCCTGAGTTGTTGTTTGGCAAATTTTTAAGCACCACGAGCTTGGGTACTCCCTGCGGAATGATAATGTGCAGGCACCTCTGCTCTCTGGATTTGCAGCCTTCTTTTTGCTTTCTACTTGTTTTTCATTATGCGTTTTGGGATCACCAGGTTTTTCTCTGAGAGAGGTGCCGGCGCTTCTGCTCTTGGGAGCTGGTGTTTTCCACTTTTGAACTATTCACCACTGGGACCATCAGGATTCTCTCCAAGAGGGGGTAAGTGCACGCATTTTCCTTACCCACCGGTGTATGGAAGTCCCCTACTCCAATTGGTTGAGGGCCGCTTGCGGGGTCCTAGTCAGTGACTTTGGATGTCTTGGCTGTCTTGTTAAGGGATCAACGTTACAATCACATTATGCGAAATCTTGCTAAAGGAGTGAAAGCTTCAGTAACAACCCACTCTGACTCTCTCAGCCTGGGTCAGAGGGTGAAAAAATGAGTTGGCCAGGCGGCTGCTCAGGCAAACCATGCAGCGGCGCTCAGGAAAGATCTTGATTTGAATACCAATCCGTTGAAATGGCAAGCTCCGAGGATCCTAATCCAGATCATCCAAGAGGCGCCTCTGTGTACCTTGATTCAAGCGCTAGCTCTGGCTCTATTACCATCAGTTTGTCAGATTTGATCAAACTAAGGACACCAACGCTGCCCGTTCCAGCCGGAGTAGCCAAGGCCCTCAAAAAGTATCCTCTATTTTTCAAAGCCAAGCCTGGCTTATCAGCCGCAGAACAGGAGACGACAGGGAATGAGCCCCCTCCAATTGACAACTCCACGGACAACTTTATGGATCAGGGTTAAAATGGGAGTCTTAGAGACCCTGTAGATGACTGTCACTCTTCCACGCCATCCCCTTCTCCGCAAGCACCTTATTCTGGGGGGGCATCTTCATCAGATTTTCCTACTCTTGTGGATGCTGCTTTGTCTATCCCAGTAGAGTCTAGGTCTTCCGACCCGCAGGCTTTGCAGCCTGAAGACAGTCTAGAAGCAGCTCAAGGCAACCCTTCCCAGGAAAACAGATCCTTTACCATGCAATGGGATGCCAAGAGCCTCCTAAATCTGATTCTGGACGAGATAAGAGAACTGAAAGCTTCTCAATCGGCAAAGATCACCGTAATCCATGCTCGCCTAACTAAAATCGAAGAAAGCATGTCTCAGGTGCCGACACGGCTTCTCGAAGCAGAAACCAGAATCTGGCAGTTAGAGGACCAAGTTTCAACTATGAGCAATAAAGTAGCCACCTTCCAGAGTCAGAGAGCAGCACTGGAGTATAAACGTGAGGAATTAGAGAACCACTCTAGGTGATCCAATTTCTGTATTCTGGGTATTCCAGAAGGCCTTGAGGGACAGCAGCATCTGCAGTGGGTAGATTTGTTTATCAAAAAGAACGTCCTCCCAGAGTTTATTGGTGACCTTACTCTTATGCGAACACATCGGGTACCAGCCCATCTCCCCCATGCTAAGTTCCCACGGATTATGTTGGTTAACTTTGGGGATTATAGGGTCAAGGATCAAATCTTATCTAAGGCTATTAAACAGCGACAGTTTACCTCGACAGAGGTTCCACTTTGATGCATTTTTTGGGACATGTCGACTTCCTCAGCCAAAAGGCGGAAGGAGTTTGTAAAAATGCCACAGTTATTCAAGGAACAGGGGGCACAAGCAATGATTGCCCAGCAGAGCAAGCTAAAAGTCCTAGTTAAAGGTATATTTCATGTTTTTTGTAATGTCCGGGAAGCACAGGAATTAATGCAACAAATCTCAATGGGGAAATCCTGAGGGCCTTTAGATTCCTCAGTATCAAGATATGACATTATGCTAATGTTATGAGTTTATAAATGATTTCAAAATGTTCTTAATATGTTCCTAAAATGTTTTCAATTACTTGTTTGGGTCCTTATTTTGGTACTTGTTCTCTCTCTAGTATAGTTTTTCAGGCAGTTTGTCATCCATTATCTACTGGCTTTCTTTTTTCTTCTTTTTCTTTGTTGTTTTCCCTGCCTATGTCGACGGTCTTCTTCTTTTGAAGGAAGGTGGTGGGGCATGTAGCTTGGTTTGTAACGTCCTGGAAGTGCAGGAATGACTGCAACAAACTTCGTGGATAAACTTAGATGACCTGCAGACTCTAACATGTCAATATAATATTAAAGTATCGATGCAATGAGTGGACAAAGGTAATTGATTATGTATTATCGACTGTTCCTCTTGCTGCTTCTCCCAGCTGCAAGAACATATTTCTAGATATTTTAGATAGTCTTTTATTGACTACCTTTTTGGACCCGGCCTGTGTTTTTTCTGCTTTTAATTTTTCTTTCTTTTCTTGAAGGAAGGGGTGGGGGTCGAGAGGCCGGCTGCATTAGGCACCAAGTCATAGTGCCAGTCAAGGGGGGGGGGAGCTTGTCAGATGTGAGCAGGTGCGCAGGGGCGGCGGTATGCTCATGGTGGCTGAAGTGGTTGGGTGAAGTCACAGGGGTGGAAAAGGGAGTATGGGGAAAAACTAAATCCATTTTTTAAATGTATTTATATATATACATCCATTCTGTACTAATAGACTTACATTCTGCTAGATTTGCCAGATTTCAGATGGGGCCAATCACTATTGTCGCAGTTTCTCAGTACATTTCCATCATTGTTGTCAGGTTGCACGTATATTACCTTACCTGCTGCTAATGGCTAAAAAGGAAATTCTGAAAGTAGTTTCTTTTAACGTTAACGGCCTCAATAATAGTATATGTGCCCCAGTTGAGGATAATGCAAATCCGTATGAGTAATTTTTTCAATCTTTAATCCAAGTACCCAGCGAACTGGTTCTAGGGGGGGATTTTAATTCCCTAATGGATCCTAAAATTGATTCCTCTGCTTTGTTCAAAAAGCAGCTAAAACCTAAAACTTTAAGAGTTTTACAAAATTATCCCTGGAGGGCAGTATTTCCAACCGAGATCGCCTACACTTGTTCATCAGGTAGATTTCGTACTTCGTCGCGGATCGATTTCTTTCTTAGTTCAAGGAGACTTATTTTTAGCCAACAGAGAATCCTTCAGAATGGATTCTCTGACCATGCGATGGTGATTCTTGAGTTAGAGTTAGGTAAATACGCTATGACCCCTAAAAATGGATGTTAAATAAGCAATATTTATCAGAGGAGAACTTGGTGCTGTTTATTAAAACTAAGATTAAAGAATTCTTTAACCAAAATAATGGTTCTGCACTTCCGCATGTGGTCTGGGACTCGTTTAAGGCTTTCATAAGGGGGCTAGCCATTGGAAAATATGCTGAGAATCTTAGGAAAGCTAAGGAAGAAAAGCGAGTCTTAGAGCAGAAAGTGCAAAGGTCTTTTGACACATTTTTCAGCAGTCCCTCAGTTTTCAACCAACAGCAGTTTGATCAGGCCAAACGGGATCTAAGTTAAAAATATTATCTCAAATGTGACGCCTTTTATCAGCACCAAAGGCAAAAAATCTACAAAGAGAGTCATTATACCGGGAGGTTCCTCGCGTGGCAGGCAAGGGAGCAGGTGGTAAATAATCAGATAATTGCATTGAAATGCCCTATAACTGCCTCCCATACTGATGATCCAGTAAAAATAGGGGATATAATGTTACAACATTATAAGTGCATATACGGCCAACAACAGGCCATTGATATGACTTCCCTGAGAGGTTTTCTCCAGAGAAATGAACTGCTGGTACTTTCAGATGTAGAGAAAATGAGCATAGCGAGCCCTTTCACAAAAAGATGAGCTGGAGGACTTCATAAAAAAACTCCCGAATGGCAAAGCTTGTGGTCCCGACGGCCTCCCGGCTGAATTTTTTTAAATCTTTTCTAGCGCCATCTCGGATTATTTTTTTTTGTTGGCTAACTCAATTTTAGAGGGTGGGGTGAAACCATTGTCATTTAGAAATGAGAATATAGTCAGCTTTTTAAAGAAAGGTAAGGATAGGGAAGACCTTGATTCTTACCGGCCCATAATGCTTTGAAATTCTGACTATAAAATAATAACTAAACTTTTAGCCAATCGTATTAATCGATGTGCCTCGCATTTGATTCATCACGACTAAAATGGTTTTATTGCTGGTAGGCAGCTAGGTACTACTACACACTACTTGGTGGAAGCACTGGACTATTTTGAGACTCAGAAGGTACCAGCTCTATTCCTCCTTTTAGATGCCGAAAAGGCATTTGACCTAGTTGTCTGGGAGACCTTATTTTTTTATTCTGGAAAACCTTGGCATACCTCCTAAGGTTACAGGGTTGGTTCAGAAACTATACTGTTTTTTTTTTTTTTAAACCTTTATTACAGAATGCAAAAGATATACAAAGATGGGCCTACAACCTTCAGGCCGGCCGCTAGCAAACAGTGAGAGCATAAAATACAGTCATTAAACACAAGCGGCAAGTGATAAAGGTCCCAGAAATCGAGGGAAGCGCTGGCGGCCACATCGGCCGGACCCCCCAAATGACGGTTCCATTTTTTATAAGAAACCACAAACAAATCCACAAGGCAGCAAAAGTCAAAGCAGCATTACGAGCTCCCCTGGGGAGGACCCTACCGATCCACAGGAATAGGGGGGGGGCAGGCCGGGACAGAAACAAAGTAGACACAATGCCCAGAACCAAGGTGACAAGCAGACTAGGGAGACTGGGCCACTGCCAAGTCAGGCGTCAGCGGCGGGGTACAAATCCCGCCACGATAGGAGTTCCAGGGGCCCCACACCTTCACCCATTTCCCAGGCTTACCTCTCGCCACATACACTACCTTCTCCCGAAACATACACCAATCCATGTTGTCCTTCCACACCGAAACCGTTGGTGACCTCTGAGAGCCCCACAATTGTGCTATGTCACGCTTGGCCACCATATATCCCAGAGTCACCCACCACGTTTGCGGCACCGTATAATCAGTCGGCTCCCACACATTTAGCAGACATCTCCTAGCCTCGGGAAACAGCGCCACATGCGTGACCGCTTGCAACACCGCATGTACACCACGCCAGAATCGCGCCACCTCCGGACATTCCCACAAAATATGGATAAAGGTCCCTAACAAACCACACCCACGCTTACACAGTCCATCCACGGCATATCCCATACGCATCAGATCAGGCCCCGAAACATAGACCCTGTGGAGTATTTTGAGCTGGACGAAGCGAAGGCGGGCCGGTATGGCCACCTCTTTCGGGGAGGCCACCGCAGACACCCAGTCCTCGTCATCCAGCTCCAAGCCATCGGCGACCCATGCCTCACGAAGGCCAGCCAGCAGTCCGGAGCGATCGTTGATGAGCTTTTTATAAATCAATGAGATAGTGCCATCCGGTACATGCCCATCTAGCACTCTATCTTCCAGAGGGGAGCACTCCGGTATGGAGGCAACATCCGGGAATACAGAACACAGCGCGTGACGAACCTGTACATATCAGAAGTACTCCCTGTCCTGCAACTGGAATTCCTTCTGCAGCACATCGAACGTTTTGAATCCCCCCCTCGTCCAGAGATCGCCCACCCTGCTGATGCCTATCATGTCCCACTTCTCAAAGCCTTTCGAGGTCCACAAGCAGCCCAGTCGCTCAGATGCATACAGTGGCGTCGCCCGGGTCAACCGATCCTTCCACCCCATAGCCAAGTTTGCCGCGTGCCACACCCGTACCGTGACCCGCGTAGGGCCCGTCAAACGTGCGTCGAGCGATGTAGAGTAAAGCGCACGATTATAGTCACCACCCGGCAGTAACAGTTTGTCCATTTCAAAAGCCGGGTTAAGGGCGGGCCCGTAAAGGCCGTGGTTTATCGCAGCCAGCTGGGAGGCCCAGTAATACAGTTTGATGTCTGGGAGGGCGACCCCCCCGTCATACCACGGGAGCGTCAGCTTCGCGAGGGCGATACGCGGCCTTCCATCCCAAAACAGGTGGCGCTGCAGACCCTCCACCTCCCGAAAGTAGCGCGCCGGGACGACGTCCATCGTGTTTTGTAAAGCGTATAAGAAACGTGGCAACGACATCATCTTAAACAGTGCCGCACGGCCGAGCGGCGAGAGCGGCAAGCGCCTCCAACGCGCCACATCCTCCTTCAAGCGCTGGAGGGGGGGGAGTAAGTTCTGTTTATATCGGGCCGCAGCGTCCAGGGTAATAAAGATACCCAAATACTTAAATCCCTGCGGAGCAACCTGGATAGGACAACCCCGCGGAAGGATAGGAGCCTCCCCAGAGAGAACATACACACACGATTTAGCCCAGTTGATAACTAAGCCGGAGTTGCGGCCGAATGAACGCAACACATCCACTAACACAATCAGTGATTTGCGCGGGGAGGCAAGGTACAAAAGAATATCGTCCGCGTAAAGGGATATGCGATCCTCATACTCGGGGGTCCATCGGAGACCACGAATTGAAGGGTGCCACCGCAGCCACTCCGCCAGGGGCTCCAAGGCAAGCGCAAAAAGGAGCGGCGACAGCGGGCAGCCCTGCCGCGTGCCCCTGCCCAGCTCAAACGGCGCCGATACTCTACCATTCACCGCCACCTGCGCCAGCGGTCCGGAATACAACAGTTTCACCCAGCCAATGAATCCCAGGCCAAACCCAAACTTAGCCAGCGTCGCCCAAATATATGGCCACTCAAGCGTGTCGAACGCCATAGTGGCGTCCAAGGACGCCAAAATGGCTGGTTCTCGTATGAACGGGACCCTCACGAGCACCCCGTGCAGATGCCGCAAGTTAAGCGCGGTGTTGCGATGAGGGATAAAGCCGGACTGGTCCTGGTGGATCAGATCGCACACCACGCCAACCAGCCAATTAGCCAGCACCTTAGCGAGAATTTTCGGCTCCGCATTCAACAGCGAAATGGGCCTGTAAGACGTGACCCGATCCCGCGGCCTCCCCTCCTTATGAATAACCACAATAGTGGCAAGACGCTGGTCCAGCGGGAGGGAACCCGCCGACCGGGCCGCGAGGAACATAGCGCGAAGATGCGGAGCCAGCGTATCCGGTCGTAATTTGTACAATTCAATGGGAAGGCCATTAGGACCCATGGCCTTGCCAGAGGCGACCGAACGTATGGCGAGGGCAATCTCCTCAGATGTCGGGGCCGCGTCCAACGACAATTTATCCTCCTCCGAAAGGGAAGGCAGCGCGATGTCTTTAAGCAGGTCGTGGGAATCCTCTTCCGAGCGGGAAGATTCCGGGGAATATACCCCACGGAAATACTCAGCGAAACATTCAACAATTTCCTCCGGCTCAGTGACACACACACCATCCAGTCTCTCAATCGACGGGACAACTCGACTCGCTCTCTCCTTTTTATCCAGCCACTCAATCAATTTACCAGCCTTATCACCCACATCATACAGTCGCCCCTGTTGCTCTCTACTCAGGCCCCTGGCTGCCTCCGTGACTAGGGCCTTGTAGTCCGCCTGTTTGAGTCGGAGAGCATGCAGTTTAATATCCGTTACCCCACACTCCAGATCACCCTCCAACTCAGTTATCTCAGATTCGATACGGGTCACCTCCTCCCGCTCGCGCCGCCGGGAATGGGAAATGAGGGACAGGGCCTCCCCCTGGAGTACCGTCTTAAACGCCTCCCACAAAGAAACCGCAGACGACACAGACCCCACATTGTCTTCAAAATATCGCTCAAGAGATTTAACAAAATCAGCGCGAATTGTGGGGTCACGCAGGTACCAGGAATTAATCGGGACCACCCTCCCCTCCCCCTCGGGACAATGTCGAAGTACAACAGGAGCGGGGAGTGATCTGAAATACCCCGAGCCAGATGTCATACCTCCCCGACCCTCCCTGCCTGTGCTGCTGGCATCAGAACATAATCAAGCCTCGAAAGACTACCATGAGCCCCGGAATGAAAGGTGTATTGTATCTGCGTAGGGTGTTTCAGCCGCCAACAATCCACCAGCCCCAGGGTATCCAAGAGGCCAGATAACCAAGCTTGGGCACGGGGGAGATCCCTGGGAGGGTGACGATCCTCAGTTCCAGAAATTACAGCGTTAAAATCCCCCCCAACCACTAGAATCCCCTCCGGCAGGCCAAGAAGAAGGCGCCCCAAATCAGCAAAAGTAGTTGTCTGCAACCCTGGCGGGACATAAACAGAAACCAAAACAATCACTTTACCCTCCAATCTACCCACCAGAGCCGTATAACGTCCCCTATCATCATGGAGCACCTCATCAACCTCCAACGGGAGCGAGATTTTAACCATAATGCCCACACCCCTCGAACCAGATGTGAAGCCCGGGTGGGCTGCAAGGCGATAGCCCCGTCTGTTCATGGCACGAAAGGAGTTTCCAATGAGGTGTGTTTCCTGCAGAAATACTATATCGGGTGAAATGCGTTTTAAGAACTGCAGGACCACTCCCCGTTTTATCCTGTCCCCCAGTCCATTGACATTCCAGGACAAAAGGCTCAGTCCCCTACCCCCCATCATAGCCAAAACCGATCAATCTCCCCCCAGAGAGCACTTTAGCGATAGCACAACAATACTTCTGCCTTGTGGTACAAATAAACAATACCCAACCCCAACCCAACATCCCAAACAAAACTCCCCCCTCCCTGCACCCCTGCATGAGCCCAAATAGCCCCCCCAACTTGCAGTGTGCCTGTCGCCCCTGTGTAAACTAAACTACAAAGACCCCCTAGAGGAGGAAAGAGAACCCCCTCGAGACACAGCACCACCTCCAACGGAGGGGAAACAAGACACAACAGTCAAGAAACCCTAAGCCTGGCCGAAAGGTGGCCTCATCAGGAATGAGCCCCAGTGTCAATACCTCATACCCGGTCCGGTGGGCACTCTCCTCCCGCCGCCCCCATCCCATCCCGATCATGTCCCCCAGACAAAGTGTCCAACCAGTCCCCGGCCACCTCGGGACGGTCAAAAAAGTGAGTGCGACCATCAGCCTCCACACGCAGCCTGGCCGGGAAAAGCATGGCGTATTTTAAGTTCATGTCTCGAAGCCGCCGCTTAACGCCCATGAAACTCAGTCTCTGCTTCTGGACCGCCTGCATGAAATCAGGATAAAAGTTCACCTCCATGTTCTCCAGCTTAAGCGGCCCTTGCAGTCTGGAAGCTTGCAAAATCGCATCCCTATCCCGAAAGTTGAAGATACGGGCAATAAGAGGCCGCGGAGGAGCTCCGACCTTCGGTCTGCCGCCAGGAACTCTTTGGGCCCTCTCCACCGCGAAGAATTTACTCAGTCCTCGAGGCTGGAGATGGGTAGAAATCAGGTCCTCCACGAAGAGATCCGCCGCCGAGTCCTCCCGTCCCTCGGGCACTCCGATGATGCGAATGTTATTCCTCCGGGCCCTGCTCTCGGAGTCCTCCAGGCGCCGATCCATGAGCGCACTTGCCTGCCGGAGCCGGCGCACCTCCGTCTGAAGGGCCGCGACCTCAGTCGTGAGGCCCGACGCGGTATGGGCCAAGGAGTCAACCCGGTCATTTGTCTTAGATAGATCTGCTCTAACAAGGTTGACATCGATGAGGACCGCATCGAGTTTGTGCGCCAAGGTGTCGAATTGTTGGCCTACTGAGGTCTTCATCTCAGCAATGGCGCCCATGACGTCCTGCAAAGTCAGATCCGTGGGCAAATCCGGGGCATCCGGGGGACACTCGGAAGACTTGTGCGATCCGCCGGGAGACCCCTTCGGGAGGGTGTAGCGATCCATAATGTTGACTTGAGGTGCGGTGCCACGCCTGGTCAATTTGGCCTTCAGCCGATCTCCATCCTGCTTCGTGGCCATCGTCGCGTATCTCGCACCCCCGCCAGTCACGCAGTGGAGAGCAAGCAATCAAGGCCGTGAGCCCCGGGGGTCACCTCAGGAAGGCGGAGCGGGTCCCCGCAGGCAGGCAGGCAGGGTCCCCCAGCGAGGCCACCACCACACAAAGAAGCGCCGTAGTCCCACTCGCGATGATGGCAAGGGGACTCAAAAGCGAAAGTGAAAGTGTTGGGTACGCGACTCGCCAGGCCCGGCCCGCCGTTGTTATTCACTTCGCCACTGGTTCACCCCCAAACTCGAGTCCGGGGTCAGGAGAGAAGAAGGCCGCAAACTTCAGTCGATGCTCACCCCGGCCCCCGGGGTCCGATTCAAAAACGGAAAACGGGTACCACCTCGGCTCAGGTTCACCAACACAGTCCCCTCAACCGATTCATGATGAAGACAGGATAAACGTAGGAGGTTGCGGAGGTCCTCGGGAGCCTCGCACCTACGCGGCCATCTTGGTTGCGCGCTAGGCTCCTCCCCCCCAGAAACTATACTTAAATGCAGAAGCTAACATAATTATTAATGCCTCAGAGGTCAGTCAGGTCAAGGTTAAATGGGGGACCAGACAAGGATGCCCATTATCCCCGGTACTATTTGCCTTTTTTATCGAGCCATTGCCATTAGGAATAGCACGGATATTTTTTTCCACTACCATCTATGGCAAAATTGAAATTGTACGCTGATGATATCATGCTCATTATAAAACCTGAGAAGGAGGTCCAAGCTAAAACTTTTGAGATCTTTGAGCAATATGAATCATTAGGCAGATATAAAATAAAAATTAGAAAGACAGAAATCATACAGTGTGGAGGAGCATCTATTGATTTACATCTAGATATTCTATCTTGTTTTAATACAACACTGAAAAAATATCTTGGGGTTTATTTTACGGCACAAATCTCTGATTTATATGATTTGAATTTTGCCCCACTGATACGAAAGGTCCAGAACTTATTTTCTCGATGGCACTCTCTCCCATTAACCATCTTGGGAAGGGCAGCATTGATTAAAATGTCTGTTCTCCCGTTATTTAATTTTCCCTTCTCAGTGATTCCCTGTGCTTTAACGAGCTCCTTCTTTACCAAAACTGAGTCTATGTTTACATCTTTTCTCAGGGCAAATAAGGTCCCCCGAATTGCACTAAGCACTTTATATGAAGAGCTGGAAAATGGAGGATTAGCTCTCCCGAATTTGAGGTATTATTATATTGCATACTTTGCACAATATATGTCCAGATTTAAGCCGGAACTACAATCGGATCTTCATATTAACTCTTTTATGAATTTAAATTGTAAAGAAAATCAGATCCACTGCCCAATAACAATTGTTAAATCTCCTAAATTAGTACTGTATAAGTCCGTACAGTGGTTTTTCATAAACAACAGGCTTTTTATAGATGATACTCTAGCCCCGTAATTAACTCCTCAACTCCGTTATCTGGCCCTATCTTATATCTGGGAGTAACGATTTGTCTGTAATTATACAAAAATGGGCCAAAGCGGGATTCCGGAAAATTTCTGATTTTTTAAGGAATGATAGATGGCTGAACAGAGCCGAAATGTCTCATTTAATTACAAACGACTTCCTTCTCCTTGGGTCTTATAATATTTTTAGCAAATTTCTGAGTAAACTGGATTTGGCCCAAATCATGAAATGGAAAGGTTTAGTATATGATCTATTAGAAGAGACTGCATTTAAGAAGCCCTGGGAATGGAAAAAGCGTTTAGCATCTATCAAGGGTATCGATCTGGAGGGGAAGGCCATAATGAAATGGGCCAAACATGAGGAGATGGAAATTACAGCGAGTATGTGGTCAACAGTTAACAAACTCAATTTTAGTACGTTAAGGGGAGCTAATTGGCAAAGGATGCTGTTCTTTAGTAAATGGTTACTTTATAGAACTCCACTCTCTCTATCTAAGATTTATTCTAATCAATCAGCACAGTGTTTTCGTTGCCTTAATCATCCTTCAGCCAATGGGGTACACATTATATTACAATGTCCCCTGATTCAGAGGTTCGGGAATGATATTTTTTATTATCTGGAACTCGAATGCGGCATCTCAATCGGGTCAAAGACTTGGTTAATAGTACTTGGCTATGACCCAGATCTTCTTTCATATAAGATTATTCAATTATTATACATTGCAATGGCTGTAGCTAGATCACTTCTCCTTCAGAGATGGCGATCAGATCGTATACTATCTATATATGAATGGGTCAGAAAAATGAAGCAAGTTAAAAAAAGTGAACAAGCCTATGCATCACAAACTGGGGGACTTTAGAAGTTTGAGAGGGTCTGGGCAGCCTATTTTGATTAAGATCCCAAAATTTAGCATACCTTTTAGGAGGCACTCTCAATAGGTTTGACTCTTATGTCCTATAATATCAGTATTTTTAATTCATTATGCAACAATTTAGATCTTCTTATAAGATATCTACATCAATGAACACAGGATGATTTAGTATTTTCCACATACTCGCTGATTTTTTTTTAGTATATATTTAGACATCTAAGGTTTAATCAATTGTTTAGTCTGCATTAATGATTGGCAGTAGACACTGTTTCCTTTTTCTTTTTTGAACACTGGCTTAAATCTTTATATTATTTGTATCTATGGACTTGAAGGTTTACTCCCTTCCGGCTGATTTGTGCTATTTAACAATATTGTATTCTTTATGACATATTCAATGAATTTTATGGATGTATCTATGGATAAAAAATGTTTTTGTGATATGGATTTCAATAAAATAAAAAAATAAATATATTGTGTCCAATCACCTATCCTGTACTCTGCCTGTATCCTTATGCCCTTGAGGGGGCTAAGATTGGCCAGAAGATGAAGTCAATGGAGGAAGCCATTTAAACACTAACTTGTGGCCTCTTCACCTATCAGACCAGCAGGGAATCATCTGCCCTAATTGGATTTGCCTTCGGAATAACCGCTTGGGCAGCTGAGCACTTTGCCGAAACTTCGCCATGTAAAAAGCCCCAAAAAAGCTGGCCTTAACCTGAACTGAAGTTTCTCCTTACATGTCAGAGTGACTCTCTCAGCTCCCTAGCATGGACTGGATGACAAAGGGATTAAACTGGCAGCGATCACTGAGGGTCGCCAATAGAAATAGAGCTGTTTCTGCCTCCCCACATGGGTCAGAAGAGCTGTTTGCTGCATCACTCTTGTTCCACCAAAATCCAACTGTCACCTTGGCTATCGTCGTCCTCTGGCCCCATCCTGTGTTTGGAATATCTGCATATGGAGGAGAGTCAGCAATGAACACAAGTGAAAGTGCCGTCAACTCCCTGAAGGTTTTTACTAAACCCTTCCATGTCAAGGGGTTTAGTAACTCCAGGTCCAGGAATGCATACTGTTTTTCATGTGCATGTGTGCCTGCATGCAGCCTGCACACGAACACACCTGAGGGTGCCTTCTCTGCCTACGCATCTGTGCAGTGTGCCCTTTCCCTACTCCTGCTCCCAAACTACCAACATATAACAAAAAACCACAGCCAATCCCGGCCAACTGTCAACCACCCCGCCTGCACCTGTTCCAAGCGACAAATACAATATATATCAAACCCCTATGTACCTATTCCAACAAATGCCGCCAACAGAAAACCAAAAGACAAAGATAGGATAAGCCATAAAAAACACCCCCCAAATGCCAAAAACTAGGGAGGGCGAGAGGGGACAAAAACCTAAGCTTATGACAGCGCTCCCAGCCACCAGGTCACCAAACCTAAAATGGTGGCTGGGGAGGCGTGAAAATGCCCTATATACCCCTTGGGCTATGTTTACAAATATTGGGCTAAAATTGGGCTAGTCCCAAATGTAGCCCAAAAACCTACAAAATGGCCGGCCACTCCCCCCCCCTCCCAATCTGCCCGGGGGTCAGACCTCGCCGTGCTCGGCTGCCCCCCAAGCCCCCATTGGCAGTCGCGAGAACATGCAGCACATCTAAACCCGAAACTTCGACGTTATTCATGTTTCTATTTTCAGCTGTCTTTGTTGCAGACTCTCTCATCTGTGTTTTTTTTAGCTCGTGGTTCCTTGTAGGCGTTTGTCCCAGATTTTGAATAAAGAACTTCTTAGTTTCCCTTTGGGAGATAATTGATAACCCCGGCAACAAAAGCTCATGTTTAAATGTTACATATAAAAAAGGTTAACATTTTAATTATAGCAGGTCTCTCACATTATGCACGTTTCATTTTGGGATCAGATCGACAAGTGAATATTACCGTGTTCTAAAAAGAGACACTCCATAATGGTAAAAAAAGTCACAGATTTTCATGTCCACGAGTTTATTGAGAAGGTCCAGGGGCACCTGCTTCATAGATAACTCCTTTCAGAACATATACACCTACGTTAAGAAAAACTGCAGGTAAATCACCCGCAGCCACAAATATGTTTAGTTTTATTTTTTCTAAAGGTTAAAGATGAACCAATATTTTGGCACGCTAAATAAATATAAAGTCAAAATGCTAATCTTTTGCACATGCCTGCCTTCCAATAATTAATTATAACTGTTTTGATACAGTCTGCCCTATGCAGATACTGCACAGCAGTGTCATTACATGCACCCTTCTTCGAGCAAATGCTGAAGTCTTCATTTACACTGCACAAATTATCTTTAGCAGCAGGTAGGCAGCAACCAGCAAGGTGTAGCTGACAATAGGCCCATTTTCATTAGATTAGCTTGGGAGAATTGAAGTCCTGCCAAGCAAATGCTATAAAAGGGAATTACAGAAAAGTGCATACATAATCATTTGAGATAATTTTGGAATATACATTAGAAACAAAATGAAAAATCTATCACACAGTTATGAACCAAAATCCTCAAGCATCATTCGCTATTAAGTACTATTTAAAAGTGGCATCTGTTTCCTTCTTTGGAATATCTAGTAATTTATTTTGTCTTTGTTTTGTTTGGTGTGTGTGCGAGGAGGAGGCGGGGGAGGGGGCGGCAGGGGTGAAGAAATCAAAATACTTTTGACCTTTTGTAACGATTGCTGATGGGTCCAGATTAGTGTGACCTATGGTGTTAACTGTTTATTCGCAAATGTATTGCTGGGAATCAACACCGGCTTTCAAAATGAAGCACTTATTTTGAAGTCTTAAATGAAATAAGTCACGGACCTTTTTCAACAATTTATGATTTGGAGGACTGTACCTTCCTGGTCCATTTACATTGCAGCACATGAAGTGTGTAGGGTACGTTCGCAAGTTCACAGTTGCTATGCTGAGCAGGGTAGCAGATATGTACTTACAGAGAACAATGTTGATTTGCACAGGAAGCATAAAGGGCTCCTTTAGGATAATGTAAGTTAGTTAGGAAATGTTTCATTCTATTTTTTTGAGGAAAAAAAACCTTCATGGGAGTTTGCTCATTCAAGCCACATAACCATCTTTTCTTTGATCGTGTTAGTTACAGGGCTGGGCGGAATTTGCAAAATTCACTTTCGCAAACTATCGCGAAAATGTTAAAAATCTCCGCAAACACGCGGAAATATTGCGAAGACGCAGAAGTTTTTTTCCCGTCCGCGGTATTTTCAGCGTGATCGCGGCTCGCCAACTTACCCATGCGATTGCTCACAGGCACGAGATCTCAATCATCTCAAACTCTCGCGGTGCATTATCGTGAGAAGAAAGACGTGATCGCGCGACGAATGACGTGATCGCGTGACAAATGACGTTAATGCAGGCGCGAACTGTCGCGAGACAGCGCAAATGGCTACCAACAATCCAACATCTTGTGGAGAACGTGACCGGATCGGGAAAACTTGTCGGCGAACGCGGGGATTCAGGTAAGGCGATCGAGCGCACGCGAGAAAGTATTTTTTTACAGCGCGAGCAAGAAAAAAAATTCCGGTAAGATGCCGATTGCGGAAATTTTGACATTTTTGCGCTCTCCGCGGAATGCGAAAATGTCAAATTATCGCAATTACCGCAAGCGAAACGGAATTTTAGCCCAGGCCTAGTTAGTTACGTAAATTTCTCGGTTAATCCAGCTAATTCCCTCCAAATACCCAACATTTGCCCCCAACACTGCAGGCAGGTAATCTGTTGACTAGAGTTGTCGAGTCTCACAGTTTTCAATCTTTCCTCGTCCTTCTTCCTAGTCCTTAGTTTCTTTTGTCATGTAGGCTAGAATTCCATGACAGTGTCAAATAGATGTATTTATTTTATATGTTTTATGTAGCGCTGGCTGGACCCGAGGGAATCAGAGCGCTTTACATGGTTAATTCTTTGCAATAAATCAAAATTTACAATGAGGTAGAATTCCAAAAACCAATTCAAAACGGTAGAATGCAGCATAAATATTACACAATCTAATTACAGTAATTGCAATGGGCTACAGCAAATTCTGAACGATAGGGCTAGTGAGAGAGGACGAGGATGGAAAAGAGGGAGGTAGAGTATAGGAATGGGCGGAGGCTAGGAAGGGGGATAGGTTAAGGCAATATCATACCGCTATACATGGATAATAATTGTAGTGTAACAGAATTACAATGAGGAAAAAGACGACTCCAGTTTTACACGCTCAAATTACATAAATTGCAATGGGCTACAACTAGTCCATAGAGATAAGCCCCGCGTAGGAGGGAAAGGAGGAGAAGAGGGGTGAAGGATATGGGATTGGGGAGAGGCTGAGGAGGGGGGAGGTTAAGGCAATACCAAGTGGGATGAAGCGGTTCTAAAGGGAAAGGCTAGTGGGAGGAGTAAGTGGGCAAAGGAAGATGAGAGAGGGGGGGAGAACAGTAGGAGGTCAGGGTGGTCATGAGTGCCCAGGGTAGGGATTAAGGACCCCAGTATTTGTTAAGCAGGAGAAGTTTGAGGTCTTTTTTGAAACTGACGTAGGAGGGGTTCCAACGAAGATCTTTAGGGAGGGAGTTCCAGATATTAGGCGCGTTCCCGGAGAAGGAGTGAGATTGTGTGTTTTTCTTGTTTAACAGAGGAGGGATAAGAGCGAGGGTGTTGGAGCTCCTCAATGATCTAGAGCAGCCAGCTTTGTGAAGGTTGTCAGAGAGGTCCTGCGGGGAGCGTAGATGCAGGGCTTTGTGCGTAATGCAAGCTGTCTTGTACGAAGCTCTTCCTTCAACAAGAAACAACTGGAGGGCTTTAAGGGCAGGGGAGATGTGATCGAACCGTTTGAGGTCGGTAATGAGCCTAGCGGCCAGGTTCAGAACAGATTTGATTGGGGCCAGGTGGACTTTAGGGGTTCCAGCGAGGATGGCGTTACCTTAGTCGATTTTCGACAAGACAAGCGATTGGATGACTAATTTAAAGTCGTCTGCAGGAACAAAAGGTTTTATTTTCTTGAGGTGATGGAGTGAGAAGAGGGCGCTTTTGGTCGAATTTTTTATGTGGGGGATAAGGGTAAGGTTCTGGTCAATGTTAAAACCAAAGGGATTTAACTGTGTTAGATATAGTGAGGGAGCAGTTGAGTGCGGTAAGGTCAGAGATCCAGGATAGAATGGGGAGCAAGTTGTTTTTAGGGGAGAAAAGAATGATTTCGGTCTTTTTTGGTTTGAGTTCGAGGTGGTTGTAGTGGAACCAGGATTGAATCTTATTCAAGGCATCATTGAGGTGAAGAACATCTGAGCGTGATAGAATCTTATAGTAAAGTTGGGTGTCATCGGTGTAAAGGTGGTAATTGATTTCTGCTTGTTTAAGGATAAGGGTGAGGGGTTCCATGAAGAGATTAAATAGAGAGGGGGAGAGGCTAGAGCCCTTTGGGACCCCTAGGGAGACGGGCTTAGGTTTGGAAAGGCAGTAAAAGATTTTAATTTGCTGGGTTCTGTGTTGGAAAAAGGAGGTGAACCATTTGAGGACTAAACCGTTCAGGCCAAAACGAGCCTTTAGTGCGTTAAGAAGAGTAGAGTGGTTAACAGTGTCGAAAGCAGCGGAGAGATCAAGGAGAATGAGAAGGGAGGATTCGCCTTTGTCGAGGGCGTGATGGATGTCATCAATTATGTTTAGCATTGCCGTTTCTGTACTGCAGCCCTTTCTGAAGCCAGATTGGAAAGAGTCTAGAAGATTGAATGAGTCGATGTGTCTATCTAGTTGGAGCAAGGCGCATTTTTCAAGGGCTTTTGTGAGAAGAGGAAGGTTAGAGATAGGACGAAGGTTATTAAGGTCATTAGGGTCATCAGAAGAATTTTTGAGGATGGGAGTGATTTGTCCCAATTGGAGGGAAGCAGGGACACAACCCGAGGTAAAGGACTCATCCTGCACTCCACTCATCCTGCCAGGATGGTCCATTAAGTCACACCTATGTTCCCATTGTGTGTGGCTGTTAGGAAGAATACACAAAGCCCAGCTATCACCCACCCTAGACAAGTGACCAGAGACAGGAAGCAGGCTCTAAATGGCTAAAGCACAAAAACGCCATCTTTCTAAATGTGGCTTTTTCAGAATTGTAATTTGAAATCTTAAATCACCATCAATTAGGATTTTAAATTAGCATTCCAGAGACACCAGACTTGGGGGTTTTATATCTTCCCAATTGGAAATTACACTTATAAAATGTAATACGGTAATCCCAATTGTATGGGTGAGATAGGCCTTGCAGTAGTGAAAAATGACTATGAGAGTTTTTCCCTACTAGGACATGTAAAACTAAAAGTCAAATGTCCTACCTTTTACATACATTGCCCCCTGCCCTCTGGGTTGTCCAGGTTGATGTGGCAGTGAAAAATGCGCACACATGCTCTGCAGTGGCAGGCCTGGGGTAAGGTTAATGAGCTACCTAAGTGACAGGCACAATCAGGGCTGCAAGCCTTGTAGTAACATTTAATTTACAGGCCCTGGGTACAGGGAGCACCACATTACCTAGGACGTATAAGTGAATAAAATATGACAAATGGGGATGAACTAATGTTACCAGGTTTAGGGAAGAGAGCACAGGCACACTTTAGTACTAGTTACCAGTGGTCAAGTGTACAATGCCCTAATACCAGGAAAAACTAGGTCAGAAAACCTGGAGGAAGCAGGCAAAAAGTTGGGAGGAAGACCACTCTAAGACTGTCAGGTCTAGCACAGGGCAAATCACTTAATCTCTCTGTGCTTAAAAAAATGAATGTGTGCTCCTGTACCTTCAGGTCGAATTCACAGTATATAAAAGTGAAAAAATAAGAATCTTAATGGCTCCTTAAGATCTCCATTGCCTTTTCTCTTCCACCCAGTAGGGCATATTCATCTTGTCTATGATTGATTTCTGTAGTATAATTCCCAGTGTATTGCCCAACTTGCTTTTTATCTTTGTTGTTGCCACAGGATGTATATGGTTGGCATAGTTATTAGTGTAATTTACTTGAGTCAACTCTTTTTAAACTGGTTTCTTGCAGTAGCGGCAACACCTGTGCCGTCCCTGCCGTCAGCATGGTGTGCTCCCTAGATCTCTTTGCAGTGGTATTTAAGTCTGTACATTTAGGGGCCAATTCCGATCCTGTATTTTTTTTTCCCGTACGACTCGTATCCGTATTTTTTTCTGTATGAATCGTACAAGTCACGTCCGACCCGTGAAGTACGATCCGTACGGGAAAAAGTACATACGGATCGGCCCGATCCGTACGAATCGTAGCTGGAAAACTAGTACGAGATGGACCCGGACACTTCTCCGTACAAATCGTAAAAATTAAGTCCAACCGTACTAGTACGATCCGGACCGGCGTTACAATTTACGATTCGTACGGAAAACGTCCCGTACACGGGGAATGACTTTGCCCGCTATGAAGCGAACTTTGTACGCACCGTACCCCCAGCGCGAATGTATGGTGCGTACCCCCTGCACGTAGGTATGCACTGTACCCCCAGCGTGTAGGTATGCACCGTACCCCCAGCGCGTAGGTGCACACCGTACCCCCGTGCGAATGTACGGTGCGTACCCCCAGCGCGTAGGTACGCACCGTACCCCCAGCATGGATGTACGCACCGTACACCCGTGCGTAGGTACGCACCGTACCCCCAGCGCATAGGTACACACCGTACCCCCAGTGCGAATGTACGGTGTGTACCCCCAGCGCGTATGTACGGTGCGTACCCCCAGCGTGTATGTACGCACCGTACCCCCATTGCGAATGTACGGTGCGTACCCCCAACATCGCGTATGTACGGCGGATGTTGCGGGTACGCAATGTTGCGGGTACGCACCGTACATACGCGATGGCGGTCTATGCACTCGCACCGTACAGAAGCAATGGGGTGTACGCACCGTACATAGCAATGTCCGTGTACGCACCTCACATCCACTACGCATGGGGGTGCGTGGCTGTACGACTCGTACCCCTGTACTGTACTGAACCACGGACACAGTAAAACAGCACAAGGAGGGCCTATTTGACTCGCACAACACCACAAAACATGTCTACACTGCACAAAAAATGTAAAGGACTGACCTGGACACATCCAAACAGGCAAACAGAGGGGCAACCTCACAACCACCCCTTATAACACACCCACCCAAAATTCAAACTGAGCCCCACCCACAAATGGACCAATAAAAAGGGACCACACACACAAACCATGAGCCTTTGCAACAGACTCACTACTGCTACAGAGTACACACAAACCACTGCACCCATCCACCTTAACATATACACCTTCACACACACCCCTTCACACATACCCCCTCTCCACATGCACACACACACCGTCACATTCAGACCCACACACCCACAACCATCCACACCCTCACCCCACACCATGCCCACCGACAAGAATCCAAAGTTCACAAGGGAGGAGCTGGACATCCTTGTCAACGAAGTCATCAGAGTCGAGCCACAGCTGTTTGGAACATTGGTCAGACAGACCAGCATAGCTGAAAAATCACGCCTGTGGCAGAGTATCGTCGAGAGGGTGAATGCTGTTGCACCCATCAGAAGGACCAGGAATGAATGCCAAGCCAGGTGGTACGATCTGCAGAGGGCGGTCAAGAGAAAAATGAATGAAGAGCACGGCCAGACCAACATCACTGGAGGTGGTGCGCCCCGCAGACCAGTACATTACCATCCCTGGGAGGAGAAGGTGATGGCCAGGCTTCCACCGGTGGGAGTACATGGACTCCAAGGACCTCCAGAGCCTGGTGAGTACACAAACAACTTACATAACATGGGGGTAATGGCATCCACACCCCAACTACACCAAATGCATGCAACTACCCCCAAGCCCTCACCCACCAGAACCACAGTCACAAACAACGCGAATGCCAATAACATGTGTATGCCCCATTGAGAAAGCAAGGCCATGCTATGTCCCATGCTACACGAAACACCAACCCAAGAATGGATGTCTGGTATGCTGGGAGGGTGGGTGCACCAAAACGCATGTTTGAATTCCAAATCAGACACGATTGCCCTCATCCCATATGGCCCAGCTACATACCCATGCACCATGCGCAATGCCCAGGGATTGGGAAAGTACTGACAAGATAGCTCACACTTGGCCCTGGTGTAGGCAGCACAAGGCCCTCCTGTGACCAGTGCAAACACAAACACCAACACAACAAGGTCAGATATCTAGGACCGGAACTCACACTCACTGTCATGGCAGCATCCTCCATGGGGGGACAGCTACAACACCTGGGAGCCCCAGTGCCAAATCACACTACACCCACCAGCAGGCCCTGTCACACACACCCCTTACACAAGCAGACACCACCAGGACAGGCAATGGATTTACCCATTGCCACAATGGACATGTAACACAACAAGACCAATACATAGCCGAAGAATCACCCAAGCCACAAATGGACATGTCAAAAACTCAGGAGAACATATCAATCTGTCCCCCGCAACATACCCATACACAAGTGAACATTGAGGAGAATGCTAGTCACATACAACTACCTGGAGGAACAGTGCCAACTTGAATGTGTATGAAACATGCATGTTGCATGAAACAGCATTAACATTGTCTGTCTCTCACACACAAGGCAACGTGATGAACATCCCCCCAACAATGGGGGTGAAGAATCACAATCACAGGCTCGGGAGGAACCGGATCCCACCAGCAGCGACGCCTCTCAGCACTCCGCGGATGACCCTGACCGACCTGGACCCTCTGGTGTCCAAGCCCCTGCAGCACCTGGTTCAGGAACATCTGTGCCAACCACCACCCCCATTCCTGCCACATCACAGGAGACACCCAGGAGCCCTGCCCGCAGTGAACAGAGCCAGTCTGACCAGGATGGACAAGGTGTGGCGGGCACCCAGGAGGAGGCAGACAACACCGCCACTGCCATCCCTCAGGGGTTCCGTCGACCGGATGTGCCCACAACGGCAGGCCAGGCTCGTGTGGGCAGGGGTGGCGGGAGTGGAGGCAGGTGGAGGCGAGAACCTGACCAGCCAGCTGAAGGGACCGGTATGTCTCACATCCGCAACATCATGGAGGCATACCGGCGTGACACCAGGGAGATCAGCCAGGTAGTGGTGACCCTCACAGAGATCAAAAAACAGCAGGCCGAGCAACACGCCAGTCAACAACAACACCAATGACAGATGGAGGCAAGACGGGCTGAGCTCCTGGCGGTGCAAAGGGACATAAGCCATTCACTCCGTCGGATCGCTGACAACATGGGCAACCCTCCCTGTGATACCAGGCGCAGACCAGCACCAGCCACAGGGAGGGAGGAGGAGGAGGAGGATTCGTTCGACGGAGCATCCCAAACATCGTCAAGGCCTGCATCTGAGGGTCCCCGGAGGAAGGTTGGTCGTCCACGGAAAAGACCGTGAGAGGCAGCGGGCCATCCACATCTCCCAGGTCACCTGGCCTGGCACCTGGCCTTCATGAGCGACAGCATCACCTCATTGATTGACATCATCTGCCACATGGACTTGCTAGTCACAGTCTGACCAATGATGCCAAACATTGTGGGCTGGACTCTGGTGACTTCAAATGCCAAGGATCCCATCATCCCTGTGAACTTTGGATTCTATGGTCCCTGCATTTCCCCATTTTCTGTGCACAAATCATGCCCCAGAGCTAGAAATTACAAAAATAATAATTGAAATTTCATGTTGCAGTCATTTAGCATGAGTCCACAACATACGTGTGGGGATATGTCAAAGTATGCCTGAGTGTGGAACTAGCTCCAGCCATCCATACACTTGGATCTGAGTCCGGTCGAGGACACACATGGCTCACAATGTATCACAAAATACAGATATGGAGCCCAACACTCACCCGTTATGTCCTCAAGCTGCTGAGGGGGGGCTTGCTATATTGCTATATTGACAGACCAATTTGGGAGAGTTACATGAAGGTGTAGAGGTCATGGGTCATGTTGATGTGCCCGGGGAGGGAGTCCCAGGTCTGTTGTGCAAGGTGGGAGAACTATCTCCTGCATGCAGATTTTATGTAGATGTGATGAATGGTGGCCAGGGCAAGGTGGGCTGTATGGAGTAGGGCCAACGGAGTGTTGGATGACACACGTCCAAGGTCGGTTTGGGTCTGGGGTTGTCGACTGCCTCCTGAGTGTGGTTGAGGAGTCTGAAGGTGATCCTGCAGCACACAGTGAGCCATTGTACCACTCTCAGGTGGACGGTGATGTGGCTGGGGCGGGGGATGTTGCAGATGAGGCACCCTGGATGTGGATAAGTTCTCCTGCATGTTTGCTGTTGTCCTCTGTAGAGGCCGGTGCTGTATTTGAGCCGGCTGGTGTCTTGGACCAGGGGGACGGTCTGTCTTGCCTTGGAGTGGATCTATCTGGGGGTCATCAGCAGCATGTGGAGGGTGTTGCAGCATGAGGTACAGATGTTGGTGAGTTGCATGTTAATTGTTAGCGATGGGTCCATGATGAACACCAGCTTGCCTGCGTGGCCACTGGGTGCTGGTGCGGTGCACAGACCAGTGGGCACAAGGAGTTGACCCAGCCGTAAGGGGACAATCCTCAGATGATGACCTCTGTCCTGTCCAAGTCCTACCTCAGATGGCTGATGTTCAGCCATTCATCAACGGATCTCATGCCTTCTTGAAGTTTGGATCTGGAAATGGCTGGCTCTTTGGTGAGTTTGAGGAGCAGCTGGGTGTCAATGGCATACCAGATGATGATGAGGTTGTGTGCGCATGTGATGGTGGAGAGGGGGGTCATGGAGACATTGAAGATCATCACGCTGAAAGAAGAGCCCTGGGGCATGGGCCAGATGACCCCAGTGTACTACATGTTGCAGGGTGGAGGCAGACTCCCTGGGCCTTGCTGGTGAGCTACTTCCTGATTGAATCCTGGGCCCTCCTCTGGATTACAGTGTTGGAGATGTGTGTGCTAACAGTGTGGTAGCACATGGTATAGAAAGCCATTGAGAGGTCAAGGGTGGTGGCCTCACCATTGTTGAGCAGGGCAAAGTAGTCGTTGGTGGTGGCAATGATGACGGTTGCAGTGGTGGGATTACTGTGTAAAACGGTCTGGTGCCGGTTGGCTGGAGCTGGTTGCATGTAGGAAATTGGTCAGTTGCTTGTTGAGTGTCTTCCTGGTGACATTTGCTGGGTAGGGAAGTAGGGTGATGTACCAGGAGATCCTGCGGTACTGCCGTCCGTTGTTTAAGGAGGGCCTGGGGCTCTGCATGCCTCCTGCAGCCATGGAATGTGGCTAACTCAAAGGAGACATTCATGACGCGCAGTACGTGGGCTTCAAGGATGGCGAATGATGTGGTTGAGATGTTGTGTGGGAAGGGGCCTGATGGAGAGCCAGAGTGGATGGTGCACATGATCCCGGTTGTGTACTTGCTGCTGACGGGAGTCCATGACCTGAGGGGGGTTTGTCCAGTGGATAATAGTGCAGTCTGCCTCTGTGTCCCAAGGCTGTTGTGTGTGGCCATGAGCTTGCAGTGGTACAAAGTTGCAAGGGATGGGATCTGCCTTGCAAGTGTGGGTGTCTTGGATGGAGATCTGCTGTCAGTTCACTCACAATGCTGATGAGCTCCTTGATGTCGTGTGATTGGGTGTCTCGGCACTATCTGAAGTATCTCCACTTGTCCTTGCTGATGATATGGTGATGGCTGTGTGTGGTGTTTTCCAGGGCTGTAAGGAAAATGATGTCTCTCTGTGTTGCAAGGTTTGCACAAGAGTCCGGCTAGGTCTGTAGGAGTCCAGTAGGTCTGCCTTGTCCCAGGTGCCTTAACTGTTGTTGCGCTTCTCAGGAAAGTCCGTCAATGTGACAAGATTGTTGGAGCAGTTGCTGATCCACTGTGTGTGAGTTTGCAGGGTGTGGCGGTGGTGTTGTTTTGAGTGTCCCACACAGCTTGTCTGTGGCGACTTACATCAAGCATCTTTGAGGGATCGGTAGCGGGGTGTGTGGCATTGTGTTGGTTGTTGGAGACGTGGATTCAAATGTTGATGGACCAATGATCGATGGTGGTGTGTGTCTCCTCCAGCAAGAAGTTACTGGCCCCCAGCCACATGTAGCCTGTGGAGGTGAGGGCCTGCGTGCAGATGTACGTATTGATGGCTTAGCGGAATTGTGGATGTAGGCCTGCAGATCTGTAGATGAGTGTTACTCCGAGGGTTGCTAGGGAGTTGCTGTGAACCCGGACTTGTGACTCTGAGGGTGTACTTGTGAATAATTAGCAAGTCAGCCCCCGGGATTGGTGTTGGCGTCCCTGCGGGTGATCTTGGATCCGTTGGAGATGGCAATGAAGACGTCATGTGCTGAGGATGCTTTTGTCCAGGTTACTATCATGAAGGTGATGTGTGGGGCTGTAGTGCTGAGGAGGTAACAGAGTCCAATGGCGTGCTGGTGGATGGAGCGGGTGTGGAGTAGGAGGCACATAACCTGGTTGTACTGACAGGGTCTGGTAGGCTGGGCAGCACTGTGTAGGCAGTTGGAGTAGCACACTCAGCATGCAAAGGTGTCGTGTGTGTGCTTAGGGGTTACCTGATGGCAGGAGGATGATTGTCACAAGGACATTGCTTGGAGAGTGGCTGCAGCATGAGCCTGTTGTGTGACGTGGGTCATGCAAAGACTAGAGGGTCGTGCACTGTGCATGTTGCAGGCGCAGACGGTCCGGCCTTTGGCACGGCGCTGGGGCTACAGTGGCACAGAAAAGCTGCTGGCTGCATTTTAAATGGGTGGAGGGGGAAGGGCTGAGCATTTTTGAGGCGTGGGGGTTGCAGAATCAGGGCGCTCGGAGTGGCGGGCCGCAGGTGAGGCAGCAGCAGGCGGAAGGGGTTAGAAATCATGCAAAAATCAACACACAAAGACAAGGAGGTCTGCAAGGCACAGTGCAACAGGTGTATGTCAAGGAAGGAGTGTCAGCTCACTCATGGGTCACTCCCAGAAAGTGTATGATCAATCACCCTAAATTACAGCCACTGTATCAGGCAACAAAATGCGGAGATGCGCAAAGGAGACACACCATCAGCAGGCATTCAAGTCCCGTTGTGGGCAGCAACCTGCACAAATACATACACAACCAGGTACTTCATGCACAATAGAGATCATAAGCCATGAAGCACTGCATGCATGTTGCCAAAGTACACATACACTCATATGCCCAATCTTTGTCAATTATGCCATAGATGACGCATGCAAACTGGTAAGAGATCTGTAGTGACCAAGATGAGGCCCTTTGGATTGTGCTGAACACCTTTATTCCACATACACACACAAAGGGATATGCCTCCATATTAACAGACTCACAGGTCAGTTGACAGAACATGTGGGACATACGCTGGACCCCCCCTTCACAACACGGATGATGTCAATCCCAATGAACTGGCACACAAGGTAAGGGGATGAGCAAAAGACATCCTGCTGCACACGGAGAGGCTGCAATTCCCCATAGAGCATGTTGTTGTGATGTCCCCCACTATGTCCACCCGTAGCATCTGCAATGTTTCATAGCCAAGGTTCACGCACATTGATGCCTTCATCAGATGCCATATTCCACTACAGATGACTGTCAAGAAGGCTGACTATCATGTCATGGGAGTGATGCTACATGTCATACGCTCCATGGTGAGAAGACATGTATGCATGGTACCACAACATGCACAGACGCAGTCACCACACATTCCCAACCTGTACCACCACCAAAAAGCCTTGCTGCAATACTTACCCAAACTGACATTTGCACATGTCCGTGCATGGAAGCTGATTCAGCACACGTTGCAATCCTCACGAGGAATAGCAGGAGGACAACGATGACACGACCAGACAACAGGTGCAAAATACCTGGGAATGACAGACACACGAGAATTCACCTAAAAAAATCTCTACGCACACATGGGAGTGTACAAAACATGAACAATGTTGGACACATGTAAATGCCAATCAAGTCTCTCCGCAAAACTGTTGCATGACCTCATCACTCGAGTGACACATCAAAAGACACATCCAAGTCACTTTGCATTCAGCTGGGTACACACATTAAGTTACAACAAACAAATGATGGACGGAATACTGACAATGCATACATTCTCCCCCAGTCAAGAGATCTGGGTTAAATCCATCGTTCTTTTGCCCACTACACCACCCCAGTTTAGACATGGCCATATGCAAATCAGTCTTGACCCTGTGCCTCATGGGAACAGTCCAGCCCGAACTGCCAAGCCATGTCTTCCCTGGACCAGAATCAAGCATCCAAGGACCGGTTTCTGGCTATCAGCCGTCATCAGTCAGGATAGCTTGACTCCAGTGGCATAGTGAGCACGGGTGCCACGTCTGGGAATACCCATACCACTTAGGGCAAAAAGCGTTACAACAAACAAATGATGGACGGAATGCTGACAATGCATACATTCTCCCCCAGTCAAGAGATCTGGGTTAAATCCATCGTTCTTTTGCCCACTACACCACCCCAGTTTAGACATGGCCATATGCAAATCAGTCTTGAACCTGTGCCTCATGGGAACAGTCCAGCCCGAACTGCCAAGCCATGTCTTCCCTGGACCGGAATCAAGCATCCTAGGACCGGTTTCTGGCTATCAGCCGTCATCAGCCAGGATAGCTTGACTCCAGTGGCGTAGTGAGCACGGGTCCCACGTCTGGGAATACCCATCCCACTTAGGGCGAAAAGCGTTACAACAAACAAATGATGGACTGAATGCTGACAATGCATACATTCTCCCCCAGTCAAGAGATCTGGGATAAATCCATCGTTCTTTCGCCCACTACACCACCCCAGTTTAGACATGGCCATATGCAAATCAGTCTTGACCCTGTGCATCATGGGAACAGTCCAGCCCGAACTGCCAAGCCATGTCTTCCCTGGACCGGAATCAAGCATCCTAGGACCGGTTTCTGGCTATCAGCCGTCATCAGCCAGGATAGCTTGACTCCAGTGGCGTAGTGAGCACGGGTCCCACGTCTGGGAATACCCATCCCACTTAGGGCGCAAAGCGTTACAACAAACAAATGATGGACAGAATGCTGACAATGCATACATTCTCCCCCAGTCAAGAGATCTGGGTTAAATCCATCGTTCTTTTGCCCACTACACCACCCCAGTTTAGACATTGCCATATGCAAATCAGTCTTGACCCTGTGCCTCATGGGAACAGTCCAGCCCGAACTGCCAAGACATGTCTTCCCTGGACCGGAATCAAGCATCCTAGGACCGGTTTCTGGCTACCAGCCGTCATCAGCCAGGATAGCTTGACTCCAGTGGCGTAGTGAGCACGGGTCCCACGTCTGGGAATACCCATCCCACTTAGGGCGAAAAGCGTTACAGCAAACAAATGATGGACGGAATGCTGACAATGCATACATTCTCCCCCAGTCAAGAGATCTGGGTTAAATCCATCGTTCTTTTGCCCACTACACCACCCCAGTTTAGACATGGCCATATGCAAATCAGTCTTGACCCTGTGCCTCATGGGAACAGTCCAGCCCGAACTGCCAAGCCATGTCTTCCCTGGACCGGAATCAAGCATCCTAGGACCGGTTTCTGGATATCAGCCGTCATCAGCCAGGATAGCTTGACTCCAGTGGCGTAGTGAGCACGGGAACGATGGATTTAACCCAGATCTCTTGACTGGGGGAGAATGTATGCATTGTCAGCATTCCGTCCATCATTTGTTTGTTGTAACGCTTTTCGCCCTAAGTGGGATGGGTATTCCCAGACGTGGGACCCGTGCTCACTACGCCACTGGAGTCAAGCTATCCTGGCTGATGACGGCTGATAGCCAGAAACCGGTCCTAGGATGCTTGATTCCGGTCCAGGGAAGACATGGCTTGGCAGTTCGGGCTGGACTGTTCCCATGAGGCACAGGGTCAAGACTGATTTGCATATGGCCATGTCTAAACTGGGGTGGTGTAGTGGGCAAAAGAACGATGGATTTAACCGAGATCTCTTGACTGGGGGAGAATGTATGCATTGTCAGCATTCTGTCCATCATTTGTTTGTTGTAACGCTTTTCGCCCTAAGTGGGATGGGTATTCCCAGACGTGGGACCCGTGCTCACTACGCCACTGGAGTCAAGCTATCCTGGCTGATGACGGCTGATAGCCAGAAACTGGTCCTAGGATGCTTGATTCCGGTCCAGGGAAGACATGGCTTGGCAGTTCGGGCTGGACTGTTCCCATGAGGCACAGGGTCAAGACTGATTTTCATATGGTCATGTCTAAACTGGGGTGGTGTAGTGGGCAAAAGAACGATGGATTTAACCCAGATCTCTTGACTGGAGGAGAATGTATGCATTGTCAGCATTCCGTCCATCATTTCTTTGTTGTAACGCTTTTCACCCTAAGTGGAATGGGTATTCCCAGACGTGGGACCCGTGCTCACTACGCCACTGGAGTCAAGCTATCCTGGCTGATGACGGCTGATAGCCAGAAACCGGTCCTAGGATGCTTGATTCCGGTCCAGGGAAGACATGGCTTGGCAGTTCGGGCTGGACTGTTCCCATGAGGCACAGGGTCAAGACTGATTTGCATATGGCCATGTCTAAACTGGGGTGGTGTAGTGGCCAAAAGAACGATGGATTTAACCCAGATCTCTTGACTGGGGGAGAATGTATGCATTGTCAGCATTCCGTCCATCATTTGTTTGTTGTAAGGGCACACACATTGCAACACATGACAATCAATGCTACAAACTTGCACACTCATAGCCAGTGACTCACCATTATGAGAAGACGTTGCGTATGAGCTGACTCCGGATATCATCCCCCTCCTCCTCCTCATCACTAGCCTCGTGACCAAGCCCTTGATCCTCCACGGGTGGATGCTCCTGCTCATCTGGATCCAGGATGAGTGGCACTGCCTTCTCAACTGCCATGTTGTGCAGCATGCAGCACACAATGAAGATTTTGCAGACCTTCTCCGGGGCATAAGGGATGGACCCGCCTGTCTTGTCCAGGCACCGGAATCGGCTCTTCAGGAGTCCAAACGTCCTCTCAATCACTTGCCTTGTCTGGCCATGTGCATTGTTGTACCGGTGATCTGCAGCTATTCTTGGGTTGCGGAGAGGTGTCATCAGCCATGGCATGTTGGGATAGCCAGAGTCCCCTACATGGAAACACCATGTAAATAAGTGGGTCACGAGATGCCGTAAGAGACAAAGATGCCGCAACACATAGGCCAAAAAGACTATACCCACCAACAAGACATGCTCGTTCGTTGTGCAGCATCATTTGTGGCACCCTACTTTGCCTCATAATGTAGGCATCATGTGCTTATCCTGGAAAACGTGCACAGACATGGGAAATCAGCATGTTAGCAAGACACACCACAAGGGCATTTATTGAGTGGTGATGTTTGCGGTTGCGATAGGCTTGTTCCTGTGCCTGTGGTGGTACAAAAGCCACATGTGTACGATCAATGGACCCAATTACATGGGGCATCCCACCCAGGGCATAGAAATCCCCCTTGACATCCCTCAACCCCTCTGGAGTCGGAAATTTGATGAATTCATCAAGGTGCTCCAACATGGCTGCTAAAACATCACGCAGGACACGGCTGAAAATAGTCAGGGACATCCCACCCATATCAGCTATGGTCAATTGAAACGTACCTGTGGCAAAAAAATGTAAGGCTGCCATCACCTTCATCTTGGGGGTCAGCGCAGTAGGATACCTGTGTTGCGGTTGGAGGTGTGGTGCCAGCTTGTTTGTCAGGTCCTGAATCAACTGTTGAGTGAATCTGTAACGGCAGATGCAGGCACGTTCCCTCATGGCACCCAAGTCTGGCATTAGTCTTGGGACAGGTGGTGCCCTGCAAAACATAGTTTTGAAGAATGAAGATTGAGAGTCGGCAAACATCAATGTCAATGAACATAGCACATGCTACACTGCCAATACACATCAGGTAACTATGGAGTCGGGTGTGTGCAATACATCCAGGACGCAGATGCCAGCTTGCTGGCACTCCTACAAAAAGCCTGATACACCTGTTGATTGTCAAGTCTACATGACATGCCCTGAAATGATTTGGGGGTCAGTCTGAGTGAAGAGCCACAGATATGACCGGAGTGACACACAACCACATAGCTGCATTTTTTTAAGGATGTCATCTCATCCAGACAGCTGACTGCAAGGCACACGCACAGGTCGCATGGAATGTCAAGTGTACATATCAAACACAGTGCGATGAAGGGGTACACGTGACTACACAAAGACACAGCCATTGACACAACAAACACATGTATGACTGAAAATATATGATGTCCCATGCACACACACACTACAGCCTTGGGAATCCACATGTGGCATGGTGTGCGTAGATGTGTTACATGCCCATCTCCACACAGACCCCTGTTGGATGCACCAACAGCAGATGCCGTTGATGGGACACTGACATGAAGCTCATGGGAACACATGACACACACCTGACATAGTCCCAAAGGGGCACGCTGATCGTGACAGGTCAGTTGATAAAGTGTCCCTGTCCCTAGCATCAGGAGACAGGTGAGGGTGTTGATGACTGTGCCACGCACTGCTGCTATGCATGACACAGTTGGACTACAGACACACATGTGGCAAGTGTCAAGGTGATGTGTGCCACATCGTGCCCCATCACACATGACATGTGTCCACAGGTCAGAACACATCAATTGTGCAACTAGATGAGAGGACCTGTGCAATATCACTGGCTAAAACACCTAGGGCCTGCACATGAAAGTATGCAATGAGAAGTACTTGATGGACATCCATGTGCGACTCGTAGCCCTCTGTTCCTGGCATGTGTATGGCTGTATTACCATTGTAAGCATGTGAAATGCGTACCCGTACGTGTACGCACTGGTAGTACATGTACGTGTACTGCGGTAGTACACGTACGTGTACAACTACTTCGTACACGTACTTGTGCACGAACTTGTACTAAGGTATTACACGTACGTGTACAACTAGTGCGTACACGTACTTGTACATGTACGTGTAGGCACTGGTAGTACACGTATGTGTACTACCAGTGCCTACACATATGTGTACAAGTACGTGTATGCACTAGTTGTACATGTACGTGTACTACCACTGTGTAGATGTACTTGTACACATACGTGTAGGCACTGGTAGCACATGTACGTGTACTACCAGTGCCTTGTACACATATGTGTAGGCACTGGTAGTACACGTACGTGTACTACCAGTGCCTACACGTACGTGTACAACTAGTGCGTACACGTACTTGTACATGTACGGGTACTACCAGTGCCTACATGTACGTGTACAAGTACATGTACGCACTAGTTGTACACGTACGTGTAGGCACTGGTAGTACACATACATGTACAACTAGTGCATACACATACTTGTACACATATGTGCAGGCACTGATAGTACACGTACGTGTACTACCAGTGCCTACACGTATGTGTACAACTAGTGCATACACGTACTTGAACACGTACATGTAGGCACTGGTAGTACACGTATGTGTACTACACGTACGTGTACAACTAGTGCGTACACGTACTTGTACACATATGTGTAGGCACTGATAGTACACGTACGTGTACTACCAGTGCCTACACGTACGTGTACAAGTACGTGTACGTACTAGTTGTACACATACATGTAGGCACTGGTAGTACGCGTACGTGTACTACCAGTGCCTACACGCACATGTCAAACGCACTGGGCAACTGTTGCCGCAGGGGTACGTGTGAAACACACCGTACCTGTGTGTGGCTTTAATAATTACATAGGGGACACATAAGGGTGTGTATTAGGCCCTAAATGCATGCTGGTTGTCATGGATACCGAGTTTTCTCTTCAAATTTTTCCATCAGGTGTCCTGGAAAAGTCAGTTGGCCACAAAATACAATGTTGCAAAGTGGTTGTTGACTTGACATGATGCTCAAAATTTGAACAATGCAAATGCTGTCACTGGTGTATGTTTAAAGGGATTGGAGTAAACGTAAGATGCAAATGATTCTGACCAATCACTATGTACTCCTCAAAATGAATGCCCCTCACCAAGACAGATATAAGGCAGCCAGAAGCCATGAGAGGGCACTTGCCTGCACAACTTTCCTGTCGACAACATTGCTGCTGTCTCTGCTTCCCTGGACCATGTCTCGTGCTGTGGAGAGGGCCCTGCAATTCACCCTGGAGGAGAAACAGGCCCTGCTGGACGTCCTCCTCCCACAGTACACCAGCCTGCATGGGAGACCAGGGGAGCAGGTGAGTGCTGAGTCCACTACCTTTGCCTATGCACCTGTTGTGTGACTGTCAATATTGTGTCCAGGTGGGACTGACATGCAATGTTGTTCAGAGTGTGTCCCGGGGGGGCATGCTTATGTCTCTCATGCAGTGCATCATGTAGTTCCTGTGTGCACTCCTCACTTGCATGGTGCTTACAGTGACTTTCACTGCATAGTGCATGAGACATTCAGCCTGGCTAATCCTTGGGGGCTTTTATTCCTGTTGTCCTGAGGTGATTCAGTGGTCCACCCGGTGTGACAGGTGACTGTACCCACAGATATGTATGAGTTGAGTGGACCTGTGGTGAGAGTGTCCAAATGACGTGTACGACCTCATGGACATTGATGTGTGTGATTGTTCCTTGTCATGTGGGTGAGAGTCTATGTGAAGTGTTGCACCACAGCTGCATGTTGGAGGCTACTGATCTAGTTATAACAAAAGAGTGTGATGAAAAGAAAACAACAGTAATCCTACTGAAAAAAACAAAGAAAGTGCCTCAAAGCAAATCAATCATATATGAAAAATAGAACCCTCACTCACCAACATAGTTGGTGACATGCTTCATCATAGGGTTCCACCAGGGGCGCCTACTGCACCTCTGGTGAGCTTCAACGCTTTATTAAAGCGGAGCGCAAAAATCAGGCTAAAGGAATGCAAGTGAATAATCAGTGCAAAAAAATGGGAATTTAAAAAGTCAAGATTCGCCCACAAGCAATTTTAATGGTGACGAAACTAGAACAGATTAAAAACAGTGAAGGATGATAAATGCTGACTTAAATTGGTCAGATACATCCTATATTGGTCAACATGTTTCAGCTTATGTTCGTCTTTTACAAAGCTTTCTTCAGGACCTCATGAAAAAACAAAAATAACGCACCTTGGCGGTATAAGCTCACTAAGGCTTACCCTAACCTCAGGTGCAAGAAAAACCGGGCACACTCACGGTATCAGTAAAGGCCTTCGACACCTTCAAAAAGGCCTCAGGGTATCTGTAAAAAAATATACATATGTTGCATCAACATGTATATTAGTCTATATATTGTTCTTTCAAAATACAGATTGAATGAAAAGCTGGGCACAGAATAATTTTACTGCAAGATCATTACGCTAGCATTACCATCAACAGTGTTCAGCAATTCCCCACATTTACAGGGAACCACGAGTGAAACTACTAATTGTTGAATTTAAATCAAACTGGTCGATAAGCTCAATTGAACCATTAGATCAATGAGCAAGTATGAAATAATTCTACGAAATAAGTGAAATCACGTTAAAACTAGGCACTACTTATAAAATCAATAGAGCAATACTAAAGTAACAAAGACTGCCCTATAGAAAAACAACAGGTGAAACAGGGCTTACGTGTACAGGAAAAACAGCAGGCTCCTTGGGCAAGTAGGTGGGTGGTGGGACTACAGAACAACTGTAGTGGGAAAAGATACGAAAACAGGAAAAATACACTTAGTGCTTATCCCGCTATCCCGTTACCCATAATAAACCGCTGAACGAAAATTTTCATAAATGTAAATGTTAAGCGGTACTCACATCATCCAAGTCCCTGTAACCCTGAATAAGAGGTGTCACTTCTTGATCTGTATAAATCACACTGACTCAGGTATGGGGTGCAGGAGAGGCATACATGTGCAACCCTGATTTTTCATTGCCAGGTCTGACTTGTGTGTGAGAATTGCCTGGACAAAAATACACTGGGCAGTGCCCCTGTGATGCTGGCCAGAGCTTAATGTACGTGCTTTGCAGGCTGTGTCATTTATTTACAAACACGAATCCTGCTCATACATTTTTGGCACGTGTCTGGTTCAGATGCAACGCAGTTTGGACTTTGTGTGCTGACATCTATGTGTACATTCTGGCTTGTCATGAGGGTGTCCCCACAGTACAGCTGGTCTTTTTTACCACCCAAATGCAGGCCCATTAGCTCATGCATTGTCCTGGGTGTGGACACGTGTGCCACTCCACATGACAGGCAGTAGGTCATATGTGTAGCCAACTGTGTAATCAGGTGACGGATGGCCTGGTGACAACTGACATGATTCAAGTTGTTACTCTTCATGAATTGTACCTTGGCACTCACAGCACTTGTCAACAGTTGTTCATGTTTCAAATTTGATGATTTGTGTTAAGAACACTAATATGCCTGCATGCAGTATGTCGCACAAGGCAGTGCACACAAAAGTACATTGACACTGTCATGGAATAAGCTGGCACCTTTTCAAATAAACCACTGTTATAAATAAATGGTGTTGCAGATTCTCCATATACATGTTCCCACGGTGGTCTTGATTTTGTGAGACTCCGTGGGCCCATGTATATGTACTTTCAGCAACACCATCTATTTCTAACAGTGGCTCCTCCGAAAAGGTATCAAACAAGTCAAAATGGGTTTGGGTCTCAGGGATTAATTTTAATGACCACTCAGCACTACACTCCCCGAAAGTAACTAAACACAATACAAAAAGTAATGGAGGGTCAAAGGTATGAGAGGTCCTGGTCAGAATTATGTCCAACCTCAGTTCCCACCATGGTGGCAACCTAACCCATGGTCCCAGGGGGCCCCTTTTCCTCAACAGATGATGCCCTTCGGTCCTCATCAATTCTACCCTGACTTTAACTCCCCGGCTTTTTTAGGACAGGGCAGGGGGAGACAGAGGGGGCGGAGGAGAGGCCAACAGCAGAACCAAGTACAGTGGAACTTGGCGCCGCAGTCGATGGGCCTACGGAGTGGCAAACAGATACCTCAGGACCAAACAACAGCGTCAACACCAGGGACGACCTCGTGATTAACTTGAGTTCTAGAACACTCTCAGAGACAGAACTGAAAATGCTCAACAGAGGCTTGGGTTTTGTGGCTACTAACATGGGTGATCCGTTCCAGACTAACATTGAGATGGGGAAATTTTTCAGGAAAATCCGCTTGCACTTCCTTTTTGCAAAAGAGAATGAAGGTGGAAGTGATCTGACTCTGAGTGACCAGAATACAGGTCTGAAACGACCTTCTTCCTTCAATCCACCTACCACCGGATTGCCAGCGAAGGTTTTGGCCTTTGAGGAGGCGGTGGACTGCGATATCACGAATCTTTTACAACAAACCAGCAAGCCATTCATCAATTTCCCTAAGAGAGAACGGCTAGCTTTGAAAAAACTAGCAGAGGACCCTTCGGTAGTGATCAAACCTGCCGATAAAGGCGGTGCTATAGTGGTCCTAGATACAACTACATACCGCGAGGAATGCATTCGACAACTCAGTGATGTAAAGTCATATTGTAAACTCACTGAGGACCCTACAGAGAGATTATTATTGGCCATCAAACAACACGTTGAAGAGGCTTTATCTGAGGGATGGATAACATCAAAGGAGGCATTGTATTTACAACTGGCACACCCCATTGTCCCTTACTTTTACGTGCTTCCTAAAGTGCACAAACCACAGCGGCCACCCCCTGGACGCCCAATAATATCAGGCATTGGGTCTCTTCTTGAACCCCTCTCAACTTTTGTAGACCACTTTTTGAGACCGATGGTGCACAAGATGCCCACATATTTACAAGATACTAAGGATGTCCTGAAGATTCTACCTGACGTCGAGTTTGATGCCAACATAGATCTACTGGTATCCTTCGACGTAGAATCTCTCTATACGTCAATTCCACAAAGAGAGACTCTTGATGTGATCGAGACCCTACTAAGAGCACATGATTTAGATTCCATCACCCCGGTCTCTTTCATTATGACTTTGGCGAATTTGGCTATGACGGAGAATTATTTCCAATTCGAGGAGTCCATGTACCTACAGGTCTCTGGGACCAGCATGGGCAGCGTTTTTGCCCCTAGCCTGGCGAACCTTTACGTCCATCGGTTCGAAGAAGAAACCATCCTCACCGATACCAACCCCTTTCTCGCCTCGCTCCGCCTCTGGAAACGTTACATCGATGACGTCCTTGTGGTGTGGCGAGGGACTGTGGATGAGCTTCATACTTTCCACAATTGGCTGAATAGTAGGAATGCATTCCTCCGTTTCACTGTCGAGTACAGTAATACACATCTGGCCTTCTTAGACCTTAAAATTAATGTAACTCCAACTGGTCTTCAATCTGAGCTCTTTCGGAAACCTATGGCAAGGAACTCCCTGTTGAGCTACGAGAGTTGCCATCCGAAAGCTCTAAGGGACAACCTGCCCTATGGGCAATTCCTGAGAATTCAGAGGAACTGCTCCACCAGGGAGGGCTTCTTTCATCATGCCAAATTGCTAGAGAACAACTTGCTTGAAAAAAAGTACCCGAAGCAATTAATACGCCGGTCAAAAAAGAGGGCGTTCAATAATAACCGTGAAAGCCTTCTGGAGCCTACATTCCCAAAAGCCAAAGAATCTCGGATCACCTGTGTCAACACGTTTGGCACTCGTTCCAATCAGATCCAGAAGATCATCAAGAGACATTGGGGTATCTTGAACACGGGGAATGATAATCTGCCCCCGCCTCTATTTGCCTTCAAAAGGGGTAGGAACCTCAAAGACCAACTTGTCCACACAAGACCCAGAGTAGCGACTCCGAGAGCAGTAGGAACACTTTGGGGTATGACAGCTGTGACAGGTCACCATCCCTGTGGGAATTGCGCCGCCTGCCCCCAGACCGTCAAATCTACCACTATTGACATTGGAGGCGGGCGTCTATGGGAACAAAAGCGCTTCACAAATTGTAACAGCCTCAATGTCATCTATTTGATAGTCTGCCCCTGTGAATACAAATACGTGGGTATGACGACCAGGAAGGTCAAGACGCGCATTTCCGAGCACAGGAGCACCATCCGCTGTCGTAAACAGTCCACCAAAATGATCAATCACTTTTTGGAGGTGGGACATGGCCCTGATGAATTTCGATGGACCATTCTAGAACAGCCCCTGATACCCAACCATGTGACAGACATTAGCAAGTTTCTGTTCAGGAAAGAACAAAAATGGGTGTACACTCTGAACTCAGACAAGGACGGGTTGAATGATGACATCCCGTGGATGTCTCTGTGAGATGCACTCCTCTAGCGTATTAGTCATCTCAACATTTATATGGGGTCTGGCACTGATTCTGACCAGTTTACAGGCTACGGTTGCTTTTCTCCATACTTCGCCATTTCTTGTGAGGTTCAATGTATGATTCACCATAATCTTCCATTCCTTGTGATGGTGTAGCCTCACACGTGTTTTCTAGGCCTTTGTCGGGCATAAACACCCCGTTGCCTTCGTCAACTTATATCTTACACATATTGGAGCCCCTCTGCCTGATCAACAAGTGCTCACCTGTCTAAAATAAAAATAAATAATAAAGAAAATTTCAGTGGATCTTTATTTGTTATTTATTTTTTACCGTTCCACTTGTTAGTGCGGTATTGCTTGGCTTAAAATAGAGCCTTACAACATTGGTAGCCATAGTAACATGTAGAGCTGCTAGTGCGCTGTACCTGAGCTTTTACAAACAACAGTACCTCCAAAAAAACCATTTCTTTTGGATGCCCCTGCTTTAAACATACATGCAAATATCAATGTTTCTGGAGACTGAGTATTAATAAATAAATTAATAAATTTGTGAGCTTTCATAAGCTCTAATCTACCTGTGAGGGTCTTTTCTCTCAATAGGACTACATATCCCAGAATCCTTAGTGGTCATGTGATGACAATTGACACGCCCAGTTGAGGAAGTAAAACTGTAGTGTTTGACTCCGCGCGTTACCTCCCCTTACAGCCAGAGGGACGCTGGAAGTACCGACGGACAGGTGAGAGACACGCTCTTCTTGCCTGTCTGTCAGCAATCCTAGTAGCAGGATGCCATTGTGCGCGCTCGCCACCAGTGTGCGCATTGTTTATCCAGAGTCCATTGAGCGCTGCTGCCAGTGTAGAGTTCAATCCCATAGCGCGGTAAGAGCTATTTGTTTTACGGAGGACCAGAGCTCTGCATTAACTATCGAGCTCTGCTGCCTTTGTGGAGTTTAAACCCTCAGCGCGGTAATTGACATTTGACTCACGGCGCACTAGAGCTCTGTTTGTTCTCTCGCGTTGGACTGCTGGTTATGACCCACACGCGAGCAGTTTTCAGAAAATGTTCAAAAAGCGTCATTGCGGGTGTTGTGTACTGGCGCTCTGCCTATGTGTTTACAGTTTAACCAGATACCGCCCAGATGATGGTATTACTAACGAAATGCGCTCTAATATAATAGCTGGAGTGTTGATGCTAAACTATAACCTGCTAAAATATAACCTCACAAGCAGGGATCCTGTCACGATGTGTACTAGTGGCAGTTCTCTAATGACTAAGTGATACATGCATAAGTAATCATAAAATGAGGTGCAGGCGGACCCCATACCTCAATGTTTAGGAACAGATATGCTTGTTCTTTGCACTGGCTTAATTGTCATTAAACACATTTTCAGGCCATCGAGGGTCTGATCTCTGCCATTTGTTCAACTGCGGCCATTGCCTTAGCCAGGGTTTTTTGGCTTTTTTGACCTACTATTAACACCAGTACAATTTGTGATTATGTGTGAAGTCAGCTGTTTGCTGACGTGTCTCTGTATGTGTCTCTCTCTTTCCACTAGAGCGGTGCTTCAATTACCTGAGCTGTTTGCCAGGTGAGGTGAGGCAGTACTCTCCTGCACAATATGGTAAGTGGGAGCCCTACTACATATCATATGTAGGTATTGTAGTTCCATGTAGTAATTAAAGCACTACCAAGAGGATTGCTTCATAAATTCTCTTTATAGATATGGTATACCATGTAAATGTTTTGGATACCGTAGATATACTAATTATATGTTTTTCCCTTGTTTTCGACTATGTTTGTTCTCCTTCGGACTTCACAGCTGGGAGAATGATCCTTCACTAATACCCAGGTGATACCTTTTCCTTTTTCATATTTTCTTCACACAACACTAGCAGAAGCGACACAGGTCCTGAAGAATGCAGTGGATACCAGTGTGATCCGTAATTCCTGCTGAAACATGTCGACCAACCTGTTGGTAGCTATTAGTTAAAACTACCAATTTCGCTCTTTTTAAGCTTTAGAGACTTTGAGGTCTCAAATAAATAAGTACTTTCCTCAGAGCCATCTAATTTTAATATCACTATTTTGCACTTTTGCACTATTTCACTTTTTCTCGCACTGCTTTTCAGTAGCCCCCTGCGACCCAGTTATACCATCACTGGTTCCTATGTTGTCATTCATGACTAAACTCTTTTCCTATCCTTCATGGTTAGAAGGAACCCACATGATGAAAAGGGCGCCCAGGAAGAGCTACTGATGGGTACTTTTCAAAAACTATGAATGATGTACCCTGTCTAGCGAACCAATATCACTAGCTCCATTGCATAGTCGTATCTTGTGAATTTCATACCTTTGACCCTCCATTACTTTTTGTATTGTTGTCCTCCGAAAAGGTGCCAGCTTTTTCAATGACAGTGTCAATGTAATTTTGTGTGCACTGCCGTGTGCAACATCTTCCATGCAGGCACATCAGTGTTCTTTTCACGAAATGGCCAATTGGCATATCCCATACATGTAGATTGGTTAAAGTATTGTGAGTCCCAAGGTACCAACATTTGTTCGTTTTGTGTTCCAAGGGACTTACAGGTCTCTGAGTGTGGTGACACCTTGAGTATTGAGGTGTGTTAGTTTACCTTGAGTGCACCACTCCTGTTTATTTCAGGCTAAACAAGAGATGTCATGACTTTATTGTATTGCTGTGCTCACCGGTTCACAGACACTAGCTTCTCAGTGTATTGCTCATTCAAGTTGTGGCCTTCTGTGTATTGAGTTTCCTGGTGTCAAAGTGGCATGGTGGGTCTACCAACTTGGCAGTACAGGGCTTACATATGTGGCGAGTAATCCAGCTGTTACTCATGATGCATTGCCTGATATGCATTGTGACCAATTGTTCTTGTGCTCATGTGTCAGATGTATACAGGTGACTGATGCGTTCTGGTTTCTTCTCCTTGCCCACAGCATCATCATCCACAAGCGAGGGAGATACTTGCATGGACCTTGAGGAGGGACCCAGCGACAGTGCCACCAGTGCTGTGGAGTCAGCAGGAGACAGTGGCATGGAGGGCGAGGGGAGTCAGTCGGAGGACCTGTCCGGAGGCGAGAGCATGTACGACACCGACGGGTCCCAGGCTGACATCCTTGAGGAGGCAGAGGATGCAACAACATCTGGCAGCATCCCACCATCTGTACCCGCCTCCTCCATTGCCATCTCCGCCCTCCCAGTTGCTCCCGTCCCTTCTGTCTGTGCAGGGTCCCACCGTGTCTCCTTCGGACCAGGCACCGCAGCCCCTGTCACCCCTGCTGCCCTCAGTGAAGAGTCTGTGGACAAACTGCACCGGTTGAAGGTTGGTCAGGCATCGATGCTGCATGTCCTCCATGAACACACTAGACTGCTCACACAGTTGGTGTCGTTCGTGGAGGGCATGTCATCAACGATGACTGACCAACGCAGGTTTCTGCGGTCCGTGGACTCTTCACTGATGGAAGCAGTGTCTCACCTGTGGTGCTCCGTCCCCCCCAACCCGGACCCATCCACACTGCCCTCTCCCATGCCTGTCCAAAGCACACACAGACAGTCACAGGCACACACCACAACAGACACTTCCAGCACACCCCCAACTAAGGCACAGCGCACTCCTCCTGGCACGCACACTCAGGGGGATGTAGTCACACCCACAGGGTCTGGGGGCAAACGGCAGACACGCAGCCACAGTCAGAGCCCGCAGTCCTCACGACCCACTTCCTCCGAATCCACTCCCCTTAGCTCCCCTGCCAAAATGTCACCCAAAGAGACCTACATGGCTAGTCTGTGACACCACCCCGCAAGCGGTTCGGGAAGTCTCCAGCCAGGGGAGTTTATAGGGGAATAGGGTGGAAAGTAATTTAATTATAATCGATTAATTAATATGTTTTTATTAATTGGTATTGATTATTAATTAATATGCTATCCAGCACTTTCCCTACTGTTGCACTCTCTGTAGTTGGAATAGTAATTTTTACCCCTTTGCTATCCAACACTTTCCCTATTGTTGCACTCACTGGAGTGGGAATAGTAAGTTTTACCCCGACGCTAGCCAGCACTTTCCCTACTGTTGCACTCTCTGGAGTGGCAATAGTCATTTTTACCCCTACGCTATCCAACTCTTTCCCTACTGTTGCACTCTCTGGAGTTGGAATAGTAATGTTTACCCCTACGCTATCCAACGCTTTCCCTACTGTTGCACTCACTGGAGTGGGAATAGTAATGTTTACCCCTACGCTATCCAACGCTTTCCCTACTGTTGCACTCACTGGAGTTGGAATAGTAATTTTCACCCCTACGCTATCCAGGTCTTTCCCTACTGTTGCACTCTCTGGAGTTGGAATAGTAATTTTTACCCCTACGCTATCCAACGCTTTTCCTACTGTTGCAATATGTGGAGTAAGTATATATATTAACTTATATGTAGATGTTTAATTAATTTTAACATTATGGGGCCGATTCCGATTCCGGCCGCAAAACGAACTGACCGACACGGACCCGGACTGAACACGGACCGACACGGACACGCGCCGTACGACCTGTGCAGTACGATGCAACGCATGTGATATACAACCGACATGTACGGAATACAAGCCGTATGACCGAGCCGTAGGGAAAATAGTGATCCGGCCGGAAAACCGACGTGACTATCACTGACCGACACGAACCCGGAATGAAGCCGACCGACCCGTACCCGCGATGTACGTTTTGCAGAGTACGATGCAATGCGCGCAAAACCAGACCGACTCGCACGGAGAACAAGCCGCACGACCGACACGCACAGACAACCCGGCACACAAGCAATAGAGACCGCCGCTAATGACGCGTACCAAAGACAGAAGACAGACAGCGTGAACGAGGCGGAGAAGCCCGCACACGACAACAGCAGCGTCCGTTTCCGTCACATGATCGTCTCCTTCATGCCTACAAAACACAAAGGAAAAAAGAAAAAAAAAGGACCAAACAAGCAATGACAAAGCCAATAAATACCACAAAAAAAACATGGGACAAAGACACACCCACAACTCCAACTATATAAAGAACTACAATCACTACCATCATCCCTTGCAAACAGGAGACACAGCCAGCAGCAAACACCAGTACACAGCAACCACAGGCACACTCACAACTCACCCATCACACAACTCACACACCATCAGCACCTGATACAAAAGCACACACACATACACCCAGCAAAACCCTCACCAACCCACCATCACTTGCACCCTCACACACACAACCCTCACCACCACCACCCATCACCATGCCTCCAAAGAAGAATCCAAAGTTCACAGATAGTGAGTTAGAAGCGCTGGTAGACGAGATCATCAGAGTAGATCCACATTTATTTGGTTCATTGGTCCAAAGGACCCCCATCTCACAGAACACCAAGATGTGGGCGAGGATTGTGGACAAGGTGAACGCCCAAGCACCAGCAAGGCGCACAAAGGACGACATCCAGAACAGGTGGTATGACGTGCGCAGGAGGGTCAAGAAACTCATCGAAATGATCACACCCTGAGTCAGTGCACCGGCAGTGGCCCTCCTGCCAAACCAGTCTACTTCAGGACCTGGGAGGAGAAGGTGCAGGACATCCTATCACCAGAGAGCATCCATGGCCTAACAGACATCTCAGAGCCTGGTGAGTACACAAACAACATACCCAAAATTGTGTGGCAAGGGGACAGTGAAACCATGCACCGCAAGCAAAGCTAAACTAACCAATAAATAATCAGCCCATGATGTGTATGCCAGTCAGACAAACACAATACCTGCCATCTCATAGTGACTGGGAACTGTGTCATGACATACACCAACCTACAAACAAATAGAGCAAGCCAGTGGCACTAAGCCAAATAGACCCTGCCAGGCAGTTTGACACCACAAACACACCACCTCACAGTGCAGCTGACTGTCAGGAAGGAATAGTGGGGATGCAGGTGAAGTGAGTGTAGCCAAAAGCATGATGAGGCCTGTAGTCACAGATAATGCTCCCCTCCTGATTGGCCCATCAAGACCTCTAAGAAACATGCCCACACCACAGGGAGTGGAAAATGAATGACAAGATGGCTGACACTGGCTCCTTCTGTGGGGAGCACAAGGCACTGCTAGGGTTTGTGTGCAAATCAGAAGCAGGACACAACTGACTGACATCCTGAAAGATAACTTGCACGCCCTACAATGGAAGCACGTTTCATGATGGGAAGGACGACTGACAGCCCTGACCATACTAATCAGAATGGGGCGACCCCCCTTAAAACAAACTCCACACAACTCACCGGGTACAATGCATTGACACACACCCCGTACTGGGTGCTGCTGTGTGAAGCACAGGGGCTCACTTTGGACTTGTAGCCGAACAAACACCAGGATAGTCACAGTCAGCCATCTTGCCATTGCTGTCACACCCCCTCACAGGGAGGAAGTATGGGCATGCTGGGAAGGGGGGTGTAGCCAAGAGTATGATGGGACTTGCAGTCACAGACAGCCTACACCCACCCACATGGCCCAGTAAGATCAAACTGAACCATACTTGCCTCACAAGGAGTGGGTAGGGACTGACAAGATGTCTGACACTGGGCTCTGTTGCGGGGAGCACAAGGCCCTGCTGGAACATGGCCAACAACAAACATCAGAACTTCACAGTCAGCCATCTTGTCATTGCTGTCACTCCCCCTCACAGGGAAGCAGAGTCAAGAGGGAGGAAGTATGGGCATGCTGGGAAGGGGGTGTAGCCAAGAGTATGATGGGACTCGCAGTCACAGACAACCTACACACACCCACATGGCCCAGCAAGATTAAACTGAACCATACTTGTCTCACAGGGAGTGGGTAGGGACTGACAAGATGTCTGGCACTGGGCTCTGTTGTGGGGAACACAAGGCCCTGCAGGGAAATTGCCAACAGCAAACATCAGGACTTCACAGTCAGCCATCTTGCCATTGCTATAATACCCCCTCACAGGGAAGCAGAGTCAATAGGGAGGAAGTATTGGCATGCTGGGAAGGGGGGTGTAGCCAAGAGTATGATGGGAAGGGACTGACAAGATGTCTGACACTGGGCTCTGTTGTGGGGAGCACAAGGCCATGCTGGGAAAAGGCCAACAACAATATCAAACTCCGTCCGTGACAAGCTGGGAAAAAGCAGTGTACAGGCAGGCATCTGTTCGAAAAGTAGAAAATGTCATGTTTGTGAACCAACGATGCATGTAGAAACATAAATCAAATTGTGTGTCTCTTCCAAACACACGTGGTGCTGGGCACCCAGCACCAAATGATGAGGATACCCAGTCCCAGACTCTGGTGGACACTGAGCTCTCTGGCCTGACTCTCACACTGTCCTCTTCGGATGACGATGACCAACCTGGCCCCTCCGGTGTGAGCCATCATGCAGCACCAGCAGCATCAACATCTGCCACCCCTGTACCCACGCCTCCAGCATCTGGACACTGACAGGGCACCCCCGCCAACACGGACAGACCATGGCCAATCAACACCCACAGCACAGGGACACAGTACCCCCTGTAAGCTACAGCAAACACCACCAGCAACACCACTTAAGGGGTCCCAATGTCACCTGTGTGTCCCGCCGCTGGTCCTGCCCATGTGGAGAGGGGTGCTGGGAGGGGTAAGAGGCACAGGGCGCGCCTTGCGGAGGGGTCTGGACTGCATGATGACCCCCCACCTGGCACGCATCTTAGATGCCCTTACTGCGGTGCATCAGGACATACTACAATGCCAGATCAACACCAACCTGTCCCCACCCCCCTGTGTGCCAACAGCATCTGTTAAAACACCATCTGCCAGCGCCACAGGGAGGGAGGAGGACTCTGGCAGAGAGTTGCCTGCACCGCAGAGGCCTGCACATGAGGATCCCTCCTCGGAAGAAGAGGGGTCGTCCGAAGAAGGACATGTAAGAGGCAGATTTCCTAGCACATCCCCCAGGGCCTCTAAACCTGTTCTGGACAATGTCCTTTGTGCGCAACCTGTTCACCTTGTCCAATCGCACACAACTCGCCCACATGATATGGAGGGTTCATGTTGGGCCAATGTATCAGATGACTGTGGACTTTCCTCTGGACATTTAATCTACCAGCACTTCCCTTCCAACTCCAATGTGAACTTTGGATTCCCAAACAAATGTACAGCACCCACCATCCTGTGCACTTCCCTCACACATGTTTGTAAATAAACTCACCAGTACACCATACTTGCCTCTGTTGTGATTCCAACTTGTCATGTTCAGGGCGATGTCGATCTGCTACACAACACAATGCATGCCAAATACTGCAACAATGTGACCAAAGTAAGGTGAGTCATGGGGATCATGTGACACATGTGAGGGAGACACACCACTATGGCAACACAAAACATACTCACCATGGCCATGTTACTCATCACACACAATGATGTTGACCTGAAACGCATTGACATGCACAGACACAACACCAACCCCAGTCACTGGTAACAAGTCCACAGGTGAGGTAAGCAGATGTCACTCAGATGTGGGAAGACAGACAACGCACATAACAAAGCGTAGCACAGGTTCATTACACATCAGCAACACGTTTATTCCACAATAGTTGCACAGTAATTCTACGTAACAGTGGACACACGCTCTCAATTTGTTGGAGAATGGAAGTCCAGGGATGTCTGGTACATCAGTTGATGGGAATTGTCAACTTCCACACTGGTGTTGGCTTCTGGGTGTTGGGGGTCAGTGTTGACCACACAACAGGCAAAGTACCCTGGGAAGGACAGACAAGATACAGTCAAAAGCACAGAAGAACAGGAGAGAAATGCAATACACATGCACAAAACATGTTGCAAGACACCTACACAAACACTAGTTAGCAGTACTACCCTATTGTGGAGTACACACCAGCTGAATGAACACATCACAGCACGCATCCAGTCAAGTGGCACACTCAGACAGCAACAGAGCTGGCACAACACATTCCAGGCTACCTCCATACATTCACATAACAACCCTGGAAACTCACATTCAGGTGAAGAAGTTGTTGATGAGTTGTGAGCGGACGTCACCATCATCTTCATCATCACTGGCATCTTGGCCCTGGCTGGGATCCTCCACAGGTGCCAGACGTTGGTCATCATCATCCAGGATGAGAGGCACCTCATTCCGCACCGCCATGTTGTGTAGCATGCAGTAGACAAGGATTATTTTGCACACCTTTGCAGGCTCATATGGGAGGGCCCCTCCGGTCTTGTACAGGCAGCGAAAGTGGCTGTTCAGGAGGCCGAATGTCCGCTCAATCACTCTCCTTCTCCGATCATGTGCCTCATTGTAGCGCAGCTCGGCTGGTGTCACAGGGTTCCTGAGGGGTGTCAGCAACCACGGCATGTTGGGGTATCCGGAGTCACCTACACACACAAAAATGAACAAGTAGCTGAATTTTGTAGGAGTTCAGAATACAACATTGACAAACACACCCAATGAGAAACAGTCAGTACACACCGAAAAGCCAGGCATGCTGAACTGGCATCTGTGACATCAGTGTTGCAATGCGACTACTCCTCATAATGTAGCGCAGAACCAGGGAACCGTACACACACATGTGTGATCGACATGTCAGCAAGACAGACCACCAGAGCATTGATCGAATGGTAGTGCTTCCTGCTCCGGTATGCCTGCTCATGTGCCTGTGGTGGTATCAGGGCAACATGTGTCCCATCAATAGATCCGATGACGTTCGGCATCCTCCCCAGTGTATAAAAGGCATCCTTTATTTCAGGGAGTTCAGCTGGGCTCGGGAACTTGATATACAGGTCGAGGAATTGCAACATCCCCTCCAAGACATCGCGTAGCACCCGACTAAACATCGTTTTTGACATCCCACCAGCAGTAGCCACAGTGTACTGGAAGGTACCAGTAGCAAAGAAGTGCAGGGCTGCCATCACCTTCACCTCTGGGGTCAGTGCTGTAGGGTATGTCTGGCCAGGTAGCAGATGTGGCGCCAACTGCTCCGCCAACTCCGCAATCAGTGGCCTGGTGAAGTGGGTACCGTCTGATGCAGTCACGTTCCTGCATGGTTGCAAGGTCTGGGAACGGCCGATGGACAGCTGGTGCCCTGCAGTTCAGAGATGCACAAAGGAAGATTGTCAGTACATCCACCCATGTGGCCATGATCAATATCACATGCTAGTTCATGACATTACACAATGTACTGAGGTATGTGCTGTTGGTCATGGACACATATGTCACCTACAAGACCACCACCTCACATCTCAATTCCACATGTCCGCATGAGTCTCATGTAGTGCAATGGCCAATCATCTGGCT